>NC_133622.1:7367977-7700477 GCF_048593235.1 Sminthopsis crassicaudata
CACTGCAGTGTCTTTGCTGAGAAAATCACAAGTGGGGTGGAGGAAAGTTGCGCACAACGGGGACTGGCTAAACACACAGACACAGTGGAACAACAGAGGCCTTTCTTAAGTATGGGGCTGTGTTTTATAGGCATTTCAATAAAGCTTCAACTTTGCTGTTTACTCAGATGCAGGACTCCGGCCCGGAAGAACAATTGGAAGGGGCAGCTAATCTCGGCTTTCTACAGGAGCAGCAACCGGCTGGGTCAGAACCAAATCTCCTAAACACAACGGTCCGCAAAGGGCCCCGGAGTGAGTTATCTCCAATTCATTCAATAAGCCATTGCGGCATGTTTCCTATGAGCTCACCTGGCTGGGTTTGCTTGTTTGCTTGTCTGGGATCAGACCCAGAGAGAGAGAGAACTTTTGTTGATTTATTATTTATTTATAGAGAACTCCTGATCAAGAAACTTCCCCTACAAAAGCAGATTAGTGTTTTCTCTTCTCAATCTTAGATATCTTAGAGGAGAAGTGATCCCATGAGTAGAGGATACTGGATCTAGAATTTAAAAAGACATGAATTCAAATGTGGCCTGGGAGACTCCCTGGCTGCATGACCCTGGCCAAGTCACATAACCCTATTTACCTCAATCTGACTGGAAATTGTGGAAGGGTAGGAGATTGAGGTTTTAGGGGGATAATAGCACCTATTTTCCAGGTTTATTTGGAGGACAAAATAAGACAATATATAAATAAAGTTTTACTAATATTAAAGTCTTTATATAAATGCTAGCTCTCATCAATATCATCATCATCATCATTAAATAATTGGCACACTAAGAGATTAAGTAACTTTGCTAGGATCACAGCCCATATCTGTCAGAAGTAAAACTTGAAGCCCGGCCTTGTGATCCTGAAACAAGCTGTTTATCCCTTCCTGCAGGGAATTTTATGGCTGCTTTTTGTGAGGAATAAATAGGAAGTGCAGAGGCTCTGCTGCCCATTTCCCAGGGATCTTCAAAGTCTTCTTAGAGAGTCAAGCTACATACTTGGGGCCAGGAGAAATCACATTCAAGCAAAGGGTGATTAAGTGCAAAAATGAGTAATGCGCGCTCCATTCCCGAGAATTGAGCTCAGAGAAGAGGGTGGGTGGAGGAAGAAGGATTTGAAAGATGACGAGGGCCTTTAAGAAGATCCAGGTTCTAGTCTCATGTGTATGATCTTGGATAAGTCCCATAACCATAGTGGGCTTCAGTTATGCTTTTTGATTTCTACTTTGAGACTTCCCTGGCTCCCTTCCAGATTCAGCTCAAGACCCACCTTCTTCAAGAAGCCATTCCCAGGCTTCCTTAATGCTAGTACCTTCCCTCGGTGATTATATGTAATTTATCCCATCTGTGTGCATATGTATATGCATCTATGTATATATATATATATATATATATATATATATATATATATATATATATATATACAAATATATAATATGTAAATTATATATAATATATAATAATTATTATGAATAATATTATAAATAGCATGATTACTTATATATTTATATATAGTTTATGCATGTGTATGTATAAACACACACTAATGGGAGGAGAGATGCAAAAACAACTATGTATACACTGTAAACTTTACATAGAATTTTATAGGACTTTATGTATATAACTTATTGATTATTCTATGTAAGGATATTAGAGCACTACATTATGATGATATGAGCATGTGTATATGAATAGTGGGGGTTTTTGCATGTTGTGTCCCCCCATTAGATAGTGAACCCCTTGAGAATGGGCTGTTTTTGGCTTGTCTTTCATCATATTCCCATTGTGTAGCGGATACCTGGCACACTCTTAATAAATGCTGAAAATAGAGGGTCAGGCGGTAAACTGGTGATTTCAGTGGAAAAGGGAAATCCTGGGGAAGGAAACAATTTCTGGCAATGAGGGTAGTGATTTCTCTGTAACCTATAGCCATAGCTGCCTATAGCATTGTGAGATTATAGAGCCTCCATTTGTCCGAGGCAATACTTGAACTGGGTCTGAAGCTCTAGATCCACTACTTCACACGATCTCTTCTGCTTATTTTTAATTTAATTTTAATTTAATACTCCACTAATGTCCTCATCGAATCCCTCATCATGGCACGGAAGTAACGCTACGTTCTTGAAATCCATTCCAGTAGTCTGCATTCTGACGGGTCCCATCGAAATTCAAAGGCTTTGAGCGTGACTGTAATGGTGGACTAGGTGTCTGCTGACTGCAGCTGAGACTAATTACGATCAAAACTATCCATCACTAGGCTAACTGAAGGGTGGTGGATTTTTTGGCAAATGCAACTCTCAAAAACCGCTTAGAGAGTCACGGAGAAGAGTGCTATTTGTTCTTTGCACACACCATTAGAATACCTATACCCATGAAGTCATAGGTTACTGACCTTTTCAAGTTAGACATAATTAAAGAATACAGGCGGCCAGATGAATTTTAGCCCCTTTGAAGTCGTCCCCTTGAGAAATTATGCATTTATTCCACTGATGCTGCCATCGGCATAAGCCTTTGGAAATGCTATTTTCAGAATTTGCTTCGGAGTCACACAAGAATATGTTTGGTAACTTTATAGCCGTACTCCATACTTGACAGAAATGGTCTGACTCGATGTAATCACACTCGCTGGCTCACACTTACTTTTGGCCACTTTGAAAAATTGAATTCCCTTTCAAAGAATGATTCCTATGTGTGACTATTGAGGTTATTGCGAGGATGCGTTTGCTGCAGACAGCTGCCATCCCTGTTTTGCTGACCGGTTTATTCCAAGAAGACCCGTCGGAGAATGTGGCCCAAGGTGTCAGACACAGTCTGCTAGCCAGCTTTGAGGTGTTTAACTGACCTTGTTATGAGGGAAGATCCTGTTGGATTAGGAGGGTGAAGTTGGGAAAGGTCGGCAAAAGTAGTGCATGGAATGAAGGAATTTGAATATTATCCCTAATTAAGCCTGATTGCAAGGCAAATTACTTCATCTCCAAGTGATCTAAACATTGTAGCTAGAATACACTAGAATACACTGCTTTAAGATTTGTAAAATAATTGAATGTCATCTCATTTGCATTGGGAAAGGGATTTTTCCCCATGAGAATTGCTATTTTCCTTTTTTTTGTTGTTATATTTTTTATTAATTTTATAATTATACAATTTTTGACAGTATATATGCATGAGTAAATTTTTTATAACATTATCCCTTGTATTCATTTTTCCAGATTTTCTTCTTCCTCTACTCCCTGCCCTAGATGATAGGCAATCTCATACATTTTACATGTGTTACAGTATAACCTTGATATAATATATGTGTGTAAATCCAAATTTCTTGTTACATGGTAAGAATTGGATTCCGAAGGTATAAGTAACCTGGGTAGATAGACAGCAGTGCTAACAATTTACATTCTCTTCCCAGTGTTCCTTCTCTGGGTGTAGTTGTTTCTGTCCATCATTGATCAACTGGAAGTGAGTTGGATCTTCTTTATGTTGAAGATTTCCACTTCCATCAGAATACATCCTCGTACAGTATTGTTGTTGAAGTGTATAGTGATCTTCTGGTTCTGCTCGTTTCACTCAGCATCAGTTGATGTAAGTCTCTCCAAGCCTCTCTGTATTCCTCCTGCTGGTCATTTCTTACAGAGCAATAATATTCCATAACCTTCATATACCACAATTTACCCAACCATTCTCCAATGGATGGACATCCATTCAACTTCCAGTTTCTAGCTACAACAAAAAGAGCTGCTACAAACATTTTGGCACATACAGGTCCCTTTCCCCTCCTCAGTATTTCTTTGGGATATAAGCCCAATAGCAGCAATGCTGGGTCAAAGGGTATGCACAGTTTGATAACTTTTTGGGCATAATTCCAGATTGCTCTTTAAAATGGCCAGATTCTTTCACAGCTCCACCAACAATGCATCAGTGTCCCAGTTTTCCCACATCCCCTCCAACATTCATCATTATTTTTTCCTGTCATCTTAGCCAATCTGACAGGTGTGTAGTGGTATCTCAGAGTTGTCTTAATTTGCATGAGGATTGCTATTTTCCAAAAAATCACTGGTCCACCCTCTATCCTGTTCAAATTATCTTGCTTTATTTGGTATTTTAGTTGTTGGCATATTTATTATAAGCCCCTATCAAATGCCACAAAGAGAAGTGACTGGAATTTACTTATTCCTGAGTTTCCTCTGGCATCTGGCTGTGCTCTGTGCACTTCCAGTTCTTAAGAAATGTCCAATTTTTGTTTTGTCATATTATTCTGTGTGTTTTATTTACTTCTTATATACAGAGGCAGTATTGACTAAGTGGTGCTGTTTTTATTAAGATTATTGTTACATGCAAGGCCACCTCTTAATTTTTCTATTAAATACAGTTGCAGAGAGAATTATTTACTTTACAACTTAAGTAACTTATGTTGAATACGTTCTAACACATGTAGAAAAGGTTACCTATGTAACATTTCAGTATTCTCACAGTGCTCTGTAATAGTTACATTTTAATTTCTGCTTTTATCTTCTCTTATGAAGGACACTTGATGCTTTAAAAAAGCATTGCTAAAATGGTTGATTTACATTTTTTCTAAATTAATTTTATTTTTTTTTTCAAGTAGCAAGCTTTTACTTATTCACTAGCCCAATCCACCATTGGAAAAGATTAAAATTCTTATAACAAATATGTATGCTCACCCTCAAAAAAAAGGGAAAAGATTGCATATTGACCCTGTCCAAACATGTATGCCAAATTCTTTATCGTAAGTCCATCACTTCTCTAGCAGGAGGTGGCTTGCCTGCTTCATCGATTTCTTGGAATCATGGTTGGTCATCACCTTGATCAGAGTTCTGAAGTCTTCCGCAGTTCTTTGTCTTTACAATAATTGTCGTTGCATAAATTGTTTTCCTATTTCTCTTGCATCAGTTCAGAGAAGACTTTCCAGATTTCTCGGAAACCATCTATTTCATCATTTCTTATGGCACAATCACATTGCATTATATTCACATACCATAATTTGGTCAGTTATTTCCCAATTTATGGGCAGCCCTTGGGATTTTCAGTTCTTTGCCAACCCAGAAAGAATAACTCCAAATATTTTTAACATATTTTTGACATGTTTGAAACTATCTGTATTCAAGAAAAAAAATCCCTTGCAGTTGGCACAGTATTCAGCATGATCTCATATTGCTACAACAGTTGGTAAAGAAGATATATTTGGAGCATTTAAGAGCCCCCCCCCCAGCAGTAAAGATGTGTTTGTGTCAGAATAGACAAAGGCTGCCTTTGACCTCCCCTACTTCTATGGTTGATCATAGGTTGATCAAGTCAGTTTTCAGAGCCTGAAAGGACTTTTTAGATATCATCTAGTATAAGATGCCCATTTTACAGATGAACCAAGCTTGGAGAAGTTAAGTAACTTTGCTAAATAGAAAGGGAAGAGAAAAGGAATAGACATCTATATAAAGTATCTCCTATATGCCAGGTACCCTGCTAAGTACTTTACAAATTTGATCCTTCTAGCAACCCTGAGAGGTAACTGTCTTCCATATCCCCATTTATATATTTGGGGCAAATAGAGGGTATGTCTTGGTTAAGGTAATACAGTTAATAAATGGTTGCAATCAGGTCTGAGTTCATCTTTCTGATTTCCCAGAGCAGCCTCGCTGTGCTAATGTTCACTATCCACTGAGCCACCTTGCTGCCTCCAGGAACGAGTCTGTTCCTAATTCAAATGCAGAATGTCCTTCCCCTTTAGACTGTAGAATCCTTGAGGCAGAGATTGCTTTTATCCTTTAAAAAAAATTCTGATATGAACAATTTTCAGATGAAGAAATTAAAACCATTTCTAGCCATATGAAAAAAAAATGATCTAAATCAATATTGATCAGAGAAATGCAAATTAAGACAATTCTGAGATACCACTACATATTTCTCAGATTGGCTAAGGTGACAGAAAAAGATAATGATAAATGTTGGAGAGAATGTGGGAAAACTGGGACATTAATACATTGTTGGTGGAGTTGTGGATTGATTCAACCATTGTGGAGAGCAGTTTGGAACTATGATCAAAAAATCATCAAAATGTACATACCCATTGACCCAGCATTGTTTCTACTGTGCTTATATCCCAAAGAAATTTTAAAGAAGGGAAAGGGATGTGTGCAAGAATGTTTGTGGCAGCCCTTTGTGTAGTGGCCAGAAACTGGAAACTGAGCAGATGCTCATCTTTTAGAGAATGGCTGAGTTATGATATATGAATGTTATGGAATATTATTGTTCTGTAAGAAATGATAAGGAGGATAATTTTAGAGAGGCCTGGAGGGACTTACAGGAACTGACGGTGAGTGAAATGAGCAGAATCAAGAGAATATTGTACCCAGCAACAAGATTATATGAAGATCAACTGTGATGCACATGGCTCGTCAACAATGAGGTGATTCAGGCCAATTCCAATGGCTTTGTGATAAAGAGAGCCATCTGCACCTAGAGAGAGGCCTGTGTGAATGAAATCACTTGTGATTTGTGAATATTTTCACTTTTTATTGTTGTTTGCTGGCATTTCATTTTCTTTCTCATTTTTTCCCTTTTGATCTGATTTTTTTTGTGTGTGCAGCATGCTAATTGTGGAAATATGTATAGAAGAATTGCACATGTTTACCATATTGGATTACTTGCCATCTAAAAGAGAGAATGGGAAGAAGGGAAGGAAAAAATTTGGAACATAAGGCTTTATAGGGGTGAATGTTGAAAATTATGTATGCAGATGTCTTCAAAATAAATAGCTTTAATCAAAAAGAATAAAAATAAGTATTCCTAGCCCTTAGCATTCTTTAGGACATAGAGTAAACATTTAATAAAGGCTTATTAGTTGACCAGTTGATTGAATGCATTCAACCAGAAGTCTTGCTTTACCAGCAGCAAAAGTTATCAATCCTTAGAAACTACAATTTGCTATCTATTTTGTTAAGTCATGTTCCACTTGAAACAAATATCCCCCCAAAAAGTCCATATTTCCCTTTCAGCCCCTCTCTTCCCATCTTGTTCTGACTCTTCAGGGAGTAGCTATCAAAAGTTAAGTAGGGTCTCATAAACACAGATTCTTCATTACTAACAGCTGTTCTCTATTTTTATGATTAAAGGAGTATTTTAGGGCCAATTTCTCAGTGTTGGTTAAAAAAGATGCTTCAGCATCCAGTAGAATTTGAGATTAATTAGAGGAAATGGCAAATTTATTTCAAAGGGAAGTTGTTAAAACATTCAGGTCTTGGAGGAACAAGCATGGGAGATTTTAAAAGTGACATAAGGAGGATTTGGATTTCGTGGATCATGTTTCTAACTCACATCAACAAAAAGAATAAATTAGGGCTAGGATATGTTTCTGAATACTGAGAGAGTATTTTAGGAAATTGTTCCAATGGAGAATTAAGCCCAATCTGAGGCAAAATTGTCAAGGTAAAGGTTATCTTTGGTCTGCCCCACCTTTCGGTTATTCTCCCTTTAGAAGCTCTTTCCCAAAATTTTCATTGTGTTGCCAGGATGGGTTTGACTCACCAGGAGAAGCCAAGACCAAGAGGCCAGCTTCTAAGAGGAGGCCTGGAAGATAATGCGATTGTAAGCAAACAAAGGATCAGATCCAGACCAGGGGAATCAACCCAAGCTGGACAAAATGAGCAGAGTCCAAGGATTTGGAAATAACAGCGGAGGAATCCTCTGTTCCCAGGATGTGGGGGCTCAATTATAGCAAAATTAAGTAAAAAGCCTTTTTGTGAATCCTGCTTCTAAAATGGGCAGGGGTTACATTAAGTCCTAGACTCATCAAATTATATTGGACCCACTCTATGCCCTGGTATCTGTCTGCATGCTGCCCCATCCTCTCTTAGGGCTCCTTTCAGCCATTCTTTTCTCTCTTTATTTACTGAAATTCCCCTATTCTGTATCTCAAGACCAATTCTCCAGATTACTAAATTGTCAACTAGCCTGATAATTAATCTGCGCTCACGGGAAGGGGGACTTGAAATACATTTTAACTGTGGAAATAGTGTTCCCTACCTCCTTTCTCTAATCCAATAATTATTCTAATGCCCTGGTAACTTGGAAACTTTCCACCATCCTAAAATCATATTTTGTAGGCTGTTCTCTCAGATGGGACAGCTAAGTGGAACCTTAGTGGATAGAACTTGGAGTGGGCTTGGAATCAGGAAGATTCATTTTCATGAGTTCAAATCTAGCTTCAGACACTTCCTTGCTGTATGACTCTGGGCAAATCACTTACCCCGGCTTGTCTCAGTTTCCTCATCTGTAAAATGGAGAAGGATACAGCAAACCGCTCCAGTATATCTATCTGTCAAGAAAACTCCGATGGGAGGTCGCGCAGTCCGACCCTGAAATGACCAAACAACAAAATTCTCTCAGCTCTACTTAGACGTTTCATATTTGTCAGTACATTTCTGCCATGGAAACTCTCTTCACAAATGATGATTGGTCACTTTTCTGTAGCTTGGAGTCTTAGAGAACTGGAGTCACAGAAAGGTTAAATAATCTGTCTGTCCATAGCTAATGTGTGAAATAGCAGGATTTGAATTCAAGTTTTCTTAACCTTAAGACCAGCCCTCTTCCCACTATACTATGATTCTGCTTTTCATTTAAACACTTGCAGCCATAATGCATCTGGTATCCTGATATGCCCTTTTTAGAAGCATCTAGCCCAGGAATGATAATAAAATAGCTCTCCTTTGGGTAGAATCTGGGTCACATAGGTAGATACTATAGTGGCTAGTGTGTCAGACTTTGAGTGAATAAGATGTGAATTCAAATCTTCTTCAGCTATGTAATTCCCATATAACCATGGGCAAGACTATTTAAGCTGATGCTTGATGGAAGAGAGATAATAATGGTTTTGATAAACGTGTTAAAAAGGAATATCACTTGAAGAACTGATGGAATAAATCAGACTTTCTTCTTACTAGTACCCTTCCAACTATTAGTCCCCTCACTCATAAACTCCCTTGTATTAAACTATTTACATATTTTTATATTTATTCACTTTACATTCATGGTAAGCCTATTTCTATATGCAATTTATTTAAGACGCTTTTGCATAAGAGTTTTCATTCTTTGTAATTATCCCCAATATTTTTCACGCCTCCTTTATTAAGCACATAGAAGATCTTCATAAAAACTTGTCGATTGATTGTTTGATTAAGCAATAGGTAGGATTGTTCAAGGAAAAAACTTCCTAGTCTTGAATTTCTAATCCCTTGCTTCACCTGATGAGTCACACCACTTTTCTCAGGGAAATCTATATTAGATTTATGTTTGAAGGACATTCTGCATGTTTTCCCTTGAATTGAATCCTCTAAAAGCTTGTCATTACTTGTAAGTTATGAATGTCTCTGAATGGATTATATTAATGCAAAAACATTGAATGTTATTTTCACATACGTACTTTGATATTAGGGATGCTATGTGCTCTTTCATGTCTTTTTTGGCCCCATGGGCTGTGTTTGCTGAATATGATACTTTATATAAATGTGAAATCATTCCCTTACTCAAGTCTTGGCAAATGGATGTTTCCCAAGGGCAGGAAAAATGGAGCGGTGTTTGGATCACACATCTGACTAGTAATGTAGTGGTGTAATTGACAATAATTTTTTAAGATTATATTGGATGTTATAGTGGTTGCAGCTGTTAAAGAAACACTGTTTGGTAAAGTACTACCAAAACAAAGGTCCCCTTATTCTGTGACTAATAGCTATTAAGAAAAACAGTCTAAAGAGAGACTCAAAAATCAGGAAGAGTTGTGTTCAACTCCTGTCTCTGCCACATACAGCCAGGGTGAGTCTGGGCAAGTTATTTAAGTTCTTAGTGTCCCAAGTAACTCTCTATTAGACGATAGAGCACTAGCTTTGAATTCAGGAGGACCCGAGTTCAAATGTGGTCTCGGACACTTAATGCTTCCTAGCTGTGTGACTCTGGGCAAGTCACTTAACCCCAGCCCTCAGAAGAAAAAAAAAAGAAAGAAAGAAAAGAAAAAGAAAAGGTTCCAACCATCATTGGTGAGTTTCTTCACTTGGAGTTCTGTGAAGGCAACAAGGTAGACTAGTAGGTTGTCACTTAACCTCTGTTTACCTTAGTTTTCCTCATATGTAAAATGGGTATAATGATAGCACCTACCCCACAGAGTTGTTGTAAGGATCAAGTTTGACATGATTGTACTTAGCATATATAGCATCTGGCACTTGGTAAACTCCACAAAATATTTACTTATAATTACTAACTCATTGAAATAACAGGTCCCACCCCAAATCAAAAGGGTACAGTTAGAATATTGTTACATTTTATAGAACACGGGGTTTTATGGATAATATTATCTTTTAGAAAATAGATATTCATCCAATTTCATGGCTACAGACACTGACTCTGACACCCATGTAGTTCAGAGAGACGATATGACTTATACAAGCTTGCTGGCCAAGACGAGCTTATTCCTGTTCCTTGTTCTTTTGGCTCTGCTGCTCATATTTATTCAAAAGCCAGGTTCCTAATTCATGGAAATCTATCCGAGAGGACATGCTGCCTTTATGAATCAAACTTGAAAAGTGGATTTCTGAGTAATATAAGCAACAAGACGGAGGACTAAACATTTTCTCTGATCCCTACTCTTTCTCAAACCTCTCTAAAACAGAAATAATGCACCATATTTAAAGTGATTTCAGTTGATTCCAAGGTGGAAAATGGCTAGAATCCAAAAGAAAGTTAAAAACTCTTGCATGGATTCTTATTGACCGTGAACTCACTCGACTCCTCACTCTCATGCTACCAGAATTGAGGCTTCACTAGCAGGTCCAAATTCACAACACAGATTCACAAAGGTCTTAACCTCTTAAGTCCTGCTCTACGCCCTTTAGAACCATGGACACTCCATTTCCAGATTGCAGAAGTTTGAAGCCATTTGGCCATAACTCTTCAGGCTCAAAAGCCTGCCAAAGGCTGCAATCCTGTGGCACAATACTGCAAAACTCTAACAGCCAATGCTAAGCCAGAGACCTGGGAAACAGAGATTAGCCAAGACAGAATTCTCTCTCTCTCTCTCTCTCTCTCTCTCTCTCTCTCTCTCTCTCTCTCTTGGGGTGTATGAGTGAATGAGTGTGTATATAGGAAGAAGCACTCAATCAAACCTACAGGTAAGAGTATAATCAGCCAGGATCAGTTCTGACCACTCAAAGATCAGTTGGGGCAGACTTAGTGGGGAGTAATGAGTATAACTCATATACTCAGTATAGGAATATATCATACACACACACACATGCACACACACGCACAAAATATATATATATATATATATATATATATATATATATATATATGAATAGACTAAGATGCTTTGGGAGCCAGCTCCCAGGAAAATCACACAAAGGATAGAATCAGAAAGTGAGGAACCCAGAAAATAATGGTAAAGAAAGACTAAAAGTGCCAGAGCTTTCAGGAAGAAAATTCAAAGGCTTTAGACATAAATAGGCTGATCAATAGGAAACATGGTAATAACAGAAAGAAATATGGCTTCCAGATCTAGTAAAGAAATGCAGGCGTCTATGATTAAATCCTGCCAACACTTGATGAGACAGAATTTTGGAATATGAGGATAACATGGAACCACAATTTACTGTTCCTGCTTGGTTTAAAAAAGAAATGAGGAAAGAATTTATGTCCTGCACAGCCAAAATAACCAACAAAATAGAAATGCTGCAATCTGCAAGGGCCATTCTCACCAAAGAAACAAAGAAACTCTAGATTGGAAATGTTGTATAGGAGTAAAAGATACTCTAGAAGAAGAGAAGCAAAAACAGTAACACTAAAAGCAAATACACTCACAATGCAAATTAAATATATTGATCTCAAAGACAAGATGAGTAAAAACAAGCTAAGGATCATAGGTCTCCCAGAAGAATGTGGCTGGGTAAAAAAACAACATCATCATGAAAGGAATAATAGGAGATAACTGCCTAGAACTTCTATTTGTAGAAAATTAAATTCCAATTGAAAGAATTCACAGATCACTCCAGAAAGCAAAGAAACAAACAAACGAAGGCTGCAGACTCCAAGACATATAGTTCAATGGTTATCTATATGCTCTCAATTTATGATCTAGAGAATTGCTTGTGTCACGGAGAAATAGAAATTTATATAAGCTCTTTAAGGATAGAGATTATTTTGCTATATTTTGTTTTCTTTGTTTCCTCATCACTTGAAATATTGCTTAGCACATAGTAAAAATTTAAATGTTTGTTAATTGAATGAATGATTGAGGGGTTACACAAGCACTCTCTGTTAGAATCAGTTGAACTTAGGTCTTCTTGATTCTGAGACAGTTTCTATCCAGTAGGCCACGTTATCTTTTCCATTTATATAAAAGATTAAATTATATAGAATCACAGAATATCCTATTTAGAAGGATTAGATTAGCATAACTTGTACCTGAATAGGAATTTTCTCTACTATATTCTTCAAGAGGGGCCATCCAATTCACAATTGAAAGTCTCAGGTAAAAATGAAACTACCACCGCCATTAAATCAGATCATTTCACTTTTGGACAGCTCTGATGGTTAGAAAAGTGGTCCTTACACTGTGTCTAGATTCACTTCTTTTCAGTTTCCACATACTGCTTCAAATTCTACCCTCTGGGGCCAAGAAGAGTACATCAGATGGAAAGATAGTGAAAAGAACACAAGTTTATAGTCAGAATATCTGGGTTCAAATAATTTTCTGTTCTCTACTACGCAACCTTGAGCAAAATCCATTCCATTTTGGGAGCCTCGGGCTTTTTTTCTAAAATGAAGTGCTTGGCCCACACCAAGAAAAACATAACCAACTGAAAAGGACACCTGACTTGGCTGTCAAAAGGTCTGATTTATATTTCTGGTTCTGTCATTTAAACCCCTCTGCTCCAAACTTCCTCCCTGAGACCATTCTGCCTTCCACCTCCAGTTCTCCATCTTGCCTCTTTTATAATGTAATTAAATCCACTCTGTCAGTGCTTCTGGAAAGGCCATGTCATTAGACTGCTCTATTATATACCATCCCTGTGACTTCCCAGAACAACCTAGCTTTCTTGATTATCACTACTCTGCCTCAAATCGCCCCTCTTCAAAAACAAACAACCCAAAACACTCATTCATTCATTCTTTCCTTAGAGGATCAGTCAAAGACTTTCCAGACCTTAATGTACCATACAAATGTTAGTTCTTCTTTTATTGATAATTGGCAAAATGGGAACAATGATAATTTTCTTGCCTTCTTCACTGGGTAGTGGATCAAGTGATATTACATGAAATTTCTTTTCAAATTGAAAAGCAAATATATATATATATATATATAATTGTTTGAAAAAGGATTTTCAGTTTTTACTTACCAATTTAAAATGACTATATTTTTGTATTCCCAGAAAAGTGCCTGGCACATAGTTGTTATTTATGAAATGCTTATTGATACACCTGTCAAAAAATTCTACTTCTAAAGGTTATTCTCATATTTCTGTTCCAGATTTACCTCCTATTCCTTCCACTTCAAGAACGGGCTTTGCAGAATTTTCCATGAGGGAACGAATGAGAGAAAAATTAAAAGCTGCAAGGGTGAGGATACATTAATAATTTGCTCAATGCTGATTGCAGTTCCATAGCTCCTCTCTAGCTCATTTGCTTAATGCCGCATGCATTTGAATATTTTCGATTTATCTTTTGTGTTGTAAATGTTAATGTGGTATTTTAGGTTGGCATGGATGATTATTACCCAGAAGAAGAATTTTATCTAATTTTCTAAACAATTAATTTGATTCTCATTTATCTCTTAAGAGTGAAAACCCTGACTATTTTTTCCTGATTAATAGCAACTGAGACCTGAATGACAGACTCCCTTTCTGTATTGAAGACGTGCAATGGATAATGATTTCCTCTTTGACTTTTTCAGTCTAAAGCAGAAAGTGCTTTGCTGCAGGAAATCCCTAGCCCCAAGCCCAGGAGCTTTGTGAGTCTCAAAGAAGAAAGGACTGGATTTGATGAAGAGGTGAGAAATATAGCAAGCTTTTGAATCCTTTTGTTTTCACTAATAGGCAAAGAAATATAATATTAGTTTCATTAAAGGTTCCTGAAACTGTGATATGAAGAGATGCCTGATGCTTTTTTAAATTCAATTTTGTAATTCTTCAATCAGATAAACCTACATAGGATCCAATAGAAGGGCAGCAAGCTATAATTTCTTTTTAAAATATATGGCATATATATATATGTATATATGTATATACATATATATATATAGTGTATATATTTAAAATTCTATTGAAATGCCATAGGATTTAGAATAGGAAGAGACTTTAAAACCATATAGGCCAACTTGTTCATTTTAAAGATGCAGAAATTGATGGCCAGAGAAGGGTGTCAATCAGTAAGCATTAATTGAGCATCTAATTTGCACTTGACACTGGGCTTGATTCTGGAGAGAAAAATGCAAAAGGAATACAGTATATTCCATCAGCCTATATCCTTTCCGGGCAGACAAATTATTATTGTTGGTGGTGTTATGTTTGCTGAGGCAATGGAGTTAAGTGACTTGCTCAAGGTCACACAGCTAGGACATGTTAAGTGTCTGAGGCCACATTTGAACTCAGGTCCTCCTGACTTCAGGGCTGGTGCTCTGTTCACTACGCCACCAGCTGCCCCCAGACAAATTATTTTCACAGATAACTTTAATGTGTAATATGTACACAATAAATATAAGATGGTTTTAAACTCAAACATGAACAATTTCCACAATCAGAAAAGGTCTCTGGAAGAAGTGGCTCATGGAGAGAGTTAGGAAGGCAGGACAGAGGCAGAGGTGACAAGGGAGAAGATTCTGGTTTGGGCGATGGTATATACAAAGGCTTGCAATCAGGGGAGGGAAGGGCCAACAGGACAGATCAGTTGGATTTTTAAAAAATCATGTAGCATGCACAACTGTATGTACATGCTACATAGGACAAGATTAAAAAAAAAAAAACTTATCTTGCATTAAATCCCAGAAACCATTAAAACACAATCCTACAAATGACAGTAAAGTGAAGGATCCCCATTTTTGTTCCAGTTCCAGTTAAATCAATTCAAGAAATCCTCATTAAGTGTCGATGAGCAAAAAAATGCTTGGAAAGGCCTGGGAGGAGATAAAAATGGGTGAGAGTCTGTTCTCAATTGGTCTGAAGCTCCTCACCATCTAGTGGGGGAAAATAAAGTTGAGAGATAAGACTTGCGTCAAACTTTCAAAGATCTATAAATTTGTTGTCGTGAGCCCTCCCTCCAGAAACCCAGGAAGTTGCCAGAATAGGATAAATGTGTGAGTACAAAATAGAGTATATTGAGTGCCACAGAAGAAGTGGATGGTGTGCCACAGTAGTAACTGGAAGGGAAAAGTTAGAGCTGGCTGGCTGCGTCAGTGAAAGCTTTACAGAGACCACGGGATTCAAACTGGATCCTGAAGGGTCAGCAGGATTTCCAGTGGCTGAGCTATTGGGCACAGGCATTTTAGTGGTAGGGAATGGTAAAATGGTCTTAATGTTAGATAGATAGATAGATAGATAGATAGATAGATAGATAGATAGATAGATAGATAGATAGATAATTAATAATAATGATGATGATAATAATAATATAATAATAATAAAGTCTTAAGATATGTCCTGATTGCCTGGAACATAGAGCACATTAGGGGGATTGAGTTGAAATATGGAGGTTGGAGCTAGATTATAAAAGAATTTAAGTAGGAAGACTAATATTCCCCAGGCAGTGGGAAGGAACACTGAAGATTGGTGAGCAATGAAATGACTTTATCGGCCCAGACCAGCATTAGGAAGGTTAAGTAAAGGAGCAGCGTCGTAGGCTGGGAAATAAATCCACAACATGATGAGAGCCTGGCCCACTAGATAATGAAAATCTGGAGCCAGCGTCACTCATTAAGTTGTTCTGCACCCTAAGAGGGAGTCGATTAGGAAATGCTACCACAGACAGAGGTTTTAAAGTAAGAAGGTCATTACTAAAGCCATCTCGCTTCCATATGAGCTGGAAGTGACATGCCCGGCTAATGGGTGGCCCAGTTAGGGGGCGGTGGCAGCTATAATAGAATAATACAATAATGGTTCTGGAGGAACCGCTACATGGAGGGAAGAGAAATCAGGAGGGGAGAACTCCCATGGGAGCTGAAGTAGTAAGCATATTTTTAATCAAATTGAATGCCATTCTGCAATGATGGAAAAACTCTAAATGTAAGCAATTATTGTGCAATCAAATGATCTATGATTATAGCCGAAGCATGATTATTGTATTGTGTCCAGTCAGATTAAAAAATATGATGCATGATTGCTGATGTTAATGTCTTCTATCCAATCACAAGAATATGTTTAGTATGCTAATTCCGTAGTGGGGGAGGTGAGTGCTTTCTCTGGGGCAGAAATAACAAGCACGAGTAAGAATGGGGCCCTCCTGCTGCTGCCTGTGCCCAGGGAACCCACCGCTCGCCTGGACCAGTGGGGGCTGGAACAGCAGAGGCAGTGAAATTGGACTCCAGGTGAGGAGGACTTCAGAGCATCTCCCAAACCCCACAAGTCGGAACTCACTGACACCGGACTTAGCAACGGTTATGGGGTTGTGATCAGGAGCAGATGCACGTGTAGATCACTTGGTGCAGCTTAATGACTGAATTCTGGCTTCATGAAGAGAGGGAACTCCAAGGAGAGGAGCTTCCCTCAGCCAAAGCCGACGGGAACCCTTTTCTCCAACTTAAAGCCTCAGATGATGGCGCAGAATCCCGCCGTGTTTAGTGACTTGGCCAGAGTCATGTGACCAATAAGCATCAGAGGCAGGACTGGAATCTGCATCTTTCTGGCTTTCAGTCTGACTCTCCTTGCTGCCTCTCTGCAGACTTACAACTATGGAAGCTAGTATTATCCTTTTGATTTAATAGACTATTTAGATATACTCCCATGGTGAACTCACCCTGCTTTGAGTGATTTTCCTTCAGTATAAATGTGAACACAGCACTCCCCTAGGAAAGGGAAGAACTATTTATTAAGCTCCTACTGGATTGTAGATGTTGTGCTAAGCACCTACAAATATTATCTCCCTGATCCCCCAGTTCTGGGAGGCAGGTCCTATTTATGATGTCTATTTTACAGTTGAGAAAACTGAGGCAGGCGGGGGCTAAATAAACCATCCAGGCTTCCGTAGTTACCTAATGTCCAGGGATAGATGTGAAGTTATTAGATAGTCACCATTCTCTGTGCACTATGGCACTACCTGAATGTCTTATAATAGAATATTCAATAAGCTTCTGAGAAATTCTTGTGGATCCCTGTTGTCTCAAAGATAAGTGAATGAGTGATCTCAGAGGGGAAAGCACTAGCATTTTGGAGGAGTCCTAGGGAGAGGGGGGAAGGGGACAGCAGAAGCTGAGAACACTTGGGAGAAGCCAGGAAAATAAAGGGACAGAAATTCAAGGGGTGGAAAAAAGCCAGCAAAAATAGAGCATCATGTATGTAGGGCAGCCAATGGCGTGGAGTCATGAAGACAACCTCCTGAGTTCAAATCTGAACTCAGATACACTGGCCGTTAGACCCTGGTCAAGTCACTTAACCCTATTTGCCTCAGTTTCCTCGTCTGTAAAATGAGCCAAAGAAGGAAATGGCAAACTGTTTTCATATCTTTGCCAAAAAAAAAAAAAAAACACAAATGTAGTTGTCATATAGTTGTTTTTCAATCCCTTTTTCAATATGACTGCCTCTTCAAATGGAGTTGTGAAGAGGCAGTCATATTGAAAAAGGGATTGAAAAACAACTATATGACATCAGTAGGAAAATTCAAAAAAGGAGAGGGATTGGCTTAGAGGGGAAAATGACAATTCGGCTTTAGATATGTTGAGTTTGAGATGTTTATAGGAATCCAGTTCAAAAGGTCTAAAAGGCTCCTGTAACTTAATAGAGACACTGGGGATAGGTGGCTACACTTGGGAATTATTTTCCTAGAGATGAGAATTGAATTTATATTGGTGCAAGACAAGATCTGAGTGAGCTAACATAGAATGAGAAGAAAGCCCAGGACAGGCCTTTGGGGCGATATCCACAATTATTAGACAGAACATAGAACAACAACTAACTAAAGGGAATAGATTGTCAGATATATAGGGGGAGAACCAAGAAAGATTGGGAGCATAAAAACCTAGGAAAAAGAGAGATCCAGAGCGAGAAGGAAGAAAATCGATTCCAGTCTGCAGAGAGATCACAGAGGATCAGAACTAAAAAGAGCTAGATTTGATCACTTTACTTTTACTTTGGTTTGAACTCATTCCCTAGGAATTATAATAATCAATAGTCAAGAATTGGCATTTCATCCATTCTTTTAGTTTATCTCTATGGGTATTTCATCCATCTTTATTCCATCTGTGTAAGTTTTCAACCAGTCTTGCCCCCATCCCCACACCCTCATTGCCTTACTAGCAAATTTTCATAAATTGTGATAGTCAAATGATACATCATTTCAGGGGTCAGACTTAAGATGATGAGGCGATTGAAATTTAACTTGACTGGTTTTCCAATGAGAGACATAAAATTCATAGAGCAGCTTATACTTTTGTTTATTTGTTTTTTTCGCCCTGATTTATAGGATTTGACAGAGCTTAATTGCACGTAGCTTTTAAGAAGTTGGAGTCACTTCATTCTGGATGAATGTTGAAAAAGGACTTTAATACACAAGAATCCATCTAAAGGGTTTCTTTGTATTTTTTTGTTTAAATGCAGCCTGGCAAAAATATCCTAAAGGAGCCACAAGAGGAAGATTCTCAGAGATCTGCAAGAGTCAAGTTTCGGGATTCTGGGAGGAAGTCCAAGTTCAAACCACAGGTCAGAACTGGTGTGTTATCCTTGGGTGAGTTTTTCTTCTTTAGGAGAGGAGGACAATGAAACAGTTACTCAGTTTTCCCATTCATTCTTGTGCATCATTCTTTTCCTCATATAAGGCTCAG
The DNA here is from genome assembly GCF_048593235.1 of Sminthopsis crassicaudata. Lineage (NCBI taxonomy): Eukaryota > Metazoa > Chordata > Mammalia > Dasyuromorphia > Dasyuridae > Sminthopsis > Sminthopsis crassicaudata. The sequence continues at coordinate 7,387,025 of NC_133622.1, forward strand.
GGGGAATAATATTTTATGGAAGAACAGGCCGTATCCTATAGACACATTGGATTCCCAAAGGTTAATAAAAAGTTATTGTCTTGCCTACATATACAACAAACCAAAAGGGACCCCAACAGCCAAGGATGCAATTGGCCTTTATCAAATTGAATGTGTAAGAAGCTATATCTTACTACTAATTAAATAGAACTATTCTAGCATTTACCAATGAAATAGTAATCCTTGGCATTTGGAAAATCACTGCTAAAATTATCAGGTCTCATGGCTACAAATAAAATATTTGTGTGGCTTGGAAAAAGCTTTTTGTAGTTTATGAGAAGTGAACTAATCAAAATTTGACCTATAAAAGAATACCCCGAGGCAATAAATTCCATTCATTAAAGTTCATTGTCTATAGTCCACTAACTTTTTGAGATACCAATCTTGTGTGATGACTGGAATGTTATTATTACTGCTCACATAAAGGTTGTTTTTAGTTAGTTGCTTACACTGAGGTTATTTAACTTTAAATCGTCTGAAAATCCTGTGGTCTCCTTGTGTAGGTCCCCCCCGGATTTCCATCTGCAGAAGAAGCCTATAACTTCTTTACTTTCAATTTTGATCCTGAACCCGAAAAGGATGAAACAAAAGACAAAAGTGGAGAAGAGCCTAATCAGGAGGTGGAAGAAGGGGAGGAAGAGGAAGAGGAAGAGAAACCAGGTCAAGAACAACAAGTAGGGGAAATAGCACCACAATCATAATAATAATGATGGCAAAGGAGTGAATGGTTCAGAATGAATGTGGACTGAGTGCTAGGAGAGCATCTCAGGTGTTTCTTGATCATACGTAGGTCATAATGAAAGAACCTCAGCCCTCTGATTATAAATTCATAGAAAATCAATGTCTTTTGGCTGGCAGATTAATGTTAGTGTCAGGAAGAATAGGGTTGGGACCTTCCTGTGTCTTATTCTAGGAGACTAGCCTTGGATCAGTCACTAACTTCTCCAAGCCAGGGAGGGCTGGGATCTGCCTCGAAGCAAGAAGTACTGTGGTCAGCACTGGAGAGCACTCGCCACCCCGGGAACACCCCAGACAGAGGCAAACATGGACGTAGTGTTCTTAGAACAATACCATATCAATGGCATACTGTCCCAGTGACCCTCAGACGTAGCAGTTCTCATTTACACGCTGTTTTAAGGGTTACAAAATGCTTTTTAACACAACCTTGTGAGGTGGGTCGGACATGTATCATTATCTCCACAGGAAGCATTTGAACTCAGAACTCCTGCTTCTAAACCACTGTACTTTTTATTCCATCACACAGCCTCTGGGCTAAAATAACCTTCTACAGATGTAGAAGAATTCTTCTTGGGCCACAATGGATTTGTTGTTGTTGTTGTTGTTGTTGAGGCAATTGGGGTTAAGTGACTTGCCCAGGGTCACACAGCCAGGAAGTGTTGAGTGTCTGAGGTCAAATTTGAACTCAGGTCCTCCTGACTTGAGGGCTGGTGCTTTCTCCAATAGAATTTTTTGACTGAGATCTGCTCTTTTGTTTTGGGTTCCTTGCACAAATTCATTTCAATCTAATAGATACTAATAGAGTATAAGGTACCATGACAGGTTCAAAGGCAAAAGTGAGATACTTTCTGCCTTCAAAGGCTTTCTACTATACTAGGATTCACTATATGCTAAGTGTCTTGAAAGTTTTAAACTACTAAAGCTTACAGCTGCACTGATTTTCTGTTCTCTTTGCACTTTATGCAATTCTACTATATTTTTTCTTAGACTAGACTTATTACTAGATCCCAAAATTTGGGAAAGTTGCAGACCCAATTTTGGAGTGTCTAAACACTATATTAAACTCATTTTTAAAAATTATTTTAATTCTAAGTCTTTGGTGAAGACATTTCCTCCAATGACACAGGTCATAACTTTTCCATATTTTAACCAGTCTTAAGACACTATTACCAAAAGTATTTTGAGCCAATAGCCAACCTTTTGGAGATGAATTTCTCTAGGTTTCCTAGAGCAGCCCTCTCAGAGAATACATATAGTCTTTTATCATGTTTATACCATTGGACCTGCCAGAGCGCAGACTTCAAGAAACCAGAATGAGTGCTGTTCCCTTGAGGAGGCCTTGACTAGTTCATGACTATAGTAAAACAAACAAACAAACCAAAAAAAAAAAACAACTTCAAGACTACAATTATAATAAGACAAGAAGCTGCTGGATAAAACACACTATCATTCATTAAGTCTCATAATTGGACAGAATTGTAACAGCCACCTGATCCAATGCCCACCTAGTGTGAAAGTTCTCTCCAGTATTTCTAATTTGAGGTTAAAGACATAACAAGTCCCATGTCTTCTTCACATAATCAAATCACCACCTGTCTTGAACATACTTTCAAGTTTCTGGGGCAGAAAACAGTCACAGGAACTTGGGAATAAAGCATAGACTGAGCCTGAAAGTTTCTTAGAAGGACCCCCAACCACAGAGAACACTGAACTTAAAAAAGAATTGATATCCTTCCTCTATCCCTCATTTTACAGGGAAATCTAAATTTTTTAGTTGATGTGATAAAATAGGGAATAAATTCCTTAAGATAAATTAAAACTCTGAAGTTAAGGAATTTTAAAACTCAAATGCATCCTGTTAAATGCGGCACATACTGCCAAACATACACACTAACACGCACACACGTATGTATGTTTGTATTTATGTCTGTATGTATATCCCAATTCTACTGGACCCGGAAAATCAGGCAAAAATAGGCAGAACAAAAGTCCACAGACATATAACAAGAGTAAAAGGATGGCCAACTATAAAAGAAATATCTGTGGTCCAGAAAGGTAAATGTAAAACCTTAATCATAGCGAGAAGACCTACAACATCCTAGATATACTGGGAAGGAACACAGGCAGGAATCTTAATTTCCAATAGTTAGCTTATGACCCGCTGACAAAAGCTATTTTTTATTCAGGGTAGGGAGAATTTTTTTGACACATTTCTAGAAAAGGAATAAAAAAGGAGGCGTTTACTTTATAGACATTTAATTTATAATCAACCTGACTTAGATTCGTGTATTCTATAAAGAAATAGATGCTTTGATTTTGGCAGTCAGTTTTTTCTACTGTAAATGAATGAAAATCTTTTCCTATCTCCAGAATGCTAGTATTTACTATTTAAATGCTATGTTTCAAATTGTAATTTTTCACTTTTCTTACAGATCAAAAGTATGTCTTACTCAGCATCTAACAGTAGCTCCAGTTTTTAAGATTACTTACATATCAGAAAATGGTATTTAAAATAACTGTTTTACCTGAAGATAATTAGTCAACTCTTGACTTTTAAATTTAAGGAACAGTAATTCACAGGAGCTGTACTATAATGCTGTCTCTGGGGACTATACCACCCTGAGGAACTCTCTTAATGTAATGAGGTCTTCTTAGAATGGCCGTAATTGAATTCAACCCCCATTCATGCAATCTGAGACTTCCCACTGAATTCTCCACTGCAGCAAACAGATCATAGCCAGGTTCTAGGATGCTAATTACCAGTAGATATTGGAATGTTCATTTTTTTTTCTGATTTCTTCCCATTACTGCTTACCTCCATGATTTAAACATACAAAACAAAACTTTAATTTCTCCAGGAGGTCATGTCTACCTTCAGGAAATTATGGTGACAGTGAGGAATGTTTTGTCAGAATAAAGTTCATCAGGGGCAGCTAGGTGGCGCAGTGGATCGAGCACCAGCCCTGAAGTCAGGAGGACCCGAGTTCAAATCTGTTCTCAGACACTTGACACTTCCTAGCTGTGTGACCCTGGGCAAGTCACTTAACCCCAGCCTCAGGGAAAAAAAAAAAAGAAAGCTCATCTTCCATGAACAAACCTCTGATTATAATACGCTCCTCCCCCTCGGCACCCCAAATCCTTCATTCCCCTCAGAACATCACGCATAAACATAGTCAATTCTGCATCACCTTTTCATCATACTGGCTGGAAGATTCTTTAGTTCATTAGCTACTATAGGAAGTTTTACTTCCTTTGCTTAGAGCTAAAAATTCCCCTTTCAAGCTTCGGATTCTTGCATTTGAGCCTTCAGTGAATGAGTCTCTGTGGGAGACTTTGGAGGTCTTGATTCTGCATCTCTCACTCTATGTTCTTCCCTATGGAAGATTTCTAATCTTTATAGTCTCTGGGTGTATGTGTATATATGTGTATGTTGTGTATGTCTCTTTCTGTGTCTGTGTCACTGTCTCTCTCTGTCTCTGTCTCTCTACCCCATCTCTTTCTCGCCCTGCCATCTCTCTCCCTCTCTCCCTTCCTTCTTCCCTCTCTCTCCCTCCCTCCCTTCCTCTCCCTCCCTCTCTCCCTCCTTCCCTCTCCCTCCCTCTCTCCCTTCCTCCCTCCCCCTCCCTTTCTCCCTTCCTCCTTCCCTCCCTCTCTCTCCCTCCCTCCCTCTCTCTCCCCTCCCTCCCTCCCTCTCTCTCTCTCTCTCTCTCTCAATTCTCTCTTTATTTCTGTGTGTGTCTCTATGTCTCTGTGTGTGTCTCTCTCTCTGTCTCTGTGTGTCTCTCCCCCTGCCAAGCTTTTTTTCCTCTCTCTTTTTCAGACTTCTCCCTTAGATAGCAAAAGTTTCCCAGAAGGAAAAGTGAAGAGTTCAGAAGTAATAAGAATATGTTAGGTCAAAAATGTTAGGTTTTTTTTTTTTAACTCCAAGCTTCTTAAGAAGCTTTGAAAAACAGACCATCTCTTGTCAAAGGCAGCACGGCTCATTGAATCCCTCATTTTCATTTTGTGGGATTTTTAAAAATAAGAACTGCCCATCATAACATGGATTTGATGAGCATACCCTGGCAATAACATTATTAATACTTTCTAACCAAACCCCAATCCAAAGTTTTGAAAAACAACGGCAACGTTGTTCCGACAGTAGCCCATTTATTATTACAAGGGCACTCTTGAGACCCTTACTTCTCCCTTCAGCATGATTCTTTCAGTTCCATGTTTTTATGAGAACAGTTAACAGATTTAAGCAGGGTATGTGGGTCATTTGTTTCACTTTTCCTTTCTTCCATTATTTTTTTTGCCAGTAGAAAGCAGTTAATAATTCTGATGCTCCATGACCAGGAAAACATTTGTGTAGTTATTTATAAAAAGCACTCACTAAAAATGCACCACATATACATAATTATTATAATGACATTTCAAAAGAGTTTGGAGAGGATATGCAGGTCAGCTGGGAAAGATGGAGAGGTGGTGTCCATGACACTCCTTTCAGAAAAGATTTCTTGCCAGATATTCAAAGCAGCTGTGACAGCTCTATTCAGTGTCCAGAAGAACAGTCCCAGTTCCTTTCTTAAGCAAGGTCTGCATCATTCTAACTATGGCTCCTTTTAAGTTAAGCGAGCTTCCCCCATATAAGTGCTATCTTAAAGAGTTTTTTCACCTGAAAAATGGGTATAATATCTCTAATACTTCATAGGGTTATTTTGAAGGAAACTTCAATGGTTTATATATGAGTTATTATTCACAATAATGATGGTGATAATAAAAGGCACTGGAATCAGAGGCAACAATTAGGCTTAGCTTTTAAAAAAAATTAGGAAGACCTTTTTGGCTTTCAGAGGGGGATCATGGCGGTGGGCAAGAATAAGCGCCTCACCAAAGGCGGCAAAAAAGGGGCCAAGAAGAAAGTAGTTGATCCATTTTCCAAGAAGGATTGGTATGATGTGAAAGCACCAGCTATGTTCAACATTCGCAATATTGGCAAGACACTGGTGACGAGGACTCAAGGAACAAAAATTGCCTCTGATGGTCTCAAGGGTCGAGTCTTTGAAGTGAGCCTTGCTGATTTGCAGAATGATGAAGTTGCTTTCGGAAGTTCAAGTTAATTACTGAAGATGTTCAGGGTAAAAATTGTTTGACCAATTTCCATGGAATGGATCTTACCCGGGACAAAATGTGCTCCATGGTCAAAAAATGGCAGACTATGATTGAAGCCCATGTTGATGTCAAAACTACCGATGGCTACTTGCTCCGCCTCTTTTGTGTTGGTTTTACCAAAAAGCGCAACAACCAGATCCGTAAGACCTCTTACGCCCAGCACCAACAGGTCCGTCAGATTCGTAAGAAAATGATGGAAATCATGACCCGAGAGGTGCAGACAAATGACTTGAAAGAAGTTGTCAATAAACTAATTCCAGACAGCATCGGGAAAGACATAGAAAAGGCTTGCCAATCCATTTACCCTCTCCATGATGTATTTGTTCGAAAAGTCAAGATGCTCAAGAAGCCCAAATTTGAATTGGGAAAATTAATGGAACTTCATGGTGAAGGTGGTGGCTCTGGAAAACCTTCAGGAGATGAAACTGGCACAAAAGTTGAAAGGGCTGATGGCTATGAACCACCAGTTCAAGAATCTGTCTAAACTAAGAACTTTGAAAGGTTGAAAAATAAAAATTTATCATTGTGAAAAAAAAAAATTAGGAAGAGAACTCAGTGTGAGATATGTTAAAACTTATTAATTGATAAAAAGAATTCCTTTTCTAAAAAAAAAACTAACAGCAAAATACAGCCTGAGCAATTTTCTTATTTGATGCAATTGTAGGATGAAGAGGAGCCAACTAATGAGAAAGAGGCTGACGCCTTCTTACTCGACTTAGATCAGACAGCCTCTGATTTTCTGGCAATAAGAGCTGCGGAATATGAAAGCATCCATGTGATACAGCACAAAGAAAAAGAAATTCTCTTCAGACCCAGTTCTCTTACAGGTATGGGATGTTTCCATTTTGTCCCTTTCACTGCTTGATCGCTTTCTTGAAAACAAAATAGGGGTTGCAGAGAATTATAACAGGAGTGCTTCTGAATTGACACCTTGTCTGTTCTCAGATTTGGTTTTGAGTGTAGATATAAAATATCTGCCCTACTTTTTAAATATTCATATTGCAATACCTCCCTGAATAATGTTTTCTAGGATTCTAAAAACACTGTAGAATGGTGACTCTTTTCTCTTTTTAATTAAAATTTCTCATGGTCAAATGTACCAGAGCTCTTCATATTTCTACAGTCATAAATTATTCCAAGCAAGTTTCACTTGAGAAATTAATTTCAGAATCTATTAGAAGCCAAAGAAGAAGTATCCCTAGTTGATGATACTTTAAGAAAGATCTCTTGAAAAATTTAATCAACTTTTGTGATTTCAGACAGGAGAAAGGAATGAGATGACTTTTGAAAAGGTGAATTAGAGCTTGGGAGCCAGATCAGATTTGAATATATTAACTTATAAGTCATCCACATAGAAGCTATGTAAATAGAACTCTGTGAGGAGGAAATTGAAGAGAGAGAAGAGAAGGGGGAGACAATTTAGGGCAATGTCCATTTAATGGGGCATAAAAAGGGACACAAGATGGAAGAATACGTCATAGAGGTAAGAAAACAAGTATAGTATGGTTCTGTGGAAATCAGGAAAGGAGAGGAGATAAGGTAGGATGTTCCACAGGTCCTTAGTCCTTAGATCAAAGAGGACAGAGAAAAAGTCCTTAGATCAAAGAGGACAGAGAAAAAGTCCTTAGATCAAAGAGGACAGAGAAAAAGACATTAGCTTCAGTGACTGGGAAGTTCATGACCAAATCAAAAGTGAAGACTCTCTGAAGAAATGGGGGCAAAAGCCATATTCTGAGACCTTAAGAATTCATTAAGGAAATGGAGGCTATGAAGCCAAGATTCCTTCATTGAGTAGGAGGTTGAACGAATTAATCTCTAATTTTTTTTGGCACTTTTTGAATGGCAGAACACTGATGGGCATTTACTTGGTTGACCGATTTTAGTCTCACCAGATAAGCCATTTGTACGTGCTCTCCTAAGATTTAAACAACTAGTGGACATTTCGTTCACAGTTAAGGCGGTAGAAATCTTCCAATAAGTATAATAAAACACATGTCGAGATTAGGAGCCGAAATGATTTACAACATATATGTCTAAAGCCCAACGTTGAAGAACAATCAAAATCCATGCTTAAGGAATTCCTTTTAAAAGAAGCAAAATTACTCTGACTGCTTCTGACTTCTAACCTATTTTATCTGTTTCTTTGAAAAATTACTTTCATTCCTGAAAAAAGAAGGAATGAAAAAAAAGCTAGAAATATCCCTCACCAGATGGTGTATTACAGTGATTGATTATCGTGAGGGAACACTTTTCTCTGTCTTTGTGATTTGAAATATTTCATCAGCTCAGTTTCAAATTCATATTCTATTCCTTTCTTCCCCTTGTGACTCCTTTTTCTTGAATCACTTCTGCCTGAAAATTTAGCTCTATAAGAATTCCAATAAATGTAGAATCATGTTAAAAGAATCAAATTTCACTTTTATATGACATGTTGGATCTCAGCTATTCGGAACACTATAACTTCTTAATCCTCCCAGTGTCCCTTTAGGAGAGACTGGGAATTGGAATAGAAGTTCCACCCCAGTTTGTGAGAAGCCCAGAAAGTGTGTGAAGCTAATTAGAGACGGGAGAATGGGGGATTTCTAAGGAGAGAATGAAGAGAAAGAATGGAAAACCTCTGGAAATGTCTTAGGGGAAGAATATTGATGTCTGAGACATCTTTGATATGAATCTTGTCTTAGAACGGTCCCTGAGTAGATAGCTCTGCGTTATTCTTCCTTTATCACTGGGTACTTCTGCAGTCCAGCACAAAGGCCATTGGAGAGCAGGGGTCTGCTTAGCATCTAGGCAAGGTTCCAAGCTAGAGGAATGCTGGGAAGGCAGGTCATGCAAACTTTATACAGAGCTTCTGATTTGCTGAAAAAAAGCCCTGGAAAGCTTGGTTTCCTTTGGATCTGAGTTCTTCCTTAAGAAGAATGGCAACCCTGGAAGAGACAGGGAATGTTCAGGGTCGGTGTGGACACCGCTTTTCAGTGGGCTGAAAAAATAACTTAACGTGGGAAAGCCAACTCACCAAAGGGAGATTTTTCCTTTTTCCTGTTGGAAATTTTTAAAAGCTAGGGTTAAGTGATATCCTCCCTTTTTCCTTCCCCTCTTCCCCAGACCTTTTTCATCATTCTTCAAAGCTATGCTGAATTAAAACAACTGTCACAGGATTCATCAGTGCTATCCAGAGCATCTCTGTGTTACGTTAATGTTCTCATCAGCTCTAGTCCCTGAGTTTCTAGTATTTAACCAATAGAGCACCCGCTAGGAGATTTGCATAATTAGCAGGAGATGAGAAAGGCTAAACATCTGACTGTACACAGTCATTTGAAACAAAATACTGTCAGCAGCATGTCACATCAGATCCCGAGAAGAGATCAAAATGTCTCCATGATTTACATGTAAAGGATAATACCCTAAGCAAATGAAGAGAGCCTGAAATAGTTTATCTGTCAGATTTATGGATAGAGGAAGAATTCAGGACCAAAGAAGAAATAGTAAATGTAAAATAGTTCATTTTTATTATAAAAAATGTTTAAGGAATTTGCACAAACAAAACCAATGCCAGTGAAATTATAACAAAGCAGAAAATTGGGGAATGTTTTTTGCAATAAGTATCTCTGAGAAAGGTTTCATTTCTCAAGTCAAATTTATAAAAATACTGAGAACTGAATCAAATTTATAAAAACACAAGTCATCCCCCAATTGATAAATGGTGAAAGAATATGAATAGGCAATTTTTAGGAAAAAAAAGAAATAAAAGTTATCTATAATCATATGAAAAATGCTTACTATTTATTAGAGAAATGTAAATTAAAACAATTGAAGTACTAGCCTACATATATTAGAGTCGCTAAAAAAAAAAGGAAAATGTTGGATGCTGTAAGGGATGTGGAAAAACTGGTATATTAATACACTGTTGGTGGAGTTGTGAACAGATCCAGCCATCCTAGAGAGCAATTTGTAATTATGCCCACCAGAATATAAAACTTTGTATACTCTCTGAGCCAGCAATGCCATTGCTAGGTCTGTATCCCAATGACATCCAAAAAAGAGGAAAAGGCAAATTTATACAAAAATGTTTATAACTGCTCTTTTTTGTGGTGGCTAAGAATTGAACACCAAAGGGATGCCCACCAACTGGGGAAACTCAGAATAAGATTGCAATAGAATATTCTTATGCTTTAAAAAAATGACAAGAAGGATGATTCGAAAAAACTTCAAAAGACATTTATGTGAACTAATGCATAGTGAAGTGAAGTGAACATTATATGCACTTTAATGTTTGATAAAGAATTGTAATTCTTAGCCTTTCCCAGTAATACAATGGCTCAAAACAATCTCCAAGGACTAATGATGAAGTAGGCCATCTGTCTCTAGAGAGAGAATTGGTACTGATTGAATGTAGACTAAAGCATGCTATTTTTCACTTTTTTTCATTTTATCTTGTATTTTGTCTTCTTGTACAAAATGATCAATATAAAAATGTTTTACATAATTTCAGTGTATAATCTATATCTGATGGCTTACTCTCTCAGCAGGGAGGGGAAAGACAGATTTTGGAACTCAAAACTTTAAATTAAAATGTTTTTTTATTTTTAAAAATTACTCAAATAGAAAAATAATCTAAGACCACACCTAGATTGCTACCACAAAATAGTCACATTCATTTATTCATCTATTTATATATTTAGGAAGCATTTATTAAGAACCTACTGTTCCAAGTGCTAAGAAATATAGAGATAAATAAGCTATGCTTCATGTCCTCAAAAAATTTCAACCCATGTATAATAATATGGAGCCGTTTTTAAGGGGGAAAGAGCAGAACGTATTATAAGTGTTACAGATTGAAGACAACATGGAGTTCCTCTTGTTCAATCCCTTCATTTTATAGAGGAGAAAAATTAAGCATAGAAAGTTAAAAATGACTTGCAAGGTCTCACAGGTAGTGTATCGATCAAAAAGTGAATTGAACATCTAAAGATTTAGGAGACATAGAATGGGAACATGTACTTATGTAATTTGATATAATTAATCTATACATTTAGCTTTTTATTATATCAGTTCTAGAAAATTAACTTGGAAAAATCTGTTGTTTTAAAAAGAAATAGCAAATCATGTCTCAGGTCATCATGAAATTAAGAACAGCTTAACAGATTAACAATGATAATAATAACTGGCATTTAAAGACTAAATGTTTTCAAGTTAATTTTTTGCATATTATCTCATTTGTGCTCATGATATGCCTCTATAATATATTATTATTATTCCCATTTTCAGATGAAGAAACTGAAACTCAGAAGAGTTTAATGATTTGCCCTAAAAAAACACAAGTATTGGTCAAGGGATTTGAATTTCTTTCTCCTGATTCTAAATCCACATCTCTTTACTATATACCATATACCTCTCAATAGACTATATCTCTTTAAGTAGTTTGAATGGCACAGTATGATACTGATTTTTTTCTACCTAGTTCCCGTTTATAAGAAAATCCCTGAAAATATGCAACCAAGATACCTTGAAGATGAAGGGCTTTACACTGGAGAAAGGCCAACGGTCCCTCGAACTAATCAAAACATTATGGAGAATCGACTGCTGATACAAGAACAAGTAAGTAATCAGGATCCATATGAGATAAGGTTTTATACATATATGTGTTGTGTGTGTGTGTGTGTATGTGTAATCTTAAAAATAGTCAGATTCCTAATTTTGTAAGTGAATTTTGTATATTTATTTTTCCCCATGAAACTATAGCATTATAAATATCTAAATAATCAAACTTCCTTTTTTGTATTTTAATACAATTTTATTTCAGTTCCAAACTCTCTTCTCTCCTCCCTACCCATTGAGAATACAAGAAAAACCAAAAATTTTACAAATATATAGCCTTGCAAAACAAATTCCCCTATTAGCTATATCCAAAAAAAAAAAATTATAAAGAAAAGAAAAAGAAAATATGCTTTTGTTTGAATTATTTATATATGGAAGTAGAAAGCATGTTTTATCATATTTCTTTTGGAATTATAGTTGGTCATCATGTTGATCAGAATTGTTATCTTTCAAAATTGACTATTTTAATTGTCATTATTGTCAATAAAAAGTATTCCCCTAGAATGGCTGAACAAGTTATTATAAGATTGTGATGGAATACTATTGTGCTTTAAGAAATGATGCACAGGATAGTCCCAGAAAAACCTGGGAAGACTTATATGAACTGATGCAAAGTGAAATGAGCAGAACCAGAAGAACATTGTATGTACTAACAGCATTACTGTATGATGATCAACTATGAATAACTTAGTCATTCTTAACAATACAATGATCCAAGACAATTCTGAGACTTAGGATGACGCTACTATCCATCTCCAGAGAAAGAACTGATAGGGTCTGAATGCAGATCAAAGATACTTTTTCTTTATTTTTCTTGGCTGTGTTTCCTCTCATAGAATGACTTAAATGGAAATGAGGTTTGTGTGACTATACATTTATAACCTCTGTCAAATTGTTTTGTCTTCTCAATGGAGGTAGAGAAAGAAAGGGAAGGAAGGAATTTGGAACTCAAAATTTGAAAAAATGTTAAAAATTATTTGCATATGTAATTGGGAAAAAATATATTAAATAAGATTTTAAAATAAGTAAATAATTTCTCTAGCTCTGTTCCATTCACTTTACATTAAGTCATACGGATCTTTCCAAGTTTTTCTGAAGCCATTTCATTCATCATTTTTTACAGTAAAATAATATTCCATAACATTTATATATCATACTTTATTAGCCATTCCCTAATTAATGGGCATCTCTTTAGTCTTTAAATCTTTGTTACACACACACACACACACACACACACACACACACACACACACACAAAGTGTTAAAAATAATTTTTGTGCATATGAGTCCTTTTCATCTTTATTTGATCTCTTTGAGGTAACAGTCTACCAGAACTAGCACTGGATCAAAGACTGTACACAGTTTAATAACTATAACTTTGGGGAATAGTTTCAAATTGCTATCTTAAATGACTGGATGTGTGTTAAAGTACCTGTTTTCCCATAGCCCATTCAGAATTTGTTATTTCTCTTTTTTGGTCAATTTTGTCAATCTAATGTTTGTGAGATGGCACCTTACAGTTATTTTTATTTTCATTTCTCTAAATAATAGTTACAGAACTTTTATCCCAATGGCCATTGTTAACTTGGATTTCTTTTTCTGAAATTGTTCATGTTCTTTGACCATTTATCTTATTATAAATTTTATTCTATTTTATCTGTAATTTTAGAAATGAGAGTTTTATCCGAGAAATTTTTTCAAATAATTTTACCACTTTCATGCTTCTCTTCTAAATTTTAGCTCGATTGCTTTTGCTAATGTTAAAATTTTTATTTTATACAATCAAAAACTCTAATTCTATATAAAATCAAAATTGTCCATCTTTCCTCCCGTGAACCTCTCCAGCTCTTGTAATCACGAGGTCTTCCCCATCCACAGATCTGACAGGCAATTTTTACCACACTCCAATAATTTGTTTGTTATTTGACCACTATGTCTAAATCATGAACCCATTTGAAGCTCATGCAGGATGAGATGTTATTCTATACCTAGTATCTCCCAGAATACTTTCTATTTTTCCAACAGTTTCTTGAATAGAGAATTCTTTCTCCTGTGGGACCTTCAGATTTTAGCAAACACTCTGCTCCTATGCTCATTTGCTTCTATTTATTGAATGCCTAATCTCTTTTTCTGATCAATTTCTCTATGCTTAATTAATACCTTATTATTTTGGTGATTATAGTGCTGTAGTTTAGTTTGAGATCCAGTATTGTTAGAACCCTTCCCTTCTCATTTTTTAAATTGATTCCTTTGATATTCTTGATCTTTTTTCCCTTCATATTAATTTGGTGATTATTTTTATAATTCTACAAAGTAATGCCTTGATAGATTTTTAGGGGGGTTATTATTATATTGGCTTAACCTAACTATGAGCAATCTTTATTGTATTATGGTTAAAAACGAGGAAAAATTACTTTAATGAAATAGATTACACAGAACACAATAGAATAATTTTATAATAGCATATAGTAGAAGTGCTTTTTTTTTAAAGACCCATCTCTAGGTTTTTGTTCCATTTTTTGCAAAATGTTTCATTTGAGAGTAATGAAAATAGATTACAGATCAAAACTAAAATTATAATAGGGGAAAAACAAGTTTTCTTTCTAGGAGAGGAAATACCAAAATTGTGTCATAAGATATGCATGTTTGACATGAAATTATTCTAGAAATGTTGTCACTTTGTAAGTCATTTGCATATTATAGAAATAAAAATATACTTTCTGTGCTCATCTCACAGGAGAGAAAATGGTTTGGTGATGATGGCAGGATCCTAGCACTCCCCAATCCAATTAAACAGTTTTCTACAAGACCACCAATATTCTCACAAGAAGAAGTCATAGAAGCAGGACTTGAAACATTATATAAAAAGGTAATAACAGTTTCACATTTTAAAATATACTAGCTTTAATAAGTTCCTTCCCACTAAATGTTCAACACTGGGATATTTACTAAACTCTCACCATGTCTTAAGACATAATGAATTATACTCATAGACTTTAAGTGTATAATATGAAAATACTCTAACAGCAAAATATTAGAGAAAAGAATGGAAGGTATATAATTAAATAAGTGTTTATTGTATATTTTGCTAAGTATATACATATATATATGTATACATATATTTACATGATTATAATCATTGTGAATTTACAATCTTGTGTTCTTGCTTGTTTTATTTTACATTAATTCATATAAGATTTTTCTATATTGATGTATACCACATACTTTTCATTTTAAATAGTTCTACTGAATTAAATATGATGTAACAGAAAGAACCACTGGACAGTTAAACAGGAGACTCAAGTCCCATAAACAGGAGACTCAAATCCCAAAGTCAAATTTGGCCAGTTGTCGTGTGTTCTTTTTTGTTTGTTTGTTTAATTGGTCTTAGCTCTCAATTAGAATTGTGACATTTTAAATCTATTCAGTGATCTCTGCAGATCCTTTTATGGTCTTTTTGTCCTTTTCTCCAGCCACAAAGTACAAATAGCAACAAATAGAAAAAACAGCCCCTATACTCCTAGCTTTTCAGTAAATTGACTTAGAAAAAGTATATCATAATTTAATACCAGTTCTGAATAAGATAATGCTGTTTGCTTTATAGGAAGTGTCTTACAATATATAAAGAACTTTCATCTCTATTATTTCCTTTGATTGTCACAGAAACCCTCAGCCCTCTCCTAACTTTCCCTCCACCATAGCTCTGTCATTTCTAGGAAGCTCCTGCTACTTTTAATGGCTTTCCAGAGTCAATAGTCAGTGATTATTTGGTGCCTCTGTTCCCATTATTTATTTGTATCATTAGGATATTCTCACAATTCTACAATTTAAAAAGCAGCAAATTTTTAAAAATAATGCCTTTCTCTTTCTACTCCCTAGCTCAGTCCTTTTTTCCCTGAACCCCAAGTGGCCAACATATATGTTCTCCCCTGAAATCTGGTCAAATTCTCATCCTTATTTGAAAAATGCTTAGCAGAATTAAAAAGACTAAACTTAGAATCCCAGCTGTGCCATTAGCTCCTGGGGTGATTTTGGACAAATCACAAACTTTTGGGACCTCAATTTTCTTCCCTAGAAAACAAAGGGATTGGGGGCAGCTAGGTGGCGCAGTGGACAGAGCACTAGCCTTGAATTCAGGAGGATTTGAGTTCAAATGTGGTCTCAGACACTTAACACTTCCTAGCTGTGTGACCCTGGGCAAGTCACTTAAAAAAAAAAAAAAAAAGAAAAGAAAAGAAAACAAAGGGATTGAAGTAAGTGACTTCTAAAGTCTCATTCACCTCTAGATATATGATTCTTAGCCTTGTGATCCATATACCCTCTGATGGTTACAAATTAAGCCTGTTTCCTGAGCTATCAAATGAGATGTCTTAGACCCCCTAAAAAGCCTGAAGAAAACTAACTCTTTGGCAATCATTTTTTGTTTGGCCAAAATTGAACTCCCTACTCTATTCATCTCCCATATGATCAGCAGAATTCATTGTGAATTTGACACATACTATAAGACTGATTCCTTCCTATTATTACTATTGAGATGACATATGGAATTCACTCATGAATGTAATTTGATGTTTGTCTCAGCTCTATTAATTTTTTTTTTATTTGAGAAAGAAAATGGAAAAATACGAATGAAATCTCTTGCTGTTACTTACTCAGAAAACTTGAACAAATGCCTTTGAAGATAAAGAACTACAGGAAATGTTTTATATTGGAGAAGGGATTAAATTCAGTGTAGAGGAAATGCAAATTAATATATCTTGGGGGAAAAAAAACTAAAAAAATCTAAGAAAGAAAATAATCTTGAGACTTTGAGAATAATCTTAAGCAGTGAATAGAAAATATAGCTCACTACAATTCATGTTACAATTGTCTAAAAATCCTCCAAAGAGCTCTGCTTTCAGAATCCCAATCTGAATTTGGATAAACCAATATCAAACATGTGCAGGTTTTTCAACTTTCTGATCAACCCAATGAGAACTATATTTTCCCAATCTTTTAACATTCTTCATTTTTATGTGCTTTTTTTTTGTTAAGGATTTTGTAATTTCCCAGTGCTAATGTAGAAGCTTTTTTAAACATGCTAGGAAGTACTGTTTTTCCCCTACGGTAAATAAATTGGCAAGTATCTGAGGCACTTTATGCACCTACTAGTTTCCTTATGGAATAATTCTGGGACTAGGTTTTTGCTATTTGTTTGATTTGGTTTGAGTTTTTGGAGGGGGAGAGAGGTGGAATGTTCTAGTTTTGAACTGCAGACTGAACAGTCAGTTTTATTTCAGTATCCAGACAATATATTTCCTAGATACCATTTCATCCGGAAGAAATGCTCTGTCCCTATACAATAGTTTGGTTTTTTTTAATAATAATAGTTTATGATTAGATGGCCTATACTTCAGAGTGAGATC
Organism: Sminthopsis crassicaudata; assembly: GCF_048593235.1. NCBI lineage: Eukaryota > Metazoa > Chordata > Mammalia > Dasyuromorphia > Dasyuridae > Sminthopsis > Sminthopsis crassicaudata. The sequence goes on from NC_133622.1 coordinate 7,403,956, forward strand.
ACAACAAATTATTAAAATATGAGATCATATAGATCTGGGCAAAATGAGGTAAGATGTGAGTATCCTAAGTAACCAAAGGGAAAAAGACTAAATAGAACAGTGATTCTAAAAGTTACTTTAATTCATACTTAGAGTGCTATAGAATAGGCCTTAAGAACACTGCCCAAAAATGTTCCCCTAAATGCAAAAAAAAAAAAAAAAAAAAAACGAAACCCAACTAAAAAAAACTAAAAACCACCAAACAAGAAAAATGGAAGTGAAATTCTTTCAGTCTGAGTGAAGAATAGATCAGTTAGAAAGGAATGTTTCTGTTTAGTCTGAATTTTCAGGTTTATCTGGAAATATTCCTATAGGAAATTTAGAAATTTAGTCCCACGGCCATAGGCATTTTTATTTAGCTACATTCTTTTTTGCACAGAACAGGCTGCTGTATCTTGCACCACCTAGCTGCCTCTTTAGATAGCTACCATGTATTATTATAAGGAAAGATCCATTTCTTCTTTGCTTTCTAGCGTTTGAAGGGATTCTATATCTTACAAAAGCTATTTCCAATAGCTATTGATGTAAGCGTATTATTTGTTGTTGTTTGTGTTATTAATGGTTGTTCAATCATTACAGCTTGTGTCTAACTCTTCATGACCCCATTTAGGATTTTCTTAGCAAATATAGAAGAGGGGTTTGCCATTTCCTTCTTTAGCTCCATTTTACAGATGAGGAAACTGAGGTAAATAGGGTTAAATGACTCACCTAGTGTTAGGATTACAAGGTGATAACTCAGGTTGTCTGGGCAATTCTCTAGCTCAGAATTCACACCTTTAGTTCCAGTCTTTAAGGGGAGTTTACACCTTTGGACTTCTGAGGAGGAGTTTACATATTTAAAGGAGTTTACACCTTTAAAAAGAGTTCTAAAAAGTTTACACAACCTTTAAAAGGAGCAAGTTGATTGGTTGAAGTAATTTCCCACAAGCCCCTGAGTTCTCATGCCTATTCTCTGGGAGGATAAAAGAAGACAACACTGGGCCTAGACAAGCAGTCTGGCTTGGGGAAGGACAAGAGCTGAAGGAGATTCAGAGCCAGGATTTAGGAAGAAGAAGAGTATGGCTGGAGGCTCCAGAAGCTTCCCAAGAAACCTGCACACAGAGAAAAGGATTCACAGAGAAAAGAAATCTCCTCCCAGAGAAGGATTATAATTGAGAGAGGACAGGACTTTTACATTTGGGCGCCCAGCGTGGGGCAAGGATTTATTCTGAGCCCTTCAGAGGGAGCTAGCCCTGACCTTTACAACCTAGGATCCTGAATGCAAAAATTGGTTTTAGAACTGCTTCTTAACCTCCCCGTATTTTTAAGATAGTCTAGGGTTGCAGCCATAAATAATAGCTGTAACATTCCATGTTAGTACATCAGTTTGCTAATTAAATACATTATTGCCCACAGCTCTATTGACTGATATCTAAGACAAACTAGAATACTGATGCCATACAGACATTACCAAAGGGAGAACATTTTGCTTTTTCAACTTACTAACCAATGGTCCTTCAGAGGAGGAAAATTACAGATTTGATATGATTGTCAGATAAAGTAGAACATGGTGAGAAGCAAAGGACCTATATATATTCAAATCTGGAGTTTAATCTGTGATCCATGGACACCCAGGGGTCTGTAAACTTTCACAAGAAGAAAATTAATTACATATTTATTCTCACTAACTTCTAACTTAAATTTAGCATTTCCTTAAATTATTTTTAAAAAATTTTTCTGAAAAGAGTTCCATAGACTTCACCAGCCTACCCAAAGGTTTTATGACACAAAAAAGGTTAAGATTCTGATCCACACAGTAGGAAATAAACTGACTTTTCAGATGAGCTGACAATTTCTGAATTTCTAACTAGAAGTTGACTTAATCTCTAAGAAAGAACAAAAAAGGAAGATAAAAGGAGAAAAGAATAACAAAGGTGGCTTGACTTTGTAGAGGAGAATAATGGTGAAGAAACAATTTCATATGTAGAGAGAGAAATGAAATATATGCACAAGAGTTGAAAAAAATCCCTGTCACAGGTACATGTCCCTGACATATATCATACTCTTTCTCTACATTAGTGACACATCATGTTGATGAAAATCTAAAAAATTGCCTAAGGATAAAATTTCTGGGCAAAGGCCTTTCTGAGCTTGGTTAAACCAGTCCTTGGAGATTGGACACAAAGTTCATCACTGACTCGGTACTCAAGGCCTTTCCAGCTTCAAGGTCCACCATAGGCTACTGGCATGTCCCTTAGGGATTCAGGCTCATTGCTGTACCCCAACAAAGAGTGAAGCTGTACAGCACTGAAAGACTGATTCAGTAGCCAGAGATAGATGAGGTGTGTGAAGATGGGGAGAGATTAATCATATAAACATAAAATGTAATAAATATTTAAATAGATGATACCATTATTATAGATATCCACATATATGAACAAAATGTGGTTAGAAGAGCCATGGAGAAGAACCAACCAGCCTCAGAATTTGGAAGACGTGGCTGCCATTTTTATCTCTGATACACTTTAGCTGAGTGACTATGGCCCAGTCACTGACGTCTTGTCCCTGCTATTTGTCTCAATCTCTAAGTTAAAAAGGCCCTGTCAATCTGCTGAATAGAGGTCCCCCAGACAATGAAATCACAGGTGCTGTCAAAAATATGTAAAATATATGTGCATAGATGTATGCATAAATAAATATGAATGTTACATTCATTTTATTTACAGGTAAAAAAGGAATATGATAAAATTTTATTTATAGGTTTAAAAAAGGAATTGATAAAATTTTATTCCTCTTCTAGTTACCCAGAAAAACATTAAAGTTATATAAAATAGGGAACTGACACATAATAACAACAACAATAACAATAATAACAGCTCATTTACATAGATTACATCATTTGATCCTCAAAATAACACTGGAGGTAAGTACTCTTATAATCATCTCCATGTTGCAGATGAGGAAACTGAGGCTGAGCTAGTAAAGCTTCTGAGGCAAAATTTGCACTCAGGTCTTCCTAAATCCAAGTCCAACATGCTGCATGAAAGCTATGTATTGGTAAAACCACATGTTCCAAACTATTCTTCACACCCGTCAAACTGGGATAAGGGCAGGAACCTAACCCCTAGCAATTCACTTAGGCAATGAAAGCATTTTCCACCTCACATGTTCTTGGGATATTGCATAAAAGTTAACTGAATATTTGTCACCAGTATCACATAGACATAAATGTAGAATAATCGTTATTAACTCTTTGTGTGTCTGTCTTTCTCTGTGTCTCTTTCGGTCTCACTTCTTCTCCCTCCTCCTTCTTCTCTCTTTCAGGCAGTCAACTATGTCCCCAATAAACAGTATGTTGTTGGTTCTGGAGACTCTCTGGGTCAGTTTCAACTGGACATCGACATTTCAGGATTAATATTTACCCATCATCCCTGCTTTAGCCGGGAACACGTTTTAGCGGTCAAATTGGCTCAGTTATATGATCAGTATCTAGCAAGACGTCAGAGGAACCAGACAAAATTTCTAACAGATAAGGTATTTATGATTGCTTCTCTTTTATTAGGCTGGATTTTTTTAAGGAGTTACGATGCATAAAATTCTATCAGGACACTAATTCTTTACAATTTGCCTTTCTTTCTGGGATACATTCTATGAGATTCTTCCTGTATTCAAAAGCTACCCTCAGTTTTCTTCTAGCCCCATGACTCTCTGATTCACAAATAATTTATTGTCTGTCTTTGATATTTCTGTCACACACGAAAACTTCTCCACTCCCGATGCTCTGGTTGGACACCACGGTACCAAATAGATCACCACGTCCCAGAACAAGGAGAGAACATAAATTATTATGATGTCAGAAATCTTGCTCAAAGACTTAGTAATAGATTACATGACCGATGAATCACACCAAGTTTACAAATGTTACTCATGCTTTTGCACTGGAGTCAGTCATACAGAAACCAGTAAGAAGTGACAGCTTCTAGTCCCAACTGGAGATTAACTTTGTCAATGCCGTATTATTCACTTGTTTTCTAATGGCATTACGCAGGCAGACCCTCTGTGCTGGGGATAATATCATTCTCTCAAACAGTCTTTCTAACTCAGAATTGGGATTATTTGTTGTTAGCTCAATGCCTTGAGGAATGCTGTACAAACTCTCCCTGATTCCACCAAACCTCCTGGGTCTGGCCACACAACTCGGGAAAGCATGAACAAGTATAAATTTGAAATTCGGTGAGTAAAATATTAATTAGTGGTCATTGGGGTTTTTGTATGAAGTTTTTAGATTCTTCCTATAAATGCAAAACAAATAATTTCTCAGCCAATAGAAACAATGAGAATCAGCCTCAAATTTAAGACCTAAGTTCATGTCCTACGTTGAGCACATAATGGATAAATCATACCTCCTGCCATATAGAGACTACCCCAGACCCAATGAAATCATGGATTCAGTCCTCTCACTCTCTTTTTTGCATAATGCCTGTCGGTTAACATATCGATAGTCACAATTGCATTGTAAAGCCTGGCACCTAAAACTTGGAATCCCATTTTACATCTTGTGATAAAGGGTGACCAAACACCATTATCTGCACCTACTGAGGCAGAGAAATGGCTCCAAGCTTTCATCTCTGGGGAAACAATTTTTTCTACTTCTAGCAACTCCATTCCCTTTGCCTCCACCCAGGGCTCCAGTGGGGTCTTTGAAAGTTGGGTCATGCTGGGTAACCACCACGTACAGCTCTGTGAGCCTCTTCACTTTAATTGTGACGTACAAGAGCAAAGCTGGACTTCACATTGGCGTGGAGGAGAACAAGTGGGAGAAATCTTTCAGAGATATCCCATTTCATCCTCTGTGCTTGCAGACTGCAAACCTGTTTGTCATTTGTCAGTGATCTCAACTGTTCCTTGTGGCTAAATTTTTTTTTTTTTTTGCTGTTGAGGCAATGGGGGTTAAGTGACTTGCCAGGGTCACACAGCCAGGAAATGTTAAGTGTCCGAGACCAGATTTGAACTCGGGTCCTCCTGACTTCAGGGATAGTGCTCTATCCACTGCGCTACCTCGCTGCCCCGTGGCTAAATCTTAATCTCCAGCCAATTCTGTGATGAGGTTGCCGCTTGATCCTCGATACAGACTTGTGTTCCATCACCAACCCCAGACTTGTAATGGGAGAAAGTGAGGGTATTGGGGTAATAATGATAGCTATATTAAACTACAATAAATATGATGTTTTAAGGTTTGCAAAGCAATTTATATGTTCCCTGATCTTCAAAACAACCTGGGGAGATTGGTGCTATTATTACCCCCATTTCCTGAATAATTGAAGATAAGAGGGTAAATGGCTTACCTAAGATCACACAGCATATTTTAGGTCTTCTTGACTCTAAATTTTAACTTCTTGACTTTTATGGCAAGACTTGCTGGGGCACGGCCTCTGTGACCCAGCCCTTGAGGGTCCAAGGTCTCTCTATACACAAATAGGCATGAGATAGGATTCAGGTAGAGGAAGGGAGAACTATGTATTAGTTTGTCATTAATAGCTTGCTTTACTAAGAATTCTATACACCATTCAGAACATAACTAAAAACCAAGAAGAAAGCTTTAAAAAAAAAATCTTAAAAGTAATTGAAAAAGACATCGTATTTTATTTAATTACTTGAGTCTCAGAAAAGCTTCTGGTACTCTTATTCAGAGTACATTTTTGCTTAGTTTAGATAAAGTTCTTATAAGTTTAATCACCTGCTTTTCTAGCCCACAGACTAAGCAACATATCAGAAGGATGGGGGACGCTGGAGTCAGTCATACAGAGAGCAGTAAGAAGTGTCAGCTTCTAGGTTAGTAGCCTCATAGAAATAAAGAGACAGCAAAACTATTAAAAGAAGACACAAGAGTTCAAAAAGCATAGTCAGGAGCCATTGAGAGTAAGAGGGAACAGCCCAACTGCCTCAACAGCTCCTGAAGTCACCAGTGTATCACAGCCCAGCACAGCAAATGACATTCTTTTTTTTTTTTTTTTTTCTTTTGAGGCTGGGGTTAAGTGACTTGCCCAGGGTCACACAGTTGGGAAGTGTTAAGTGTCTGAGGTCAGATTTGAACTCGGGTCCTCCTGACTTCAGGGCTGGTGCTCTATCCACTGCACCACCTAGCTGCCCCGCAAATGACATTCTTAATGGTGATACTGAGTCACTGAGGAAAGCTTAAATTATGTTTTGTATGCTCTGGTGAAGAAGGCAGGGAAACAAGAAGGCTCTCTGAGGGGAAGGACACTTAAAATAAATAGTCTCAATGACAGAAATATTGGCTCTTCAACTTATTGAGAAACTGTGTTCTTATGGATCAGCTCATTCCCTTTTGATGCCAAATAAGTGGGGTGCCTCTTTCTCTGGATTTTATTTGCATTTTAAACAAATCTTGACATAAAAAGAATAAAAAGTGTAGGGCAGCAGCTGACGCAAACTCCCAGGTCTTTACCACACGTCGCCCGTGTCTCTGTTGGTTGTAAGTGACATGGTCCGGGCCGTGCAGTCTGTATCCAAGCTCCCAAATGACCATTAGCTGATTAATTAATTTCATTCCCAATGAGATGGTCTGCTTTTCAGTTGTTAAATATTTGAAATCAAAGCAGACTTTTCCTCTTCAATAATCCATGTTAATTTGTGGACATTTGACTCAAAATATTCCATTTTGCTTTAAGACTAATTTGTGATGATTGTAAGCTCTGCTGACCAAATTAGAACCATTTTCCTATATTAGGGATAGGCTTGTGATATTTTTACTATAGGGAACTCTCAGATATGGAACCTCCACCAAAGCAAAGCAGAGACATCTTTGCAACTTCAGAGTCTTAAAGAATTGCCTAGAACCCTGAGAGTTATGGGTCCAGGGTCACATAATTATTAAGTACCAGAGACCCAACTCTTTCTAGTTTAATGGTTGGTTCTCGATCCACTGAACCATGCTTCTCTGGCTTTTATTCTTGGGTGTAATGCTGTACTCTTTGCCTGTTTGGATGACCAATTAAATGTTTCATTTGCTCAAAACTCTCCTTGAAATCCTGGAGTAGAGGGGAGTGGTTTTCAGTAGATGAAGGTTGATGAAAAAAGTAAAAATTGAGCAATTTAAAGTTAATTTGACAAGATCAAATATTTTATATTGCATTTTTTAAAAGTAGGACACTACCTAATTATTAGGTGAAAAGGGTATATTTTGCTGTCTCCTGGAGATATTGTGCTACTAGATGCTGCTAATCATCCCCTGAAAAAGTGCACTGGGCAGATTTTTCTGGGAGGAAGTACAGATCTAGTCATCTGGGCCTGTAATTTTACCAGTTTGCCAAGTAGCTTTGCAGGGAAACTTTTTCAGCAAAGGAACTGACTGCTTATTCACTTAAAATTCAATTTCAATTATTCATTTTATTCAAATTATTCAATTTCAAAGCATGATTGTTTCTTTAATGAGGTAGAGCTCTAAAAAGAATCTTAGAGAGTTATGTAATATAGCAGAATTTACCAAAAGTACTATGCCCCTGAACTGAAGGAAATAAAATCCAGCCCTCTTCAAATTTAGCTTGTTAATTATTTATCCTTACGGTTTGAAATGTTTTAATGATCAAATAGACCAGTTGATTTGGCTCCTGGTTCAACTTTTTGGGCTTACTTATGCTCAGACAATTTTTAATACATGCATATTTTCTATATTTTGTAGGCAAACACGGAGACTACGGGATGCCGAAGAAGAAAAAGATCGAACATTGCTTAAGACCATCATAAAAGTTTGGAAAGAAATGAAATCCCTTCGAGACTTTCAGAAGTTTACCAACACACCCATAAAACTTTTTTTGAGGAAGTATGTTCTGATCACACATAGAATTCTTAACAGGCCAAGATCTCTTTTTAGATTGGCTCAAAGAATGGTCATTGATGGTTGAACTCTTTCAAAGTCAAGGGAAGGCTCTGGTTTTCTTTCCCTTCCAGGATGTGTAAGAGAGATAGTCAGGTATGTTTAGACTAGTTAGCCTCTGAGACTCCTTCCAGCTTGGAGATGTATTTATTTATTTGTAGCATACCATCCCATTTAAATAAATTATGTATCAGAAAGTCCATAGGAAGAGTGAAAATTTCCAACATAGGATAATAATATCTCACATTTTTATACGATATTAAAGTTCACAAGGAATCTTCTTATCCCCTATGAGAGTGATTAACTCCATTTTATAGATGAGGAAATGGAGACTGAAGAGATATAATAATACCATCTTACCCTGGAACACTGACTCCTTTGTTTTTCTCAAATATACTTGGGAAAAAAATTAAAAGGAAAAGTATATTCTCCTCTACTTGCATATCAGCACATGAGGAAGATGTGTCCGAGGACATTTTCCAGGTTTTCTTTTCAAATAAAAACTCTATGTGACCTTCAGCAGAACAGGAGCCCAGAGTTCAAGGGATTTCCCATTTTTTGCCTGAGTTTTGAATCAATGAAAAGCTTTGGTGATTCCTGTCTCATCCCATCCATAAAAGCAGCACCTTCCTGGGAGAGGACAAGGATCAAGGGAAAGGACCAAGACTTAGCTGTGTTTACTCCCTCTGAGGAGCTCTCCTTGGTTAACTGCTCCAGTCTCGGAGCTCCAGGGACTCGGGCTTGGTCATTTCCCTTTCTCTTTAATTCCTAGCTTAGTGCCGTGCTCAATAAATGGTTTAATAAATGCTAGTTAGCCAAATGGCAGGATTCTCTGTAATTTTTCTGTTTGACTCATGTTCCCTCTGACATCTTAGATACAGCATGTTTCAGTCATGAGAAATACTCTTTAACTGCTGCCAGTGTATATTTCTCTTTTTTAATCTTCACAACTAAATAATATTTGTTTACTCGAATCCACCAAATCTGGTAGGTTGGGGTGAATGCATAAAGAGTTCAGATTGCATTTAGAGTTATCTAAAGGGTGATTACAAAATCAAAATCAAAGCCCTGAAGTAGTGAATCTGTATGTATTGGGGTATCTGGTCATTGTTCAATAGAGCTGATTCCTTGTAAATCTGCCAGGGCCTGAGAGCTGTGGGTACCCAAGAAGTTTGCCCGATCTGGGGAGGGGAGCTCCAAGGACGGTGGAACTTGACAGCTCGAAATGCACCGAGCAGGAGCCGGTCTGAGCCCCGCAACTTGTGGTTCCTGCAGTGACACAGTTGTGCGGTCTGATCCTAGGGGAGCACTAGACATTTTCACACAGACCCACTTAGGTCATACGGTACATGCAGATAAACAGTTTTCCACAGTTTTGTCATACTAATAAGAGCCCACATCAATAAGGGCAGTGTTTGTGGGAGGAAAAGGGGAGGAGATTCAGCGACTTGTCCAGGATCCCCCAACTCGTAAGGCTTTAAGGTCACAACTCTGTCCCCTGCACCTCCTACTGCCCACTCCCTTTTTAAAGTACCAGATGCACCTTACCCATTTTAAGTGATCTTTTGAGGGAAAATATAAATGCTATAAATTATTTTAAAGGGAAGAAGTCGACTGGAAAACAGACGAAAAGGCATTCGAAGCAGAAATTCAAACAGAAACAAATGAGTTGTTCGAAGAGCACGTAGAAGAGCATGAAAAGAAGATGGAAGCCTACAGGGCTGAGTACCAGGACTGGAAAGCCTGGAGGAAAGCGCAGGTACGTGAGGTCTCCCCCTCTGAATATGGCTGGCTCTGGCAGGTGGAGCGGGAGCTTTTACCAGCGAGCAGCTGGGCTAACTCTGGCCTGCTCTTGTCCCAAAGTCCCTTTAGCACTGACCCAGCCGCCTTTTCACCTTCTCACATCTGATTCCCTGGTGGCACTAATCCTCACCCCTTCTTTCTCCCCATGTCTTTGCACTGCCCGTCCCCCTTGGTATTCCTCCCTCCTGGCCTCCTGGGCCAAGAACCTGTCAGATCCCTCCTGCTGCTGGTCCTCCCCAGCCCCATCCCACCCTCCACTTGCAGTCACCTTCCCTCCCAGGCTAACTTACAGGGATTTTGGATGCAGATGGGCATCTGTGTCCTTCCTCCGTGAAGTGGTGAGTTTCTGGAGGGAAGGCACTTGTTACCCCTTTTCCGTATCCCCAAGAATTAGCACAGTTCCTTGCCCTTAGCAAATGCCTAATATATGCTTGAGTTGCTAGGTGATGCAGCAGAAGCCCGGCACTTGATCTGGCCTGCTCACTTAACATGTCTGCCTCAGTTTCCTCAAACTGCACCCAGGAAATATTAATGGCATCTACTTCCCGGGGTTGCCATGAAGATCAAATTAATAATATCTGTAAAATGCCTGGTACATGCATTATTTTTGCTGTTGTTGACTGACTGACTACTATGTGAAAGGCACCAGGTTTGTGAAGATCAAAATAGCACAGCCCCTGCTCCCAAGGAGTTTATGTCTGTCGTCCTTCCCACATCCCACCCCTGACTTCTGGCCACAAACCTCACCAGCCCTGCCAGCAATTTAATTAAAATTAAAAATCATTAGAAGAAGAGCATGGGCTAAGGTTTGTACCAGAACCTTTTGGTCTCAGTTCTCCTTACCTGGTTTAAGTAATGATTAGTTTTTGATATGGAAGATATGGGAGATATGGATGGTACAGATAATTAATCATTTTTAAAGTGGAGGTAGTCCCAAGTACTACATATTTGCTGGATACTACTGCTTATAGAACCCTCTCCCTATCGTTGATCTATAATTCCTATACATATATCTATCTCTATATGTCTCTCTCTATATCTCTATATACATATCTATTTATCTATATGTCTATAATAGATATGTATATATATATGTATATGTGTATATATATATATATATATATATTGTTCCCCAATGATCTTTGGGGGCTTCTTGGCATCTGCTGCCAGTAATAAAGTGCCAGAGGGCTCCATGGTTCCCATCAGCTGTGTTGCTTCAGTACCTACTACCTTTGAATGAAGGAATGAATAGTATTGTTCTCAAGAAGTCTCCAAATAACGATACTGAAAACATGGCCATCGGTAAAGGAGGCCGTTCTCTGCCTCCTCTCTTGACCAGCCTTAATCGCTGATTGGGAGTTGCCTCAGTCAAACTGAGACCTGTTGAAGACCTTAACTTAAAAAGGTCAGGGTGTCCACTGAATTCGGGGTCATCTCCAGTCCTCCTGATCTCTCTAGACCACTGGAAACGAAGCTGGTGACCTCTCGCGTTGTTCTCTCGCTTCAGTCCAATTCCTCACCTCCCAAAGTCATGGTCTCCTTTGAGAAGGAAGGACGAGCATGAGCATAGAGCGGAGAAAAAGAAGGGACTTGGGCTATAAAAGCAAAAACCTTGATTTAGCTACTAGGTGAGCAACACTAAGAAGAGCTCCGGATCTCAAGAATTCTGCCCCCTTATCGGTGCCCTGTGAATACCGGAGTGCGTTCTGTGGCCCAGTTCCCTGCCCGCTGCTCCGAATCACCGTGCTTGCAAAACTGGTTAGGAGGACAGCAGGGCTGTTCTGAGCTCGTAACTACGCTTGTCCGTGGGCAGTGAGCCCAGCTGGACAGAGCACTGTGTCAGAGGGGAGAGGCTCCGGGAATCCCACAGGGGCGATTAGCTTTACTCTTCCCTAGCCACAGACTAGAGTCCTAATCACATCTGGCCATTTCTCACAAACAGACTGTGAGTCACAAGGGGAGCTGGGGAACCCGGTGTACGTGGATCAGCACAAAACTATCCTTGCTACCGCAAGGACAACTTAAGATGACCATGGAGCAAATATAAGAAAAACCAAATTTCTACATAAGTAATTATAAACAGGCCCTTACAGTTCAGGCATTAAATCCCTGTTCAGCAAATGAGAGGTACAGTCTCCACCTCCCTCCTTTCTAACTCTCTCCCTTGATGATCTCTCCTGTTTTATATAATATGGAAGCATAAGATTAAACATGGAAGTAATTAGGCACAAATATATGTTATGTAAACCTATGTTATATATATTCAATAACATAAATACACATATATTTGTATCTAATATATGTTTGCACAGATATAGACACATAATGTATACATATATTTATATACACATATATAAGAATATGTTCATACAAATATGCTATATTATGTACATTTTATTTATAATCATATTCAAATAAATATATTATATACATGTATATATTGTATGTTTGTACACCTACATATTACATTTTATGTATATTTATATATTATGATAGCTCAACAAAATATATACTTATATAATAATTATGTTATATGTTATACATATTTCTGCTTAATTATATTGAGTCTTATATGTTCTTTGCAATTAGAATAAAATGTAAGCTCCTCAAAGGCAGAAACATGACATATACTTCTTTGCATTTTATTTTGCATCCCTTTTTGCTTTTCCCAGCACTAGAGTCACAAAGCATGTGCAACAAATAGTTCCAGAGTGAAATGCAATGTAAGAGGATGACGGTGGGATGAAACCTTCTTCCTCTTTGTAACTTTGCCTTTTTTGTGCAGAGGATCAAGAAAAAGAAAAAAAAGACAACAGAAGAACAAGACGAGGTCACCGAGGAGACAGATGGCGAGGGGCCTGTGAAGCCCACTCCCCCAGTGCCCGTTGATAGGTCAACAATAGAGCAGCAGGTTCGAGAGAGAGCCTTGCACAGTAGGAGGAAACCTGGGGAGCCTATTTTAGTACCTGAGCTGAGCCTGGCTGGCAATGTGACGCCCACAGAGCTCTGTCCAAGGTAAGACAATGCTGGAATTGTGAAGGGCTTCTAGTTCCTCAGCCTTTCCTTGTTTGTGACTCTACCTGTCCACAGAGATGCAGGACATCAGTGATGGCCGTGTGCCACATTGATCTCATATAGTCTACATTCTGAAATAATAATATCTCTTAAAAGGAGAAAGCCAGACACAAATCTTGCTATTTATGTTGTTGTTGTTCAGTCATTTTTTCAGTTGTGTCTGACTTTTTGTGACCATATTTGGGGTTTTCTTGAGAAAGGCTGGAGTGCTTTGACATTTCCTTCTCCAACCCATTTTACAGAGGAGGAAACTGAAGTATGCAAGGTTAAGTGACCTGCCCAGGTCACACAACTAGTAAGTGTCACAAATAGCAAGAGATCTTTCTGACTGCAGAGCTGGTGCTCAATCAACCTCAGCTCCCAGCTGACCATATTCAAGTATACACAGTGAAAGACGGACTCTCGAGACATTAATATCATCTGTCCACCAATGCAGACTGATAATCTCTGCTTTAATAAAGGTTGTCCACCAAGTGTTTTAGTTTAAAAACAAAATATTGATCTGGAGATCAACCTTTCATCTTTCTTTTTAGTTGGCTAGTCCACAAGAAACCAGGCCAGTGCTCAAGCCTTTCTGACTTTGCAGGACTTGGGCTCCACTGGTACCACATCATCATCTTCAAGGAGCCCAGAGCCAGCTCCCTCACCCTCTCTTCTGATGATGAGCACTGGGGCAAGACTTCTGTGGAGCCCCCAAAATTACATACAATTGTCATAATTCACATCCATGTATGCACACATGTGAGAAACATAGTAAATGGAGGCAGGAAGACCTGATTTTATGTCCAGTTTCTTGCCTCTAGGTCAGCCTTTTAACCTCTTGGACCACAAACAACTTTTTGTGATTCTAAGCTGCATAAAAGTTACTACTCTCCATTGCTAGGGAGGATGTCCTGATTACAAGGTTAGTTGGGGATGTGAGTATTTATACCTGGAAAAGGGCTATGCTGGCTCTTGCTTATGTTTTCCCATTTTTGTCAGAGAGTTTACATTCTAGAAGAGGACTTGTCCAATACATCCAAGGAGTATTTTTATATGACTAGAAAATTTTGCCATCAAAAAATATTTATAATTCAGATAAATCCGTAGTAATCTCTCAGGAGAAATGATTTCTTAGGAACCTTAGGAACCATTTTCATCTTTTAGTAGCACACTAATAGCTTATATATTTATTTCTCCTTAAATGTTCATTTACTTTTAAATTTGCTCTCTGGTGAGCTTCTTCCCTTTAATAAGTTTTTTAATATTATTTGTTTTTTAATCCTACATGTAAACAAATAAACTCTGGCCACATTTAAACACTTTTGACCTACAAATAATTTTTAAATAAATATTTTATAAATGTATAATATATGTTATATATTTTTATATATATAAATTTTATATATAATATTTAAAATATATAATATACATGTTTTATATATATATATGTATATATATAATTTTATAAATAAATAAAAATAAACTCTGCAAACAACTATATGGGATTATATATTTTGGGGTTTTTTAGGAAAAAGATGGGCTCCAGCCCTGGGTTCCTGAGTTAAAGCTTTGCTTTAAGAGACAGAATCTCTTTTCCCCTCTCAGGCCATCTCTCTTTTCTACACCAAGATTTGCCCCATTCATCCTAAGCCAAATCACAAGGAGCCATCATCTTTTCCCTTTACCCACATGATGGCTGACGCAAGGTCTGCCTATATAAGGGACTTCAGGTCACCACAGGATAACTGGAGAGGCACCTGATTATTCACCCTTTGGATGAGCTTTTGCTTTTTTCCCACCCAACTAAATTCACTAATATTTGATAATTAAATATTCATAAATATGTTCATTAAACTGCAGCAGAAAATAAATACATCTGGGTCAATTCTCAGAGAGGATCAAAATGACATCATTATTGGACAGAAACAACTACACCAAGAGAAGGAACACTGGGAAGTGAATGTAAATTGTTAGCACTACTGTCTATCTACCCAGGTTACTTATACCTTCGGAATCCAATACTTAAAGTGCAACAAGAAAATGGGATTTACACACATATATTGTATATAGGTTATACTGTAACACATGTAAAATGTATGGGATTGCCTGTCATCCAGGGGAGGGAGTAGAGAGAGGAAGGGGAAAATGTAGAAAAATGAATACAAGGGATAATATTATAAAAAAAAATTACTCATGCATATATACTGTCAAAAAATGTATAATTATAAAATTTAAAAAATTAAATTTTTAAAAAATGACATCATTATGTTGGAGTGAAGATACAGTCTGGGTCTGTGGCTGATCCAGCCACTATGGATTTGAAAGGCCCCACCACAGGTTGGGCACAAACAGTACAAATGAACATTTGAAGATTTGAGATCTCTCTGGGTAAGAGCGTAAAAAGCTCCAAAACTGCTTCTCTGGCAACCTCAGACTGATTTGGACCTTGATTTCATGATTTGGGTGGAGATTCTCCGTCCCCAACTTTATCAACACTTCAGTGACAGCCCTAAGCCAGCACAACATCACAACTGTAGATAATGAAACTAGAGCCTTCTATTTTTGCTTTTCCTTTTTTTAGTCTTTATATTCACATGAAAGATTTTTTACCACCTATATTTACACTTCTGCTCTCCCAGATTGTGTTGTAAACATGTGATTTAATCCAACAAAATTTTATTAAGCACTTTTGATAAGGTACTGTATTATGTGCTGGGAGGAGATGAGTTCCAGTTCTGGGTATAAAAATCACCCGAGGAGATGGAAATTAATTGACATTATAATAGAATGCAAGCCACCTGAGAACAGGACTTGCTTTTTTACTTTTTTCTTTTTCTCTTTGTATCCACAAAGTCTAGCACAGAGTTTTATACATATTAAGGGCTTAATGCTTATTACTGACCTTCCATATCATAAGTTTATTAAGTTGTATTTTAGGAGGCAAGAAAGATCTACTAAGGGTCTGAAAATACTTCATTTCCAAGATGTCTTACATATATAAACAGGCAAAACCTGGTCCAATAAGAGATGACTCTGTTGTTTTCTATAATTGCAAGATTAGTTTCGGATAAAAAGTACTAGTAAAATGTGAAATTCTCTGAGTCTACACATATGTTGAATACCCTGTATTTGCCAGACAGACAATGCATTTTAGAAGCTTTGTACCAATCCGATACTTCGTCTATGATATGGTTTACAAGATCTGCTTGAAGGAGTAAAGAGCCCAATGGCACACACTGAAGCTCATTGAGCTTTATGTATTTTCAATGCAACCTTTCAGCCCTGTCAGTTTTTGCTTTCTGTGTTAGAACACCAGACCGTTCCAGCCTCAATTGAGCGCAAGCATTGAGTTGGTGATGATGGCAAACATCCCCAGCCTGTCGGAACTTAGCCTGGTTTCCTTTTTTCTGTACATTTGGTGGTTGTTTTTTTTTTTTTTTTCCCTATTCTTTATCAAAATTTGCACCAAGCCTTCATGAGAACACAATTCTGTTTTTCATTTCCCAGGGCAGAGATCTTGAGAAGAGAAGACATAAGGAAGCGGTCAATATTTTTAAAAGTCCTTTTCAACAACAAAGAAGTTTCAAGGACAGTCAGTCGTCAAATAGGCATGGACTTCCGAGTTCATTTTGGACAAATTTTCAATTTACAGATACATAATTGGCCGGAGAGTTTAATTCTTCAGGTAGGAAATTTAATTTTTAATATTCCGGGATGTTTTAGCATGCATTTTTTAAAGCTAACATTTGTAATGTCTAGAAGATAAATCAGCTCTTGGCTTCTTCAGGTGAAAAAAAGGCAAGATTCTGTGAGACTGGGGAGAACCTCAAGGACCTTTTTAACCAGCATGGGTAGAGGCCATGGCTAGGTTTCTGCCTCTGTGCCCTCAGCAAGGTTAGGATTTGTTGCCAGAATCAGCAGCCCCATGGATTCCATGAGACTGGTCTTGAGAGAGACATTGATTTCTAAATCCTATAGCTTAAGCTTTGAGGTGGCAACAGTGGTGGTGGGATCCACTTTGTCCAAGGTAAAGTACTCCAGCATCAAGTCCCGGCGAGCCTCTAGGTAGGGTGGGCTTAAGAACTGGTGCCCCAAATCGCTCCTCAGGGGTACCTTCTGGAGCCATGCTCAGCCATGGAGCTCCATGACACTGAATGTCACCAAGATTTAGGCCCCAACTTTGAAGAGTATCGTGTTAAAATAAGAAAAACTCTCTAGTTTCTTTAGTGACCAGAGCACTGGTACTGGAGTCAGAAGACCTAGGATTCATGCCCACCTCTATCATTTACTAGTTGAGTAACTCACTTCCTTGCTTTGAGCCTCAGTTTCATCCATAAAACAGAGATATTATCTAGCTGATATGGCTGCCGGGAAGATAGAATATGATAATAGGTTTGGGAGCCTTTCATAAGCCATGAGGCTTACGTATTAGCAGTCATGAAAATTCTAAAAACAAGGAGGAAAGCAGGATCTGAAATCCTAGTAGTGAACTCCTTTTGGAGGATTATAATGACTAACAGGTTGATTGGGCTCCTTGGGGACACGGGGCACTCAGGAGAGAAGGGAAAGCATGGGACACGGGAGGCTCCTCCTTACTTTTCCCCCATCCTTCCCTGTTTTCTGACCCTAATACTCACTGAGCCTGCCATCAATATACTAGAAAGTTCCTGGGAGAAAAGCCTGAACCAAGATTCTCATGAAGAACCTTTTGACCTCTAAAGTAGAAGAATATTGCTTAACTCATAACCTGCCAAGGAAGATCTGTTCCGTTCCAAATTCCTGAAGAGGGATGAAACGGTATATTATCCTCTTTCCCTCCCAGGTGCATTATCAGATAGTCTTCCCCAGCTTTATGAGAATTTGTGGTCCCTTCTAAAAGGGTCTGTATTACAGGGGCGCCCTATAGGAATTTTCCTGAAAAGATGTCTGTAAATCCTCTCTTAAAGCCTTTTATAAATGAAAGAAATCTTTTATAAAATAAAAGCCATCTACCCTCTGGTAATCTCTTTCACTTATGAATAAGACAATCGGACTCCTCAGTCGTTAATTAAGAGGACTGGCTTAGATGATTTCTACAGATCTTTCCAGTTCTAAATAAATTATCATATGGGTCCACATTTTTAATTGATTTGTGCTTGAGAGAAAAGTAGGTTGGAAATTAAACATTGTACTGAGCAGGTCCCCAGTCCCAACCACTATTGCTTCTAGAACCCCTTTCCTTCTGTCCATAGAGCTATAATACCTTACATAATTCCATTGATAGCCAAAGGAAAAAAGGAGGAGCGTATTGGAAGGCACCAGAGACAAACTTACATTGACAAATAATTAACTCTGACTGAATTGTAATTGTATTGTAAACTGAGTAACTGATTCTTTGACAAAACTAGAAAAACATTTTTCCCTATTTTGTCCTTTTCCCTTTCTTCAAATATTCTTTTTTTAACTTTTAATTTATAAAGTTAAAAGCTTTAGTTTAAAATAGTGTTCCCCCACATCCTTATAACAGTTCAATCAATAACTACACAACACCCAAGGACATTCTTTCATAATCAGAGCCCTGCATAATCCTATCATCATCTCAATTTCTAAGATTGCATTTAGTGCGCCATTCACCCAGAGAGGAATTTTTTTAAATGAAGTATTCAAAAGCTATTCCTCACAAATTAACCTGAGCTATTTCACATGATCCCGAAGTTTAGGAATATGACCTATATTTAGAGCATATTAAAATTATATTATTTCTATGAACTCATGAGCTTGAAACATCTGGCTCAAAGCATTTTCTGGAATACTGGATGAAGTGCTATTTATTAGAACTGTGGATATTTCCATGGATGAATCCTAAGATTCTCCTATAAATTTTAAAGACAATAATAATTCCTACTTGTTTAGAAAATTTGAAAAGCACAACTGATTTTTCTACTATAAAAAGTTGAATATGAATCTAAAACACAACGGACAAAGGAAAGACTATTTTAAGAGATACAAAAAAAAAGAATTTTGAAGCAGGATCTGTTTCAGAGGCACAGAGAGCATTTGATTTTTCTTTATTGATAGTATTTGAATTTTCCCTGACTGCTTTAATCTATTCCTTTTACTTCCCCCACTGACATTCACATAGATGAGGATGGATTGAGACCACAAAAGTAAATTGTTTGATGGGTAGGTTTGCTTGGAGATACAATCAGTTTCCTTACTACTCAGAGAGCTTGATGTCATTGAATCCAATGAGACATTAAATGTCTCAACCTCATTTTTAAGCATCCCGTCTCAAGCACAATCAAAATGGTTGATCCTATTTTTTTCTTGTAAGAATGCTAAGATAAAAAAAAAAATATATATATATATATATGTGTGTGTGTGTATATATATATGTGTGTGTGTGTGTGTGTGTGTGTGTGTGTGTGTGTGTATATATATATATATATCACAATTCCAGTAATTGCTTAACAGGAGGATGCTGTTTTCTTTTAGTAAGTCAATTCCTAGTCACTGTACTTGTTTGTAATCTTATGGAAGGGATTCAAACTTGACTAGATGATGCATTAAATTGCCTCTAAATTCCCCTTTCTAATTAAGAGACCTCGGGAGACTATCCCTGAATATACTATGCTACTAAAAATAAATTTCAAAATATAGGTTAAGAAGATTTTATGGTTCTTATTATTTTTCAAGTGATCTAGAAACTTTAAAGAAAGTTCTGAAAAGAGATGATAACTTCATTAGAAACTAAAGAACATTTACATAAGAAAGCCTTTTTAGTGAATGAATCTACACCCAGTAAATCCATTTGTATAATTATTTTTCTTATTCTTTAATCTGAAGCTTTCTACTTAGTAGTCCTTAAAGTAGAATTGGGAACCCCAAGATGTCAAAATACTGTGTCTAATTAGGGTCTTAGGGTTCTAATTCTGGCTACAATTGATAACAAAGATTTTCTTTGTATAGATTTGATACCACAAAGCTATGAAAGTACATTTGCAAATAATCTTTAATGTTTCCTCCCATTCCTCCCCTGCAGAGGGAAAGATGACCAGAGGAAGACCAAGGATAGCCTGTGAAGACCAGATAGAAAGGGATATGACCAGATATGAAGAGAGGGAAGGACAGCAAAGATATGGAAGTAAGGCAATAAGAGGTAGTAAGGGTTGCAGCTTTGGGATGGAAACCAGTCCCACAGTAAAAAAGCAAAAAGAGAGCTGAGAAAGAAAACAAAGTCCTTCCCCTTCCTTCCCTCTGTCCAACCATTTTCCTGTTCATTCTTAATGAAATGCTGGATTGCCTGTTATTTTTAGTTATTCCTTGCTCATATTGAAAATGTCATCCAGTAGTTTGGTCATTCGTTGACCAACTTTTCTCTGACCTATCCTGCCAGCTCCCAGTGCAGTGTTGGGTAAGTCTCTGATAGACTTGTCGGGTACTTATGAATCCCGTCTCCCCTCTTTTCCTAGATCATAGATTTCATGAGGAATTTTGTATCTACTCATTTAGTGAAATGGATGGACTTTTCTTAGAGTCCATTTTGCTGTGTTGAATTTATTGAATTTGTTAATATTTGCTATATATAATGTCAAAGTATTAGGTAAGATATGCAAACAATTTACATATGGCAACTGCTCTGAGAGCTTATAATCTAATAGAAGGGGTACAGGGTGATATAAATATGTAAGAACTACGAAGCAATGGAAGGTGGCAGGCACTACAAAGTGCCATGTAAAGTCCGGGGAAGAAAAGATTAATGAACGTGAAAGCAAAGGGAGGAAAGGGGAAGTTAAGTGCAGAGATTTAAATTCTGACTCTGCTTCTCATCGCCTTAGTGAACTAAAGCAGATTCTCATCCTTTTAGCTCCAAAGTTTTTCCTCTACAAAGAAAGAGGATTGTTCTCATTGATCTTTGAAGTCCCCTTCATGTCTAAATTTATAATCTTGTCTTAATTATCAGCATATGATGATTGTATTTCACATATTTCTGCACATGAAAGGCTCCATGCTTCATAATATTGAATTTATCAGCAAATTGTGTTACAATTAGAATGCTAATTTTATTTTTATAGCTTTTTAAAAAAAAACAACTAATTCTTTACTGTGAAGTAATAATTTAAATGAAAAGATAAAATTGTAGTATTTCCCATATCTAGTCATACACAGCTTAGGACAGCTGGCCCAAATGCTAGTAAACTGTAGCATCTTTTTAGAAAATAAAAATTAATTAAAGTTTCAAACTTGGCTACATACTAAAGCTTTCCATGGGGATTTAATAACTGATCCTGGAGTGTGATGCATTCATGGCATAATTTGTAATGACTGAAGTTACAGATGAAATTAATTTGGGGGGATATTGCTTTTCAGTTCTCAGGGAATATTTATCTACATCAGGAAAATAATATATTCTTTGGAAAAGGTCCATGCAATTGCTAGCTTGGAATTAGAAAATAGTTCAGGAATTGCTGGAAGTTTTAGGAAAAAAATTGATGATACCCTCTGAAGTACATGAGTGCAAGGTCATGGCTATCAAATCTTAACCTTAATATCTAATACATTTTGACCAAATTCATAGTTTTTAAATCCAAGCTCAACTGATTAATCAATTATTATTTCATTTAAAATGTTTAATTGGTCAAATGGTCATGATGTAAATAGCATTGTACAAGGAGAAGATACAAGAGAAGCACATTATTTCCTCTCTAAAGTTTTTAATTTAATTTTTTTCATTTAACATTAATTTATTTTCTTATCTACCTAACTAGCACCCACTGAAAGGAAAAGGGGGGAAAGAATACCCTTATAACAAGTATATATAGTATAAAACAAAATCCCACATTGATCCTGTTTAAAAACGTATATATCATATAAAATCGGGGTAAAATAAAGTTGCCCACTGTCACTGTTTCTATTCAATATTGTATTGGACATGTTAGCTTTAGCAATAAGAGAAGAAAAAGAAATTAAAGGAATTAAGAGTAGTTGATGAGGAAACCAAATTATCACTCTTTACAGAAGATATGATGGTACATTTAGAGAACCTTAGAGAATCAACTAAAAAACTACTAGAAACAATTCACAACTCCAACAAAGTTTCAGAATACAAAATAAATCCACATAAATCGTCAATAGTTCTATATGTTACCAACAGAGTCCAGCAGCAAGAGATACAAAGAGAAGTTTCACTTAAAATAACTGTAGGTAATATAAAATATTTGGGAGTCTACCTGCCAAGACAAAATCAGGATCTATATGATCACAATTACAAAACACTTTCCACACAAATAAAGTCAGATTTAATCAATTGGAAAACTATCAAGTGCTCATGAGTAGGCTGAACTAATACAGTAAAAATGACAATTCCACCTAAATCTATTTATTCAGTGTCATATCAATAAAACTGCCAAGAAATTACTTTACAGAACTAGAAGAAATAATAACAAAATCATCTGGTAGAACAAAATGAAGGTGGCCTTGCTGTACCAGACCTAAAACTATATTATAAAGCAGCAATCATCAAAACCATTTGGTATTGCTAAGAAATAGACTAGTTGATCAGTGAAATAGGTTAGGTTCACAGAACAAAATAGTCAGTAACTCTAGTAATCTTGTGTTTGAGAAACCCAAAGACTCCAGATTCTGGAATAAGAACTCATTATTTGACAAAAATAGCTGGAAAAATTGGAAAATGGTGTAGCGAAGACTAGGCATTGACCAGTACTAAACACCCTATACCAAGATAAGGTCTAACTGGGTTCATGATTTAGACCTTAAAGATAAAGATAAAGAGTTATATTATAAACAAATTAGGAGAACAAAGGATAGTCTATCTCTCAGATCTATGGAGAAATAAGGAATTTATAGCTAAAGAAGAACTTAAGAGTACGTTATGAAATGCAAAATGGATAATTTTTATTAAATTAAAAAGGGTTTATGCAAATAAAACCAATGCAGCCAAAATTAGAAGGGAAGAAGAAAATTGGGAGGAAAAAACTTTTACTTCCTAGAGTTCTGATAAAGGCCTCATTTCTAAAATATATAGAGAATTTACTCGAATTTATAAGAATACAAGCCATTCTCCAGTTGATAAATGGTCAAAAGATGTGAACAGACAATTTTCAGATGAAGAAATTAGAACCATTTATAGTCATATGAAAAAATTCTCTAAATCATCATTGATCAAAGAAATGCAAATTAAGAAAATTCTGAGATTACCATTACATACTTCTCAGATTCACTAAAATGATAGGAAAAGATAATGATGAATGTTGGTGGGACACTGGGACACTGATACATTGTTGGTGGAGTTGTGAACTGATCTACCCTTTTGGAGAGCAATTTGGAACTGTGCCCAAAGGGCTACCAAACCATGCAGATCCTTTGATCCTGCAATTTTTTACTGGGCCTATATTCCAAAGAGATCCTAAAGAAGGAAAAGGACCCACATGTGCAAAAATGTTTGTAGTAGCCCTTTTTATAAAAATGGATGTCTCAGGACAGCTAGATGGCACAATGGATAGAGCACCGGTCCTGAAGTCAGGAGGACCTGAGTTCAAATCTGGACTCAGACACTTCCTAGCTGTGTGATCCTGGGAAAGTCATTTAATCCCAACTTCCCAGCAAAAAAATAAAATTTAAAAAAAAAAAAAAAAAAAAAAAAAAAAAAAAAAAAGGTTGGATGTCTCATTCTTAATCTCCAAATTGTGTAAGAAATGTATGGTCCAGTTGAGAGAAAGATTGATTTTAACAAACATCAACAACTACTGGTCATGGATCAGAAGTCAATGTAAGGTAACAGGCAAAGACCAAGCACAGTAATAGTGCAGTCATCAGGCATGAGGGAGGGGATGAAGGGTGTACCAGAGAGTGTTATCTAACTGGTAGCTATAAGTACTTGCTAAATTAAATTTGTTTCCCCCACCTAGACTGTAATCTTCTTACAAAGTTTAGAGATGCGGGATGCAGAATAAGATGAAAAAAGGAATAACCAGGAGCAGAAAAACAAGGCAGGTACACTATAAGAGTTATCAAGACATGAGACTATCTATTAGGATGGTAGCATTAGACCTGGAAAACCTAAGGAAATCTGGGAGACATAACAAGGAAAACTGAAAGGACTAGGTGAGAGTTTAGATGTGGAGAAAGAAAATATAGGTATGCCGCAAATATCATGACATAGTTCTAAGCCTGGGATAGTGGTAGAGCCATTGCAGAGACCCAGGGAAGTGGGGCAAGGTTGGGCTTCCACAGCCAGGCCTGAGTAGTAATTCTTGGATTCTTATTTCCCTCATGCGTCCTTTGATTATTGCACAACTGAAATTTGGACTAGAAATCAAAATGCCTCGTGACGATTACCTCTGTTTCTTAACTTGCCACCCACATTTATGACTTTGACACCATCTGCATCTTTATGGCTCTCAAGAATGAGTATCTAATATAAACTTTTGTGCATCTCCCCCATTCTTTAGGGACATAAACTCTCCTTAAGATTAAAGCATGATCAGTTTTTATACTCCTGCCATGGGGAAAGAGAAATGGAAACTTCCATTTTAACCCAGTTGGCAATTTCTATGATTTTATCATTTTAATTTCTCTGCCCTAGGTCTCTCTGGATTTCTTTGGCTCATTCATGGATTGAGTAGAGGAGAAAAATCTATAATTAGTTGGATGGATATGTCATCTAATTCTCTCATAGATGACTCAATTATTGTTTGCTTTGGAAAAAACCCATATCCCAATAAGACAGACTTTATGTGAGATAAGCATTTGAGGAGATTAGCCTAAGAGTTATTTTTCACTCTTGACTTGGCTATACTAAGCAAATGAGCTGTCAATAACTTGGGTTGTTGGGACATCTGAATGTGGAGAGGGCATTGTGAATATGGAGCCATATTGGAGCCAGGAAATTTTAAGACAGAAATTATCTCGGGAAGATTTTCCTGGAAGCTTGTTATGGAATGAATTGAAGAAAACTGAAAAAAGAATAATCAGTTGAAAGGCTGGTATAGTAATCCAAGAATTTTGTGACAAGGGCCTGGACTAAAACATTGACTGTAGAAATGGAAAGAAAGGGCAAATTGAATTTGTAGAGAAGCAATAAGATATGAAATTATCTACATGTAGGTAGGGTAAAGGAAACAACGGTCCAAATGAAGTTCCATCTTCTGTTTTCAGAAAGCTTGACTTGTGTGACTTCAGAACATTCTGAATTATTTCTCAAGGCTTAAATGTTTCTTGAATACTAAGGACACTGAGACAAAAATTGGAAATGCATATAGTTTGTAAATTATTATACAGGGATAGGATTTTTCTCAAACAAGATATGTTAGTTCAATAAGTTTTATAAGAAAAATAAGGAATTCTATAGAAGCAAAATTCTGGAGTATTTTTAATTAAGGAAAGAAACATAGTATGAATAATTAATTACCCCAGAATCACATGATGAATTATATTAATGCATTTTCCCAAAATTCCAATGATTAGCTTCAGATAAGCTGCCGATACCCAAGTACTGAATAAAACAAGCATTTTTGTCTTCTAACATCAAAAAGAAAATAAAGACTATGACCTCATAGTCTCAGTTTCTGAGATTTGGATAATTGCTATTCTGATTTCAGATCTACCTTGCTGAAAATTTGGGTGTAAATTAAAAGATATTTCCTCATTCATGTTATAACAGAGACAGTTTTCATAGAAAACATTGACTCTGAAACATAATAAAAGTCTTACTTAGGAATACGGTAAATTTTTAAAAACACATATCTCATCCCAGTGGTCATTGTGGAGCATAGATGACTCTGAGTGCTCCAAGGCTAGGATCTCTACTTGCCTATACATCCCTATATAGTCTGAATTTGACACCAAATCCTACCAAACTGGAAAAACTTCCAATACAAGCCAACCGATGGACTGGTTTTAGATGTCTCTGGTTTTAGCTAATTTCAGAGAAGTTCATCATCAGAGCGGAAGCCACTGGAGATGCAACTTATTAGCCATAGCAAGTCAATGAAACAGTCTACTAAAGACATAAGAGTTTGGCCAGCATGTATTTAGGGGATCCTAACAACAATGGAATCATAAACCTTGAAGACTAAAATGAGTCTATTTTCTCGTGTTAATAATGCTGGGATAAGGATCCCTGGATGAAATTTGAACCGTAGTGTGATTGTTTGGCACTGGATACTTTGAGGACAGTCTAATTTTCAGGAGATGGTGAGATGGAAGGATGGAAACAAAAACCATTCAACACTCCAGAAACATTTACTGATCACTTACCACGTGTCAAACCCTGTGCTAGTCACTATGGAAAGTACAAAAGAAGGATGAGAGATTACGACTGTTCTTATGATGGTTATAATCCAGGTGAAGAGTCAAAACTAATAGAAGTCAAAACCGTATTAAGTCTATTGGGACAACTTGTATACTGAACTTAAAGTATTATATGCCTTACTTGAAATAGACATTCTAATTTGAGAAATCTCCACATATACCCTTAGAAGCCTGGATTCTATACATTTAACTTTTTATCCTGAACTGAATCACCACATTTGCCAGTAGGGGAATATTTTCAAGCAATTTCCTGAGCCATAGGGCACACATATTGTAGCAGAGCATCCGGGCATAGTGAAGGGATTTTGAACCTGCAGTCCATGAACTTTTTTATTACGATGATTTCACTATTTCAATATCATTTGTTTCTGTTACAATCCTATGTATTTTATTTTGTTCACTTAAAAACTTTATTCTGAAAATTTTACTGGGGCAGCTAGGTGGCGCAATGGATAGAGCACCAGCCCTGAATTCAGGATGACCCGAGTTCAAATTCTGGTCTCAGACACTTAACACTTCCTAGCTGGGTGACCTTGGGCAAGTCACTTAACCCCAATTGTCTCAGAAAAAAAAAAAAAAAAAAAAAAAGATTTTATGGCATTTCAATCATTTGCCTTTCCCCCGGGAAATTTTTAATTTAAATTAATCAGCTTTTTCTGAGCTACAGTTAAAAGAAAAAGCCTTAATAAATTTTTCAATTGAATTTCTGGATTCACTCGTGGCCAAATCCATTTCTGTATTTTCCCATGGCCAAAAAAATTGAATAAATAAACAAATAAATGAAACAAAAGAAAGACCATATTCCACCAGCATAGTTGTGTTGGAAGCACTATTTTTTTTTTTTTTTTTTTTTTGCCTAGAACACATATTCTACAAATGAAAAAATATAGAGGGTAGCACACTGATACAATGAAATTCATGTTAGACCAACCTAGTAGATCAGTCACACAATAAACTCAGAATTTTTCTTGTTTTTATAAAAAAAAAAAAATTAAATTATTAAGCATTCCTTTTTTTCTCTTCCTCTCCCCATCATATGACGGAGGAGAGGGAAGAAAACGAAATACATATTGTCATTATGTTATTAAAAAAAAAACAAGCATAATCAAGCAAACAAAATTTCCATGTGGTCCATATCTAAAAACATCTTACTCTGCCTTTTCAGTCCATTGCCTCTCTGTCATTCATCATCTGGAACCATGATTGACCTGGGTACAATTCAGCTTTTCTACTGCTAAAGTATCTGGCATTTTAACTAGATGTTGCTATGTTTTTAAAATTGAAATATACATTATTTTGCTCAAGATTTCTTAATTGATGGCTTTACAAAATAATCATTAGACAATTTTTTTTTTTGTGCTGAGTATATAGACTTAACGTCTCTTTTTCTTTTTTATATTACCCAGTCTCATTTGAATTTTCATAGCTACCTAAGGGATATTCTCTGTAATTGTACCTTCTTTATTTGTTGATGGTTCATTAGTTCCTTAGTTAGAACATTGCGGTCCTAAAGCCCAGGTCGTGGTTTCAGTCCTCACCTGAAGCAGGTGCTCTGAGCCATCATCTCAAACTGTGTCCCTAAGCCAAGTCAGCTGCTTTGGAAATGTTACTGGGAGAGGAAACAAATGAAAAAGAGCACATATATCCCTGCTACCGGAAAAGCTGCCAGGAATCTTATTAGGGAGGAGATGTAGCACATTCGTCATGCGTGCATTATTATTGCCTCTGTATTGTTATTTTTGCCTCTCTTTAAGATTTTTTTCTTCCCTGACTCTAGGTCTATGAAACCGCCGGCTATGGCAGCACTACCTTGTTGGCAGAGGTCTTTTTACCCATCCCTGAGACAACGGTATTCACTGGAAGGGCCTCTATTGAAGAAGTTGAATTTAGCAGCAATCAGCATGTGGCGCTGGACCACGAGGGGGTCGGAAGTGGTACGGAGAGTTCCTCATCCTTACTATTTCTTGCTTTGATTTTAGCATTTGACTACATAGTTTGGAACATTTCCTTTGCTTCTCTTGCCATAAAATTGACATTCGAGATTTTTGAAATGTTGAAATCTGTCCAACGAGATATTTTACGTGAAAAATTTAAATTTGGATACTATTCTCTAAACTATCATTGGCCCTATAGAAATTACTTCTTTTTAGATAAACAATAATAACTGCATCATTTCCATTTTGTACAATAAAGAGTGGAAAGAGAAAGAAAAAAAAAAAACAAGCTTTAAGAAAGGGTTCTTAACTTTGTTGGGTGTGTCGTGGAAAAAAATGGCAGACTGGAGAAGCCTTCGGATCCCTCTGAGAACAATGGTTTAAAAATGATTAATCAGAACATATAGGCTTTCAAAGAATCCCATTAATAAATGATCACTCATAAAAATATCAGTACATTAATATCTTAAATGTCTTGATATAATCTCTTAAAATACTTTTTAATATTTTAAGAAAAAAATTCATAAGTCTCCGATTTAAAAGCCATGCTTAAAAGGAGGCATTTTCAATCAATTCAATACAAATCCTGATTCTGACAAATACTGGCTATGTAACCCTGGACAAGTCTCTTAACCACTAAGTCCCCAAGCAACTGTCTAAGACCAGAAGTAGCAGAGCAGCCGCCAGCCTGCACTGGTAAAGGGGATTCCTCGTCCGGGAGTCCTTGGGACCAAGGGCATGATAGATCCAGTCCCCAAATATTATTAAGGGGTATAATTATGAAGGATTATGAAGAAGCTGAATGTTTCACAAACTTTCAAACTACAACCCAATCGTATCTCCGTTGTATCGGAAATTTCTGTTTAGTAGGATGCGGGCTTAATGACATTTTTCCTTATTCTCCATTATAAAATTACAAATCATAAAAAATGAGCTTAAAATGCAAAAAGATGTGCACATTTTCAGACGTGATTACTTTGGTCATGTGATGTCTACAGGTACACTGTGAGATATGGGGCTATCTTTTTTCATCTGGAGTTTTTGGAGATCTCACACACACACACTCACACTCATACACACACACTCACACACATACACACACACACACACACACACTCACCTACACTCACACACACTCACATACACACTCACATACATACATACCCTCACATACACACATACACACACATTCACACACACACTCCCACACAGTATGGTGGGGGCAGGAGGAAGAGTGAGCCATTCTTTCTATCACAGACCCCCTCTGGGCCCTCTCACATGACCTCCCTGTGGGTAACCAGCCTTTCTCCAGAACACATTTGCCCTGTTCCCCCCCCCCCCCCCGCCCACAATCGGCCCTAACCAGACCCGTGTAGCCGTTGCTCCCGGGGATCTCTCAGGCCCGATGTGCTTCTCCCAGGTGAGCCCTTCTCCTTCGAAGCCGACGGCAGCAACCAGATGATTCTGATGACATCTGGCAGAGTGTCCCACAGCGTGGCCTGGGCGGTCGGGGAGAACGGGGTCCCCCTGATGCCCCCAGCAGCACAGCGCGGCCTCGCCGTTGGAAGGTAAGCTGGCTCGGTGTAGATCGTGGGAGTGCGAGGCTGGTAGGTTTTCTATTCTAATGAAACGGCGATGCTCTTGCCTGCTGCATGGGAGAGGAAGCCATGTCTCCGTTGGGGGTCTCTGCCGCCACCGGCCCTGTTGCTGGGATGCCCCGTCCCCGAGCCTGCCCACTCTGCTCCTGTGAAGGCCGCCCAACCCTTGAAGTTTTACCCCGTTACTCTGTGATGAGCAGCATTCGCCCAGACCCAGTTCTGGGGGCTCAGAGACCGCCAACTGCCCAATAGGAGACAGAAGCACACTGAGTTATGTTTGACCTGATTTGCTTATGGTCACAGGACCAGGGCTGGCAACGGCTCCTGCTGATCTGGGTTCCCTGACAATGACTGTGAGATGGGCAGTGTCAGGATTTTAAGCTCCATTTCTGAGATGAGGGTATCGAGGTTCAGAATTCTGAGGGTTCCAACCTAGACACCCTGATGGCAAATCTCGCTCCCTTCCCATTGTCCAGCATCGCCCTGCTAGCCCAGTGACCCCTGAACTCCGCTCATTACACCTGTGACGGTGCATTATTTTCTTGCTGTCCTCCACATGTGACAGTACCGCTCTTCTCTTGGGCCTCGGACAGGCTCTCCTTCGGGCTCAGAAGTCATTCCCTCCTCGGATCTGCTTAGGATTCCTAGAGTTCTTCAAGCTCAGCTCCCCCTCAAAGTTCTCCCGGCCCGGGTTCTAGTGCCTTGTGCCCTGAAAATTATCTTACACATATTAGAGACAGAGAGATAGAGACAGAGAGACAGAGACAAAGAGATGGGGGGGGGGGGCGAAGAGAGACAGAGAGAAAGAGAGAGACAGAGAGAGAGACACAGAGAGACAGAGACAGACAGAGAAACAGAGACAGAGAGAGAGAAAGAGAGAGACAGAGAGACAAAGGGAAAGAGAGCAAGAGGGACACAGAGAGACAGAGACACAGAGATACAGAGAGACAGAAAGAGAGAAAAAGAGACAGAGACAGAAAGAGAGAAAGAGACAGAGACAGAGAGACAAAGGGAAAGAGAGAAAGCAAGAGAGACACAGAGAGACAGAGACAGGCAGAGAGACAGAGAGATTTGCACCAAGATGGGCTCTCTCCCCAAGAAAATAGATGCTCCTTCAGAGCAGGGACTAATTTGTTTCTTCCTTTATATTCTCTCTGGCCAGCCATAGTAGGCGCTTAATAAGTGCTTAAGGCTTGGTTGATTGCGAGATCCATGCAGTGATTCCCAGTCTTGAATGTAAAGCCCATTACAGAGAGCAGAGAACATATCTTATAACACATTATACTCCCCAAAGGCTAGAACGATCCTCTCTCTAGCTCTATATCTATACAATAGCTACTTATCTATGTCTCATGCACAGAAGGATACATCAGTAGTAGCTATATCGATCACTCAACCTCTGTATGTGTGGATACAAATACGTCTCCCTCTCTCTCCATATGCATCTCTATATTTGCGTAGACAGGTTCGATATTGATATGTAGATCTCCGTTTATCTGTCTGCATAAATGTGCAGAGGTGTGTGGCTATCTATGATATGTCATGTATAAGGAGACCGCGAGAGATCCACACATCTGCCTCTGTATCTGTACATGTATATTCGTAGATGTATAGCTGCATATCTGTATATCTGCATGATTGCAAACATACATGTAAAGGTATCTGTGCCAGCATGAGACTAGAACAGAGTGGGTTTTCAGTAAATGTCTATACCCGTATCTATGACCCAGGAAACTTCTTCTAGACACATATATATTCCCAGGTGACTGGGTGGCTCAGTGGATAGAGCTCTGGGAATGGAGTCGGGAAGACTCATCTTCCCAGGGTCAAGTAGAGTCTCACACCCTCACTCGTTGTGTGACCCGGAGCAAGTCATCTCACCCACTTTGCCTCAGTTTCCTCATCTGTAAAATGAGCAAGCGAAGGAAATGGCCGAGTGCTCTCTGCCAAGAAAACCCCAAATGGGATCACAAAGAGCTGGGCAGGACTAAAGAAAATGACTGAACAACCTGCACAGAGCCCGTGTTCACGTGTGGCAGACCCTTTGAGATTCACTCTTAGCAATGCAAAGAAATTGCAGAAATACTGCTTTGCACAATCGCTAGGCAAAGTGAGTTTCCTGTGTTATCCCCATCATTTCTTTCTTTCTTCTGAATATTGCTACCAGAGGCAAGAAGGCCATGTAAAAAGCCCTGAACGGGGAACAGAGACCTACATTCTGGCCTTTTGTCAGCCATTATCGAAACTGGTCACTTAACGCCTCTGCCTCAGTTTCCCCATATGTAAAACACGGCACATGATATACTCTCTCCCATCCATGGGTTTTTAATTGTTTTTATGTCATGGCCGCCTTTGGCGATCTGGTGAAGTCTGTAGCCCTTTCTCAGGATAATGTTTTTAAGAGTATGAAATAAATTGCATAAGCTTATAGGTAGTCAGTTATATTGAAAACAGTGATAAAAATATTAAGTTTAACAGCCCAGATTGAGTCCCTGACGCCATCCCTTCCGGCTCTGGTCCTAAGAATAGTATTGATCTTCTTCCTTTCATTCTACTACCATATTAATGCAGCTCCTTTACAGACTAAAAGTGAATAAAAATAATAATGATCATCTGAAGCTTCTCTACCCCAATATGTCTTTGAGTATGTGAGAGCTTCCATGTTAATTAGACCCTTCCATAGAACCACGAGGGAGAGAAAAGACCCCCAGAAATAAAGGCCTGAGAGCAGAACACGGAAACTGGCAGGGGGAAGGGAACGAGCATTTATTAAACACCTGCTGCGCATGGCATTGTGCTGAGCACTTTCCAACAATCATCTCCAACAACCCTGCAGTGTTAGGTGCTGTTATTTTCCTCATTTTATAGTGAAGGAAACTGAGGCAGAGAGAGGTTAAATGATTTGCCCCGGGTCACATTTCCGAGGCTCAATTTGAACTCAGGACTTTCTGACCTGGGACTAAAAGTCCCTGTTGTTCAGTCGTGCCCGAGGACTGAACCATAAGAGGCCTTCCTCCCCTCCACTGTGTCCGGGCTCCCATGACGGGAGTCGCATAAACCCACCTCATGTGAACATCCCGAGAAAGGCCCTTCCTCTCTGGTCCAGCTTTCCTCACTATGAAATGCAAGTCGGACTGGAGGACCTCAGAAATCCCAAGGCCAAAGGCTGAAATCCACCCACTTACTTGGATGTGCCTCGGGTTCCCTTCGGTCCAGGGGGATGCCGGCCACCCAGCTGTCTTTTCCCTGGACTCCGTGCTCGGAGCCTTGTGCGGAGCGTTAGCAGCTGGGGCCCCTGTAACCTGAAGTCAGTGGTTGAAGCCCATTTTTCTGATTCCTAGTACTCAGCATGGATCTAATGGAGGGTATTCCCACTCATGTTAGCAATAGCTCTTCTCATTTTGCTTGGATGCCACAAGTATGTTATTGAGCGAGAAAAATACGGAGTCCTACATGGCCTGGGGGGGAGAGGGGAGCTCTCCAGTGGAGAATAACAGGCAGCAAACTATAATGAAAATCAATTGGTAGATTAAGAACTCTGCTTTTAAGTCTGAAAGATTTGGGGCTTACTTTATCTGTCAATGCTTTAAGGAAAGTGGACGCCATTGCCTCCATTGGCGCATCGAGCTTAACGGACATGAAGAAGTTGGCAAAGTGGGCAGCGGAATCCAAGCTGGACCCGAATGACCCCAATAACGCCTCCCTGATGCAGCTCATAACGGTAAGGAGCCCTCCCACTCCCATAGAGCGAGTCGTGTGTCTGAAAGTTACTCGGGCTTCTGAGGGTAATTCTACCTAAACGACATTAGCTGAAGGGGGCTGCAATCTATATTTTGAGAAAAAATTTAATCTTTATTTTGTATCAATACCGAGTTCAGCTATTTCTGTCCAATATAACACTGGAAGTTTGGGTGATTCTATCAGTCAGGGATCTCAGTTTTTCCAGGCAGCCAATTGTTTTCTTGGAAGTGCTCACATTAGCATAAAAATATAATAGATAAACAAATATACTGGCCGGGAAGTGCTCCTAGCAACATGTTCCTGTGATTGTGTTTATTATGATGATTTCATCCGTGAGATAATTATAACCAGGGTGAAGATTTTCCATTTAGACTCTGGCCTTTTAGAGATTTGTCCCAATGTGAGTTCATGTAATTTATAAACTATTTAATATTCGTTATTAGACTTTAGATTGCATAACAACAGGAACCATATTTTAGTGTTCTTTGCATCCTCCAGGGTCTATTGCAGAGGGCCCACTCCATAAATGATACTCAGGAAATGTTTGTGGAAGAAATGAAAGCTTTTTGCCAAAATACTCTTTCTTAATTCAGTGATTATGAACTTTAGTTACGAATAAATTTGTAAAATTGAAGAGGAGTATAATTTATTGCATGTGAAAGTTTAAATCACATTGTTATTAAAAAATTTACACATAGCATATTTATAACTTCTTTCTCAATTTGTATTTCAATTGTCTTCCTACAATATTAATGACATATTTATGTAGCATTTTAAAATTTGGAAATCCCTGAGAAGTAATATGAGTATCGTCAATCCCATTTTGGAGATTAGGAAATTAGGATTCAGACACATTTCATTGCAAAGAAAAAGAAAAGGCTAAAAAAAAGGCACAAATCTGCAAATATGAAGCAAGACATAAACAGCGTACATGGGGGCAGAAGACTTGGGCTGGACCCTCGGCTCTGCTGTTTACCACCCATAGGTTGTTTCTCTTCTGTGAAGTTAAAAGTTTAAACGAATCTCTTACCGATTATCTGAGTTCTCTTCCAGTTCCAAGTCCAACAAAATCTAAAAGGTCTGTTTATTAAGTTTGCTTAATTTAAAGAAGATCTATCTCATTTATTCCCTCCAACACACATTCACACATGCACACACACTGACACTGACACTCACACACACACACACACACACACACACACACACACACACACATACAACCTACAAAGCCGTTGATTTGAATGATGTGTGTGTTATAAGTGTACATTTTTTATTTTCTCCAGGTTGCGACCAGTGGAGACACCTACATTCCCGAATTCTTCAGACTGGAGCAGCTGCAACAAGAATTTAATTTTGCTTCAGATGAGGAACTAAATAGATCGAAGCGATTCAGACTTCTGTATCTCAGAACCCTGGAGGTGCCAGAGTTTCGGAATTTTAAGCAAGTTCCCATTTACGACCGAGAAATCATGGAAAAGGTGTTCCAGGTAAGACGTGTTCTCCATCAACACTTCGAAGGTTCTCAGGCTCCATCCATATGGGTGCCTCCTGCACCGCAGCATGGACAAATGTCTGGTAATAAGGAGACTACAGCCTACTGCCCTCAGGGATTTTCACGTCATAAGTAACAGAAAAGACATTTACAATGCTGTATACAAGCTGGAAAGTAGGTAGACCCGTCATATAGCAAGAAATAAAATGTTATACACATGAATATATGAAATATACTTGAAAAATACATCTTCCATGAAATATATGAAATTTCAGAGACCTAGAGCAGAAGTTCTTTAACGTTTTTGTGTCGTGGACTCCCGTGGCAGCCTGGTGAAGTCTATGTACCTCTCCTTAAAATCATGTTCTTCAGCGCATAAAATAAAATAGATGATTATAAATAAAATCAATTCTATTGAAATACAGTTATCAAAAAATATTTTAAATACGAGTTTACTCCAAGAACAAGGCCCTTGTGCCTGTCCCATAATAAAAACTTAGTAAATGCTTGTTAATTAATTAATCAATCCGGGAATCATAGATTTAGAATTGTAAAGGACCTTAGAATCCATGTAAGTCCAACATCATGATTTTAATGATAAGGAAACTGAGGCCCAAAAAGATCAAGATCATAAATATCAAGAGTCTCAAAGCAAAAACTCCAAATTCTCTGTTCATCCTATTGCACCACAAATAGTCAAGAAAAGTTAGCAAGCATTTATTAATGCTATAGTAGCCAAGCATCTCCAACAGGTGAGAAAAATAAGGTACATACTGTGTGCCAGGCACTGTGCAAACTGCTGGAGATACCAAAAAAGTGGCAAAAATATCCTCTGCTTTCAAAGAGCTCACAATCTATTTGAAAAAACATTATGCAAAAACTATACATAAACAAAAGATGGAAGGAAGAAAGGGAAGGAAGGAAGGAAGGAGAGGAGGAGAGAAAGGGAAGGAAAGGAAAGAAAGGGGAGGGAGAGATGGATAGATAGATGGGTAGATTGGTGGTTAAATAGATGATACATAGATATCTATATACAGATCATTATCAAAAGATAGCTATTTTTTAAAGACATTTACAACTGTCTCTCTAGATATACCAACATCTATCTGTAGATAGATATATGAATATAGCAGATATATCTATCAATTTCCATCTAGATAGATAACTACCTATTTTATCTATATATATATGTGATAAATTTGAGATTTTCTGAGGGGGGAAGACACTAACTTTAAGGAGGATTGGAAAGGTTTTAGCAGGGATTTGAGGTGACTTGCAGGAAGCCAGGGAAGCCAGGAGATGAAGTTAAGGAAATACCTGTAAAATATTTCTTTGCCCAGGGACATCTCTACTTTGTCTCCTTCTCCTGTGGAATTTTCCCTCTGAACCATGGGTCTTACTTGGTCTCATCACTGGGTGTCTGCCTCAGCTTGGCCAGTTATTTTCAGTCTCCCATCATTGCTGCAACCCAAGTTCATCCCTGACTTTGCCCTTCATCTTGAGATGTCTGCCTTCTCTCATGGGCAGCCCTCCTTTTTAAGGACTGGATCCACAACGGCCCTTGGGTCCTTCCATTATTGCTCTCCACTGCCCCATATACTAAACCTCATCGCCCTATACTCTGTTAACCATTCTGCACACCTGCATCCATACTCAGCCAGCTGTAGAGTCACTGGATAATAGATTCAGAGCTAGAAAGGACCTTAGAGGTCAGCTAACCCCCTCCTTATATAAATGAGGCGAATGGAAAACCAGAGAACGGAATGAATGGCTCAAATTCTCACATTAAGTCTCAGAGCTAAGACGCAAACTCAGATTCTCTGACTCTAGATATGAAAGTCTTCCCCCCATTCCATGGGGACCTTTAAGGAAGGCCAAGGAGAAGAAGCAGAGACAGAGATGGGTGTAGTCATCAGTAGGAGCATCTGTACTAATGAACTCACACATCCACACAGCTACAACCTGCTCTGGATCCAAATGAGGGTTAGAGTTGGGAGGCGGGTAACTCCCAACCAAGGAGGCCAGATAATGTTTTCAGTCTAATTAAAGAGAAAAGATCATATGCAACAAAATCAAACATAAGTTCTTTATGAAATCAAAAGTATTTTAAAATAATAAGATTACATTTTATTTTAAATGAAGGACTATGAGAAACGGATACGTGACCGAGGGATAATTGAGACCAAGGATCATTTAGATGCTCATAGAGCTAGAGTGGCCAAGTACCTCCAACAGGTGAGGAGAAGAAATTTAATCTTTTTCTCTTTTGCAAATTATTACACATTTTACCAAAAAAATGTTACAAATATTACAAATTTTCAATTAACATAGACACAAATGTATTTAATATTGGAAGAAAAAAATCATGGATTTATCCTGGACAGAAAACTCAAGTATATTGGGACACAAATGGTGTTTGGTTTTTCTTTTCTTCCCTGGAAATACAGGTCTTTGGGAAAGAAACTAAAGCCACTGCCTATGTGGACTAATGAAAAACAGGATTTGGCTTTCCGGACTACCACCAAATTCCAGGGCTTCTGGCTAGGAATTGGGATACGGAGACAGGAGAAGAACATTTGGGCAGCTTTCTTTCTTTGATAAAGAAGAGGTTTAATGTAGAGATTGTCATTTTGATGCTCCTTGGAATGCTTTGCTTTCCCACACCAATAGCCACTGCGATATCTCTAACAGTCCATGACGTGTGCTCTTTAAAGCTACACTTGTATATCAAAGGAGCCATTTTTTAAAACCACAGCATTAAAAATACAATAAAAGAGAGCATAAAATGCATGAGTATGGCATGAAATCCAGCACTAAATGACAGGAGGAAACCAACTTAATCCTTGTTTATCTTGTTGGGATCAGACATTGAGCGTAACCACATCAAAGTTATTGCTTGTCTCAAGCTTAAGTCTATTGCTGTAAATATACGGGAATATTTGTACGATAAACACAAGGGAATTGAAGGGAGACACTGCAGAAATCAGGAAAGGCCTTCCCTGAAAGGGGGCTCTGGAGCTGAGCTTTGAGGGAAAGTCCGAATCTGGGAAGCAGAGCTGAGAAGGGAATGAGTTCTTGTACCCATCAATCAGGTCTCAAGAGTCTGTGTTTGATCCTAAAGATGATATAGAACCCCTGGATTTTATTGAACAGGGAAATGATGTGATCAGACAGGTCTGTTTTAGAAATATCTCTTTGGTCTTGGTGCGAAGGAAAGATTAGAGCCAGCAAAGCTTGGAGGGTTAAAGAATTAAGAAGCTGTTGCAATAGTCTAGCCAAGACGTGATGGAGGCCTGGGTCCTGTGAGTGAAGCTATGAGGATGAGCAGAAGTCAGACGTAGAAATAACCACTTGGCAGCTGGCTGGATACGACTCTGCGTTTGCCTACTTGGGAAAATGGAAGGATGGGAGGATTTCCTCAGCATGTGTGTCTCAGAAATGGGGAGGTTTATTGAGGGTGGGTTTGAAGGGAAAGATAATAAGCTCTTGGACATTTTGCATTTGAAAGGTCGCCTTGGGAGCTGTTCCCATAAGACTATAGTTCAAGAGAGAGACTGGGGCTGAACGACCTGTGAATATCTGTACAGAGCTGATAATAGAATCCAAGGCAGCGTGGAGTAGAGCGAGAAAAGAGTTTAAATGCTTTAGATTTCTCCTCTTCTTCATTGGGATCAATACTGATGGTATTGGCAGAATTTGATTTTGGGGGGTTCCCATTCCTCTTGAGCTCCCTTTCCTTTTATTGCCTCAGATCACGGAAGCATTCCTCTCGTTTCTCTGAAATCACTACAATCTGTACTCCTGGTGCTGAGTGAAAATCAGACTCTCCAGCACTCCCTCTGGTGGGTTACCATAAATCCTGAAAAAGTCCCTTTTCTCCCAAAGTTCTCATCATTTCAAGTTTGCCAGTCTTGTCGGTCAGGATTAAGTTTACTGTGATAGGATCTCTCATTGCTCCCTCTGCCTTCTGAGATATGGAATTGTCAGCAAGGCAAAGGCAAGACTTCATCAGATTTTAGCAGAGTAAGACATAGCAGATGTTCAGCTAATTAAAGTCCCTATCCCTATTATAATTTGGCTCCATGCCCATTTTATGAGTTGCTATAGGTACTCATAATTGTTTTCTTCTACATCTGATAAGCTAATATATAGCATATTGCCATCACAAAACTACTTTACTCTCTCTCTCTCCATTCATTATCTTGCAGATACGTCCCCTAATCTTCCACAGCAGCATTTGTGGATTTTCTTACAGATGCCTGGAAATAGCGCCTTCCCTTCCATCTCTCTCTTCCCTGCCTCTGAGACAACTAATTTATTCTACCATAATCACTGTCTACACATTAAAAAGTAAAATCTTAGAGATTCATGGATCAGCGGAATAAGTGCAAATAAAAGAAAACTTAAAACTCCAGGATTAAAATTTCATCTTTGATTATTAAGGCAAAGGGGCAGCGAGGTGGCTCGGTGGATAGAGCACCAGCCCTGAATTCTGGAGGACCCGAGTTCAAATTTGACCTCACTGCCCTGGCTGTGTGACCCTGGGCAAGTCACTTAACCCCAGCCTCAGGGGGGGGGGAATTATTAAGGCCAATTGTAATTCATTCGTAATGAGACATCAAGTCAGATATATAGGAGAGGAGCTTTTGGAATCAAACCCAGACTTTTAAGTTCCAATAGAATAATAGTCTATGGTGCATTTTAAAATAATCTACAAGGCAGTGGGAAGAAGTAAAGTACGGTACTTTGAGCCAGGACATCTAGATTCAAGTCTCACGTCAGATACTTATTAAGTTTTATTTTTTAAATTATTATTTTGTTTATTTATTAGAAAGTCATTTCATCTTCCAGAGGCTCAGTAAAAAGGAGATAATACGACTTTTCAAAGTCCTATACCTCTGTGAATTATTATCATGAATTTACTGAGAAAATTGTAAATGAACTTGTCCCACCCTAGGTTAGAGAATCTGTGATAAACCGC
This sequence comes from Sminthopsis crassicaudata, assembly GCF_048593235.1. Lineage (NCBI taxonomy): Eukaryota > Metazoa > Chordata > Mammalia > Dasyuromorphia > Dasyuridae > Sminthopsis > Sminthopsis crassicaudata. The sequence goes on from NC_133622.1 coordinate 7,443,788, forward strand.
TTCCTAATCGCAAAACGCCATCTACTTCTCTCGGACCTGGTTGTGGAAGAGGATGTTCCCAATATCAGGTAGGGAAGGGGGCGCAGGGCGGAGGGGGGGGGGGCTTTTCTTTTTAGAACTCTGCTTTTGATGGCTTTTATAAAGGAAGCAGGATTTCCCCATCACTCGTGTCACCCTCCGGTAGCACCAATGGTCAAGTCCCCCTTTAGTAGGAGGAGGAGTTGGCAGTCCTGCCGCAGTTGGGCTGCCAGGACCAACTCCGGAACCCCGGAGAACCCTGCGCCAGAACCCCTCACACCCCTTATTTCATTTCAAGGGCAAACCTTTATCGGGTCTGGCTCTGGGGCAAGGCGTTTCTCCCCGTTTTCTCAGACCTCTCCTTCCTCAGATTTCCAGAAAAAACTCCAGGTGTCTACAGTACTCTTGCCCATTCTCTTGCCCATTCTCTTGCCCATTCTCTTGCCACAATGATTTAGTTATCTCCTCCCCACTATTAGATTATAAATCCCTTGTGGCCACAGTGCCTTTGTATAGTACCGTGTGTTAAAAAGCAGCGTAATAACTACCTTATAGTAGGTTATCTCAGGCTTTAATATTTGAAGGGATATTGCTGACCGTCTGGTTCAGCCTCCCCTTAACTGAAGTTCAGGAAGGTTTCATTAGTTAGCTGAGGTCACAGAGAGAAGGCAAGCATGAAATCATGCCAAAGTATTCCTCTGGACAAAGAACTGCATGTCGGTCAGCACCGCTCCTGTAGCCACGGCCTCCTTCCAGCTTTCCACAACATCACCCCCAGACATGGCTCCCCCAAACAAGAACATGGAGAATGCAAAACTAGGCAGAGGCCATTGCTACCGAGCCATCACACTTTTCCTCTATCACCTCCTGAGCTGCAGACAGTTTTCCTTGAGTATCCAGGACTCTGGAGCCCAAGAGGACAGACAGTCCCCTTGATCAGGTCCAAAGTCACATTCACCCTCTCTTGTCTGTGTTTTGGGGGAATTCAGGTTCTCTTTTTGTTTACAATCTTGCAAATTACTAGTAGAACAGATGCATCTTTTTCATTTTGTCCTTTCTTTTTCTGCATGCCATTCTGCTTTGTTGGGGGCTTTAAGTTCTGATGGCTCAGGGTATGTGATTTCCTTCTTTGTTTTGGAGCTTTGCTGTCAGTCTGCTTCTGTGTTTGTTGACATGCCATAGCCCCTGTGTGGAAGCCTTCTGGGTGGGTCTCTCTCCAGGAGCAGAGCACTGGCCCAGGGAGAGCCTTAAGCAGGTCACAGCCTGGACCGCCCTCCCCACAATGACTTGCAGAAGAATTCCAAGCTCATGCTTACCTCCTATTGCCAGGAAGGCCCAGTCCAGCCCCCAAGTCCATGCTGTCCGAGTGGCCACAGCAAGCCCATCTCTCAAGCCCCTCAGTTTGGCCCCTTTCTGCCCTCACTTCTGATCCACAACAAAATTCTCAGACCGCAGCGAGGCTCCGATTGCTGTTTACATGGGAACGGGAATCAGCACAGTCTCCAAAGCTGGGCCAGTCCTTTGTGACCAAAGGATCAGCGGGTGCCTCCATGGAAACTGCTCCAGGGCCTTATCAGGACATGGCGGCAACTCTGGTTCTCACGAGTTGTTCCCTGTCCTGCCAGTCCGGGGAGTGCAGGCTAGCTAATGGACCACCTAGCTCTCCCTTAAGGAGTACCCTGGCTAGCCATGGAGATGTTCATCATAAAATTGGCCACCAAGTGAACAGGAATATTCTGGAATAGATGTGATCTGAATCCATGGAGGGATTACCCACCCAGATTTTTTTTAACCCTCACATATATATATATATATATATATATATATATATATATATATATATATATATATATATATATACACACATACATATTTGCTAAAAAATAAAAATGTGTGTATATATTTTTTCTAAGATTACCTTTTTCTTTAATATGTGTATATATGTGTGTGTGTGTGTGTGTGTGTGAGAGAGAGAATCTTAGAAATCTTATCTTAGAAAAAAACTTTCCATGCTGTGTTGACTCATTTTTTTACTCTTAAATTTGTGCTCTTTCCCTTAAGTCAGAGGTTCTTAACCTGGAGCCCACGACCTTTTTCATTTTATAAACTATTTGATTGTGTTCAATACATTGGGACAAGTGCGATGAGGGATATAAATATGTATAAATGCTGCTGTTCGATAGAAGAGACAACATGAGTACAAAGCTAAACCGTGTACAAAGCAAAACGTAGTTAAGCGCCCATTGCTTCCCAAACTGACTTCCACAGAATTTGGTATTCTGCACCAAGGGGACAGGAGTTTCCTAAGGAAGGACGTTTGGTTGGTAGAGGCATTGTCTTTAGGAAAGTACTAAGCATAAAATGGCACGCATAGCAAAAATACTGATTATCCTTGCATCATTTCTTCAAATTTGAAAACAGGCTGAATTTCCTGCACTTTGCTCCAGAATTACCTATCCCTTCATTTTTTGTGGAGGGCATTTCTTATCTTCAGACCCCCAGCCGTGGGTTTCTGTTTTATACGACCCTTTCAAGCCCCTAAATAGCCAAATTTTGGGAATGCTCAGGTAGGCAAATATGGCAGGAGTGTGAAGAGGGCAAAGTCTGTCTCTAATGGAGGAGACGTGGAAGGCTTCACTGAAGAAGTGTCAGTGGCTTTGGGTACTGGAGGAAGAGTAGGATGGGGATATAGGGAGAAGAAGTATAGGAGTTATTCCTTGTTAGAGAAGTGAAATAAACACAATTTCAGGGACTTTAAACAAATGGACTGATCCAGTTGGAACTGAGAGTTTGTACAGTGAAATAGTTTAGATGGGACTAGAAAGACCCGAATTTAAATATTCTTCCTTCCATTAAAATAAATTTAGTGATAATGAAGTATCCTTCCCAGCACAGGAGGTTATGAAGTGTCTGCCCCAGCACAGGAGGGTATATAGGTCAATCTGAATCTCCTGAAGTGGTCAGGGGTTTTTCGAGAGGTCCTTACGTGTTTTGAGACAATTTATAGGCAGAGATCTCGTGTTCTTTCAGACTTTTACGTTCTAAAATGTCTCTAAGACTTAGGAACTCTGATCAGTACAATGATCCACAATTCCACAGGACCTACAAATATGAAACATTCCTCCAACTATCCTCCAAATAAAGAATTGATAAACTCAGAGTACAGATTTAAGCATTTTTGTTCCTTCATTTTCTGCCTTTTTTATTGGAATACAGATAATGTGCAAATATGTTTTGCATGACTCTGTGTGTGTGTGTGTGTGTGTGTGTGTGTGTGTGTGTGTGTGTGTGTAAAATAAGCATCATATAATTTCTTCTAAATGGGGGAAGAGAGGAGAGAGAATGTGGAACTAAAAATTAAAATAAAAGTTGAATAAATTAATTCAATGTCTTTCACATCCATTCTGTGGTCATTAGCATTCTGGGTGCAAGCATCTTCAAGTTGGCAGAACAAAAGCGGCCCTTGAAGCCCAGAAGAAAAGGAAGGAAAAAGGTTCCGGCGCAGAACTTGTCAGATGGAGACATCAAGCTCTTGGTGAACATCCTCAGGGCCTATGATATTCCAGTGCGAAAACCCAGCAGCAGGTAAGACTGAGCGGCCACCTGGCCCAGGGGGATACACGAGGGGCAGCCCGAGATGGGGACGCTCCTCTGGTCCGTTCTGAATCTGAAAAGAGCCTCCCCTGCTACGGCATCCTGCACCTGGAGCGTCCAGCTTCCACCTGTGTGCCCGTGAGGAGCAAACTTATGGGGGAAGTCCTCTCTGCTTCCGAAAGGCCTCAAGGGTTACTCTTTGTCCCAGGAAACGGTCGCTTCTGCTTCTGCTCGGTGGCCACCCATTTCTGCCTCCCAGGACTCACAGAAGCAGCCTTAAGACCTGCTAACCCTGGCCATTAGTGTTCTTTACCTTCCCCCTCACGGACAGTTTTATTAAAGACTTACTGCATTTCTTTAAAATACTCCCTTATTCTGTGGGCATTTATTCTATTCTATGCACTTATTCCCCTAATGTGCTTAAGCAAAAGTTGCTTTGCAAACACTGATGACTCTTCACTCACGTTTCTTGGGTAGCATTTTAAGGTTTATGAGCCACTCTTAAAGGTTTATCCAGTCCTAAGAGAGAATTAATGTCTCCATTCTATGGAGGTGTAAACTGAGGCTGGGGTAAGTGACCTGCATGACTAGAACCTCAGTGAGCCGGGATAAGAGTCCAGGTTTCCTGCCTCTATTATCCCATGGAGCTGCAGTAAAAAAAGCTTGGTGTGATGCTCCCCTGGGTCTGTGAAAGTGAGTTGTGATTCAGAGGCTTCCCTCAGCTGGCTGAAAGGAATCAGGGGTGCCCTCTGGGGACCGGGGCCTCCACGCCCCGCTGCTCCACTAGTCCTTCCTACCTCGGCCATTCTTAGTTATCTGCCCCCTTCCCTTACCTCTCTTGGACCTCAAGGACCTGAGCTGACTTGTGGCTCACCCCATTAACTGGGGACGGGACTTTCAACCAGTCACAATTTCTCTGAGCTTCTGTTTAATCATCTGGGGAAAGCTGGCGGTAGTTGTGCTCCAACCTCACTCGGCTGCTTGGCCCCGCGACAGGTCCACCGTGATCCAGGTCCAACCAAGTCAGCGATTTTTACCGAACCCAAATGGTCCCTGGTTAATGTCTTTCCTGGTGTCTGGTGCTCACAAAGCCAAATGCTCCTGGAAGCAGCAGATACGTATCTGTAAATGCTCACAGTATCCCCAAAATTAATATCACGTATGACGTAATCTTCTCACTAACACAGTCCCCTGTCCCTAAAAGGGTCATGGCCTAATGGTGGAATTAAAAGGTGTTTCTCAGAAAATATGGACATGTCCACTCTACTTATGAAAACCTCTGCACAGAGTTTTCTGGAGCCAATCCACTTTACCTCAAATAAATAAATGCAGGCATACCTAGAAATATTGTGGGTTCAGTTACAGAGCATCACAAAAAAGCAAATATTACAATAAGGCGATTCACAGGAATCTTTGGTTTCCCAGTGCATATAAAAGTTGCTTCCACTATACTACATAGCCTGTAACGTGTGCGATAGCATTAAGTCCAAAAAATGTCCATAAGCTTGATCAAAAATACTTTATTGTTAGAAAAAAAATATTAGCCATTATGTGAGCTTTCGGTGGGTCCTAATCTTTTTGCCGATGGAGGGTCTGGCCTCTATGTTGATGGCCGCTGACTGATGGGGTGGTGACTGCTGAAGGCTGGGGGTGGGGGGCTATGGCAATTTCTTACAATAAGACAACGATGAAATTTGCCACATGATTGACTCTTTCCTTCACGTGAATACTTAGAGGTCCTTATAGGGTTATTAACTGGCCTGATTCCAGTACTCTTATTGTGCCAGAGGTAATGGGGGGGCCCAAGGAGACGGAGAGAAATGGGGAAATGGCTGGTAGATGGAGCTTTCCTAATACAAAACTTTTAAGTTCTCTATCTTACGTGAGCATCTCTATATATGAGGCCCCTCAAAAAAATTATGATAGTAACATCAAAGGTCACGAATCACCATAATGGATATAGTGATCATGAAAAAGTTTGAAATATTATGAGAGTTTAAAAAATAACTTCTGTGACTTTTCTGTCCTAGCAAACTCCAGCAGACATCCCGCTCTTCGAGACCTTTCAGTGAATCATTTGTGACTTCCCCATCGATGCAAAGTCCAGCCCATACCGTGGACACTGTGCTCAGTCAGGTAACAACATCCGAATTCTGAAGTTCCTTTTTTCACATTTTATTCCAGAATTAAATCTGAGAGGCAGATTCTCCATATTGTCTTTTGCCCCATGCTTTTGCCTGAGGCAGATTTGGTCCTTAGGAATTTGTTTTGCTTTGGGTTTGTTTTTTTTTTTTTTTTTCCTAATTCACTCTCATTTTTAAGGTTTTAGTTCGACCTTTTGTGGAAGTTTCTTTTCAAAGAACTGTTTGCCACACGACTACAGCTGAAGGTCCGAATCCTAGCTGGAATGAGGAACTTGAACTTCCATTCAGGTAAGGGCAAATCCTATTTTTTCTTTCTCCATAGATGCATAAAAAATTTTGCTGATCTCTGCTGATTCTAGCTTGCTGCTGCTGCCCTTTCCCCTCCTCCCCAAAATTACCTTCTAGTATCTGATGAGATAATGGTTATAAAGTACTTACCCGTGCCTAGCCCGGTACAACCCTAGATATTATTGTTTATTTTTATATACTTATTCACAAACTCCTTGGCTCTTCCAGTTAAAAATGGAAGCCACTGAAGGGCAGAGACTGCTTCGTATTTGTTTTTGCATCCCCGGGATTAGCACATACCCAGTGCTTAATGAGTAAGGGTGGATTAGTTGATTTTCCTGCACTTAGAATGGGACATAAAAATGTCCAAGGAGTCACTGATTGGTACTATCCTGTACTAGGACGTGCACTGAGGTGGAATGGAAGCTAAAGATTTACACATCAAAGAGCAGAGCAGAAAGGGGAGATCCATATCAGCTAAGAGAGGCAAGTGGCCAGTAAACATCAGCTTAAAGCTGCTGTCTGCAGCTGGAATTTCCAAACTGGGCAGAAATGAGTCAGATAGCCCGGGGCTACAGCGGATATCTCAGACTAGTCAGTCAAGTAGTAGAAAGGGGGATCCCAGATTCTCTCACCACTAACAGTTAAAACTTTGGAGATAACGTTTGGAGTCCAAGCTCTGCATGCTCTAGGTGGGGATGCAATTGATGTGTTAAGGAAGTCTAGTCATAAAGCCAAATCAGAAAACCCTCTCACTACACAAGAAAAACATCCCACCCGGCTTCCCCACACAAGTTCCACCACTGTGAGAAGGTGACAGACTCCCAAAGCCTCGGTTCTGAAGTGGACAGAATCCCCGCCTGTTTCACAGAGTGTGGGGGAAACGCAGTTTGTAGTTTCTAGAGGGTGGGAAGGTGATCAGAGGAGTGGCCTGATCCATTGGAGGAGTTCCCCCAACCATTGGACAAGCTTACTTCCCCATGCTGAAGGCAGACATGGGCTGGGGTGCCCAAAGAGACTGGCTTTTGATTGGGATCCAGGAGCTCGGCCACCCCCGAGCTGACTGGCTGCCCAAAACTCAAGAAGAGGGAATTTTCAGAAGTGAGCTGATAGTAAAAGAGCTCTGGGAGATGACTATGGACCATTACACAGAATTCCCAATCCCTCTATTTTTGTCCGCCTGCATTTTGGATTTCCTTCACAGGCTAATTGTACACTATTTCAAAGTCCAATTCTTTTTGTGCTGCAAAACAACTCTTTGGACATGTAGACATATATCGTATTTAATTTATCCTTTAACATGTGTAACATGTATTGGTCAACCTGCCATGGGGAGGGGAGGAGGAGGGGGAAAATTGGAACAAAAGGTTGGCAATTGTCAATGCTGTAAAATGACCCATGCACATATCTGGTAAATAAAAAGCTGTAATAAAAAATAAAAAGAAGTGAGCTGATAGACCTGCCAGAACTCTTCCCTTTTCCCCCTTTCAGTCTCTTTATTTTGGCCTTTCTTCCTCAGGGGACTCCCCTGATCAGTGCCCCACCGCCTCATACCTTCACCCTCATTTTCCTAATAACCTGATTGTATTTTGCTTTGTTAGAGCTCCTAACAGTGATTACAGCACAGCCAGTATGCAATCAGTGAAGGACGATATATTCATCAACATTTTTGATGAGGTGCTCTACGATATCTTGGAGGTAAGCGCACGGTTCTGGGGAAGATACCCAATTTCTGCTGCCTTGTAGCCATGGTAGGGACACGGCTTTCCCCGTCCCAAATGGGTGATTCTGTCAAAGAGAACTTGGCGGATAAGTGGGGTCCGTGGGGCTCACGGAACCTTTGCTGATTTGAGGGTCAGAGAGGAAAGAGCTGCCAAATTTCTGGTCACTTCTCTTCCGGGGGACATGGCTGCCAAGGAATTCCTTCACTAGCCAAGTACAAGACCAAGCCAGGCTCCAAAACCGGAGCCATTTTGCTGAAAAGGATCGGGACGGGGGCTGTGAGTGTCACAGAAGCACTGTTAAAAGCAAGAACTGCCACAGCAGCCAAGAGGATCCTAAAGTTGGGGCTTCAAGCTAAAGGCACTTTGATAAGGAGCAAGCAATAAGACACTGAGGCAGACCGACGTGACCTGGATTTGCCACAGAATTGTGTGTGTGTGTGTGTGTGTGTGTGTGTTAGGGATGCCCTCTAGTAGTTTCTTAATTCTCTAAACTAGAACATCTAGACCTGCAGCAACTGCATTTTCTCCATGAGTCAGTGCAAAATTGTGTCCATTTTCCAAGTTCTTGTTGGAAAGTGCTCAACCAGGTCTTTGTAGGACTAATCTCTACACAAGGGGCTTATCAATGATTTACCCAGGATTTCGCAAAAACACACACAAAGCCTCCAAATATTTATTCTGAAAGAATGGGCTATCTAGATAATTTTCATTGTGTTCCCACAATAATAATTTGATTCTTCAGTACAATAGGCCACTCTGATCAAATGACATGTTTGCAGGACTGACAGTTAAGACCCAGCCCTTTTAATTTCCATCATTGTTTAAAAATCTTTTAAAAATGTTTAAGCCCTTGTAATAGGATCTAAAGCTTAGGACTGAGTCTCTTTGATGATAAAAGATCATTGGAGGTTTTAAGGCCAGAGAATATTACTCAATTCTATCAGTCCTCCTTATAGAATATCTCCTGCACCCACCCCTCCCTCGCTGTTCCCACTCAACTTCATCCAGCTGAATGGAACCACTGCAATAACTACATAAATACAGCTAAAGAACTGGGAGTGAGGAGATCACATGGTGGAAGCTCAAATACAAAAAGGATCCATTAAACTCTGCCTGAGAATCCCAGGGCCTCACATCCCATACAGATGCTGACGATGTCCTATGAGATTTTTTAAATCATTTTGTTTAATAGTTCCCAATTACATTTTATTCTGCTTTGGACTTCAGAGGACAATTTGGTATCTCTGATCAAGCTCACGTTTAAGCGTTTTCAGTCACGTCCTACTCTTTGTGACCCCATTTGGGGTTTTCTTGGCAAAAATTCTGGAGTGGTTTGGCCACTTCCTTCTTCTACTCCTTTTACCAATAAGAAAACTGGAGCTGATTCAGCTAAATGATTTGTCCAGGGCCAGCTAGTAAGTGTCCGAGGCTGGCTTTGAACTCAGGTCTTTGGGAGTCTGGGCCAGCACACTGCACTGGGACTCAAATTCAGCCTTCCTTCCTCAACTGCATGTTGATTTCCCACAAGTCTTCCCACATCCATACTCTGCCTCCTCTAAGAAAAGGGCTTTTGTCCCAGTCAGGAATTCTGAGGATCTTAAATGTAATCTGACATTTGAAGCTGCCTGAGTCTCAGAAGGACGAAACGTGCTTTGTCTTGTTCCTTTTATCCCCCCAGGCATCTAGTACAGCTCCCCCCCCCCCAACCCTTGTCAATAATTGAATTTATCATATAGTATACATTTACCATTACCAATTCTTATACCTCCTCTAGGACGATCGTGAAAGAGGAAGCGGCATCCATACCCGTATCGAGAGGCACTGGCTGGGATCTGTTCGAATTCCATTTAGTACTTTATATTTCCAGGGCAGGGTAAGCAGCTGAAACTTAGTGCTGAAATGTTCTCCCTGAAAAATTTCAACAAATGTGTCAACCGAGGCTTTTCTATTTGGGTGATCTGTAATAATAGGGAATGTATGTGGACAGTTTTCGAATTCACTTAGAATTAATCTATTAACATCTAAAAGTTAAAAACTAATAATCTTTCAAAATAGACCATTCTAGGGTGAATTGTTCTAGGTACTAAGATAATATATGAGTAAATACTCTATAAATCCCAAATTTCAATATAGTTATATAGTTGTCACTCAGTGCTCATTTTTATCACATGTATGATTTATAAAACCCACATTTTCTTTCCATCCTCATTAGCATGGTGCTTTGCACATAGTAGGTGCTTTAAAAAATGTTTATTGACTAACTCCTATTTTAATACTTGGTTACTGAAACAAGCTCCCCCTTTCTTTTCCCTCTTTTTTCTTCCCTCTATTTTTTCCCTTACAATTAAATAGTAGCAGAGGATAAGAAAGTGCATCCTCTATGCTGGATTGTTCTTGATTTATATTATAATTGTCTCAGTGGTAGTTTTTGTTTTGTTTATGACTCTCATGAGCACTATTATTTTATAATCAAATCCCTCCTTTAATGGATTTTATAGCTAGTGCTTTATGTAAAACTTTTCTGATAGCCTTTTTACTTCTTCTAGAATGTTAGTCATGTTTTCATTTTGACACAACTTTCTTTTGTCATTTGGTTTTATTAATAAGAATACTGTTATTTAAAAATGGTTAAATCATCTGAATAATATTTCAACATGGTGGTCATTGGGCAAAGAGCTAATATTTAGGACAATAACAGCAAAGCTAGAGTTTAGACACAGCAATTAAGGACAATGCTGGTTTGGATTATAAATCATCCTGTGAAACAGAAGGTATTAGAAAATTATGAACACAAAACAATGAAAAATAATTCAGAGGGAAATAAATTTATAGACAATTTAGTAATATCATGTTATATATATACACGTATTAATGTATTAGCCAAATATCTTTTTTTGATCTATTGATATGTTTTGTTTTTTATATTACATTTACAGATTATTCCCATTTCATGAGCCATCTCTTGTAACACATTAAAAGTTTAATAAAACTAATAATTCAGTGATTTTATCTGAAAAAAAAAAAAAAAAAAAAGAAAGTGCATCCTCTGGATTAAAAACAGGCCAGAACCGTAAAAGTGAATGAATGTACAAGTGCTTTGAAGAAATAACATTTCATGGAAAATAATGATTCTTCAACAACAATGCTTAACTGAAAAGTATAATATTCAACAGCATTTACTGAGTTCCTACTATAAGCAGAATACTGCTAAATCCTGGGAAGATGAGATACTACACTGGTCAAAGAGCTTATTGTCTAAAAGAGAAAGAAGATAAACTTACATGTAGAGAGGTATAAAAATGAAAGGGAAGGTCATGACCCATTGAAGATCAGAGAAGGAATAGCATTTGAGTTTTGCTTTAAAGCTACATAGAGATTTAACGGGTATAAAGGGGGAAAGTAGGAAAAAAGAAAATATATTTGGGAGCAATGACAAAACCAATTTCCATCAATATTCACAATCAAGGAAGTAGGAGCAGGGACTGATAGAGACATCCAAGAAATATACACTTCAGCAGAGTTGGAGATTTACTTAAGAGGATTTGTTGTGCTAAATCTTGGGTTGATTTAGTATTTCTCTCCTAAAATAGCTTTAATCCAGTTAGTGCCCTGATATCCTGAGACTCCATCCAGGCCTGAGTTTGAGAGCTACAGCTAATCCAAAGAAGTTGCCTGTTTAACCCAATAAAGGGACTTGTCTTGAAGCAACATTACCAAAAGGGACTAGACAGAGAGCAACTTTATGATGTTGGTCTGATAAAGGAAATTCATGCAGGGGCCTAGGCTAGAAATGACCTTCAAGATTCCTTCCCTAAGAAAAAGTTAGCAGTGTGAACTGGAACAATTCAGTCCCCTTTGATACCATTTTATTATCTGTAAAGTCAAGAGTGCTAGACTAAATTATCTCTGAGGGATAAGATTCTGTGATTCCATGATCTAGAACTTAAATTTCAAATCCGATCACATGCAATGTCCAGATGAGCACTTACCCATCTCAGTCAGGGCAGAACTGACAGTGAAGGGCTTATCAAGGGGAGCACTAAACTTGCCAAGAGTAATTTCTTCACTTGGGTTCTTATGGATATAAAAGTAATTTCTAAAATTAGGCATCGATAGGTATTGCGGCCACTCATACTTATCAATAAATGAGTCATTTAATGTTTATTATATTCTCAGAGGACAGTCCCGTGGTACCCAAAAACCAATGGGCCATAAGTAGCAGTTCCAAAAATCAGGACAAAAGATGCAGTTGGAATTTTACAAAGGGCAAAGGGAAGATAAAGACTTACACACTAAAGAATCAAGAAGATTTATATCAGGTGAAATAATCATTGAATCAGCAAATAATAAAGGTTTTTAGCTGACATTTGCAAACAGAGCAGGAACTAACCAGAGAGCACCAAGTCTAGTGTTGGATATCTCCGGGAAAATGGCAGCTCTTATGACACTTTCTTTTTACAAATGAAAAATTGTGGGTTTGTAGCAAAATACTTTCATAACATAGGAAAAATATATCTTCATGCAAGAAGAGCTCAATTCAACCTAAAGGGCAGTTGTCACCTTGTGTGTGTGTGTGTGTGTGTGCGTGTGTGTGTGTGTGTGTGTGTGTGTATGTATGTGTGTGTATGTATATGTATATATGCCTTTCAAATATGGAAACCAGCGAATAAGAATCAATCTTTAAATTGAGAACCAATTTCAGCTCCCAGAACACACACACTTGTTGGCAAGTACTAGTTGAATACTATTCATAGAAACCACGATCAGAGAAATCCCTAGCCAAATCCACAGGCTCATCATTCTAGAGCTAGAAAGGGACCGTGGAGCTATATTTTCCAATGTATCATTCCCTTCTCTTTCCTTCTAAAGAGACATCTATTATTTAAAAAAGAGGAAAAAACAGTTCAGTAAAATTATCCAACATCCTGAAAAAGATTTGACATTAAAAATTCAGTGTTGCATATCCAGTCTCCCACTTCTATAAGGAATGTAGGGAAGATTATTATTTTTTTTTCTGGGACAACCATTCTTTCACTTTATAGATTAGAAAATTGAGCACTAAGGAGACTTCAGTGACTTACACAAGTTCACGTAGGAAGAAATATCAGTGGAGGAATCCGAACTAAGGTCTATTGACTTCCAGAGCCAGGAAGGCAAGGAGATAGCATTTAATGCAGTTCACAAGCCAGACACAGAAGGAGAAATGGCTTGTCTCTTTGTCACCCTGCTGAAATACTATATTGAGCCTTTTTTGTGCCTCAAGAAACAGATTTTATGAGATGTCTTGTGTTCGTTGATTGTTCCTTTTGTCCTCTTCATGAGGAGATTTATTGAATTTTATTTTTCTCACAGATTGATGGTACCTTTAAAATAGATATCCCTCCGGTTCTCCTGGGCTACAGTAAAGAGAGAAACCTAATTAGTGAAAGGGACTTTGATTCTGTCAGAAGTCTGAGTGATGGCACCTACATCACCCTCTTTATGACTATTGAACCTCACCTTGTGCCTGGGGAGTCAGTTCGAGAAAAGGTAAGTGGTTTCCAACTTGGTGAACCAATCAATGATTTGGGTCAGTCATTAAAAAATGCTATCCTCTCTGTTATTTTATGCATAGGACGCTCTCTAGTAGAAATGTTTATTTGTGCCTATTTTTTCCTAGCTTAATACTTTTAGTATTGAACTGAATTGCAGAAATAGAACAAAAGGAAACCAGTCTGAGAGATACATTTCTTTCTCTCGACCCATATGCTTGATTTTATTATCATAAGAGAACTGACGTCACCCCCCAGTGCCTTCAGTCAGGAACAGCCAGATAAAAATGTGGATTTAGGTTTTCTTATCTTTTTTTTTTTTTTTTTTTACTAATTTGTTTATTTTTAGGGAACTCCAAAAAAAAAAAAAAAAAAAAATTTCATTGACTTTATTGGTAGCTATTCCTGACTTTAACAATTTCCATTGTGAAGAATCTCTTCCCTCATGTTTCAGTTTAAAACTTGTTTCCTTTTCATGAAAATAGAAAATCACTTCATCGTTGCCTTTTTATCAATATATCCATTTTCATATCCACTTTTTTATTTTATTAGAGTCAGATGGAAATGTAATAATGTAATTCTTTTCTTAGTCTGAACTCATAAAACAACACATATTTTCCATTTTATCCCTATTTACCAGATTTTCAGATAGATAGTAGATGATTTTCATTGAAGAAAAGTGGTGTTCACTAGGAAGCACTTTGAGTCATATTTATTTCAAAATGTTTTTAAGAGAAAATGTGAATATACAGCCCTGAGGATACGAGTGTGAGCAAACAAGAGGGTTATACGGGGAAAAACAACACATGGTCGGAAAGCTTGGAGCGGGTCGGGGAAGAGTGCAGGAGACTGGGACAAGGCTGTAGTCAGGAGGGAGAAAAGTCAATAAGGCCCAGAGCCGGAAGTAAAGGGATATTTTGTTTATGTGAATGTGTGGAGTCTTCACGTGGGTTTGTCAAGCATGAGAGCATGGCTGAAAGAATACATTAAGTTCATCCTCAGTGGCCTACACCACAGACATTTCATCATTTTTCATTCATTTTAATTGTGTTCCTATGTCCTTTTAAGTCTCTCTCTTTTTTAACACATTTTTGTACATTCTTTCATCCCTTTGTAAAAATGTTTTGTTTTGTTTTGTTTTTTTTCCCAATCTGCTCCTTTTTCGGTGTCTCACTGCCCCAGTGTGGTCACAGAAAGCATGATTCTTGTAAATATGGACTTAAGCCACCCACTATAACCTCCCCAAGATGCTCTTCTGCCTTTCGGTGAGAGCCACGTCAAATGTTGCTACCATTCTACTATACAAGGTGGACAGATCAGGTCTTGTTTGTTTTTAAATGATCTATTCAGGACAGAGGAGCTCTGGCCATAAACCAGCCCATGGAACAGGGCATGGGGCAGGATTTGGATGTATTTTTTTCCATGTGGAGACTTTCAGGAATGTTGGAGTATTATTAGTTTTCGTATTCACTCTAGGAACCAAACAGACTTTTCTGGGCTATTTTCAAGTATTTCTTAATGGAAATTTTTTTAGACAAAAATAAGTGTATAAGCTGAATGTGTTTCCTCATTGTAGCAGCTCTGTCATTGTCTTATTTTGGTAAACGAAGCTGAATATTTCCATTTTTCTAACTTACTCTTTCTGTTGCTTCACTCTTTTGCCTATTTTCTTTTCTTCTCTTCCTCGCTTCTGATAGATGACTGACATGCTAAAGAAGGTAATGAACATTTCATTTTATAATAAGCCAGTCCATATTTATTTTCAGGTCTAGAATTAGCAGCTTTCTCTTCCTCCCTACCTTTGAAAGCTTTTAAGTCCTAGTATATGTGCTTAACTTCTTCTAAATATACTTCATGGATTCGTCAAGTCTCAAAAACTGGGAAAGGGTCTCAAAGGCAGTCGGGTCTGACCCCGACCTGGCAGAGAATCCCCCCAATGAGAGGGAGCCCCCCACCTCCCCAGGCAGACGTTCCGCTGGGCGATGGCTCTGAGAAGTCACAAGGAGTGGTGGGTTGTTTTTCTGATAGAAAACCATCCCATTCATGGCTCCTGGTTTTTAACTCTCATAGCCAAAGGAACAATTCAGTTAATCATCAGACTAACTGTCCTCTACATGACACTTCTTTCAAGATGACTTCTCTTCTCCAGGCTCCACCCCCAGTAACTGATTCCGATGCGACCAGGGCTCAAAGCCATTCCTCCATCCGGCCGTCCTCCCTGAGCAATGTCTTTACAGGATGGTGCTCAGAACGGAGGGTGATACTCGGGATGGAGCTTCCAGACAGGGCATATGGGACTGTCATCTCCCTGGTTCTCTTTTCACTCAGCCCAAGGCCGCCCTAGCTGTTCTGTCACCTCACAGTTAGCATTTAAAGCCTAAGCCTCCACATGTATTCGGATGAGCCACGGAGGCACGCTGAGCCCATCCTGTCTCTGTGAGGTGACTCGGGAGCCGATGGCACGCACCGATGCACTGATGGTTTTGTCCCCTGTTTGTGAGCGGGCTCCGGGGGTGGCATTCGGCGGTTCCTGGAGTCGGGAAGGCTCGCTCCCTAGATGGGTGACTCGGGCCGGTGCTCCACCCATAGAAGCCTCAGCCCCCTCCTCTGTACAATTAGCTGTAGAAAGAAATGGCCAAACCCTCCAGTATCTGCCACTGAAAACTGATTGGACGACATCAACTGTCCATCAAGAAACGTTAGATTTGGGGAGCAGAGGTCAACCACTGGTTATTCAGAGAGTGAGCCAAGGGTTATAAATATGGCCGGGGAGCCCAGAATCGGTGGCTGGGGGCCAGCCCTTGAGAGGGCAGCCAGCCCTGCGGGGATGCTCCTGGGGGACTGCCCTCGGCCCACGTCCTCACACCGGGGTCCACAAGAAGGCTCCAGGCGTGTTGGGGAGCTGCAAGGGCCACGTGCTCTGCCTCTGACCTCAAACCCAGATCCAGCTCTGAATTCCCCTGCCTCTGCTCAGCTCTTTCTCTGAGGAATCCTCCTCTCGCCTAACAACCTGAACCACGGAGCAGGTTCTGTAAGCCCCTCCCCTTGTCCTCATCCTCAGGGAGATGACAACTCCCAGGGACCCCTGGGGTTTTCTTGGAGGCGCTACGGGACGGGTTTGCCGCCAGTTTCTCAGGCCATTTCACAGAGGAGGTGATTGAGGCACGTGCCCACGGTCCCACAGCTAGTCAGTGTCTGAGGCCACATTTGGACTCGGGCCTGGTGCTCCATCTGCAACCACATCCTTGCTCCTGTGCTCGGGAGAAGGCCCAGAGTCTGAGAGGGATGTCTCCGAACTGTGAAGGGACTCCACAGCCCAGGAGGGGGGCGGAAGGGGGTGGGGGAAGGGGAAGGGAATGGGATAGCCTCTTTCAGTTCTGTGGAAGCCTGTCTTGTGGAAGGGGAATGAGATCCCTTCTCTTTGGCTCACGAGAACAAAACCAAAGCCGGGTGCACATTACAGGGAGACGGGTTGGAATCAGCACAAGGAAGGTGCTAACAATGGCGGCCCTCTGAAATCGGACCGGCCTGCCTCGGGAGGAGGTCCCATCAGGGAGAGCGCCCAAGCAGAAGCTGACGCTCCGGGGATTTGGTAAAAGGGATCCTTGGAAGCTTGTACCAGGTGACCCCTAATCTCCCTTTGAACTCCCAAGGCTGGTTTTGTAATTCCGTGCTCCCTCTTTTTCTCACGCCACGCCGAAGGCAGATGTCCAGCGTTAGCCCTGTTGGGAGGGAGAGCAGTTGGGCCGTTAGGGCTGTGAACCAGACCTTTTTTTAAAAGCGTGGAGAAAGTTCCTCCCATGTCCTTCAGTTGTTCTCTTACACAAGAATAAAGCTCACATTTCAACCGTGAATACAAGTTAGAGAGACTAAGAAACGGCTTCCTTTACTCACTAGTGAGTCAGCTTGGTGAGATGGAACTTGCTATCAATAGAAATCAGCCATCACACACACGTGTTATATCTATACTCTTATGTGTTATGCAAATCCTTTTGTACATCCTTATGTTCTTGTTATGTTGTATATCCGTAAACATATAGATGAGCATTCTACTCTTGTTACATACTTCCACAGCGGAGCCGATGCGGGTGACTCTGTGAGCCTGACGTGCTCTGTATCTGTTTAAGCTTCCTTAAGGCCCCTCGCAGCTGGGCACTCACCTGGAGGGAGTCCTTCCAACTCTCTGCTGGCCACCTGGGGCGATGAGTTCTTGGTTGTCCCCATGGAACTGGGTCTGGACCTCCCATCCGTACACGGCACATCTGCAAACTTGCGAGCTTAGAATTTTGTGGAAATTCAAAGCTGCAGGACGGCTTGAGCAGCCCCAAACAAAGCAATGAGGACTGAATGAGGGGGACGCTGACAAGCACAGTGCGTGACGGCTGTTTACCTTAGCACGTCCTAGGTTGACGTTTATGGGACTTTTAGTCATGTGTCCCCTATTAAAAAAGCAGACATCCTTAGGTGAACTAGCAGCTCCCCATTCACAAATAGCCTGTGATGTTCTTTAATGCACTAAGAGACTTTAAAGAATTGATCTCCTTTTTAAAAAATGTATAAATGCAGTCGTTTCAGTTCAGCAGAAGAGCTGGACAGCTCGGTGGGCATAAGTATACACGGATGGATATACATAAGGGTTTGTGTGTGTGACTGCTGATTTCTGCTCGTAGCATGTTCCATTTCATAGAACCTCAGTCTGTCGAGCTTGCTAACTCTCTGACCACATGGCAAACCGTAAAGCCTCTGCAGAAAAGTGAACAATAGCCATCTTGGTAAGCAATCCTTCTAGGAGTTAAATGTCTGTGGTGCTCATTATGCTGGATGTGGCAGTTACAAATATCTCCTCTATCCAACTGTCTGTTAATCCGCGCTCTTTCTCAAGTTTGATTCCCAGGAAGATGAGAAATTACTTCAAGCAACAGAGAAGTTTCAAGTTGAATGTGCCCAGAAATTTCCAAAAAGACAGTGCCTTACCACTGTGACCGACTTAAGTGGGAAAACGGTTTTTGTCACACGCTACCTCAAGCCTCTGAACCCACCCCAGGAGCTCCTAGACACGCACCCCAATAATCCACAAGCAACGGCAGTAAGTGTCTAATTCTTAAATCGTCAATCAAGACGACATTTTAGTTTCACTTAAAATATCACCTGTTAAGAAATGTGTTTGGAGGGAGAGTCTTCAGCACCCGGGGGATATCCTCCTTCAGGGATCATTCAGCAGAGCTATTCATGAATAACTTGACAGAAACCAAGGGAATTTGTAATGCTGCTTTTGTACTATCCCTATCGAGCATAAAACTGTAGCTCAGGAAGAGCTACCTGATACAGGTTTGGGGCCAGGACCGCGCCCTCCTTCCATATTGCTGACGCACAGTGATCCAGGTAATGCTTGCATGTCTCTGGCAGTGCAGGAGGGCAGCCCTTTCTGCCTCCTCCCGCACAGGCACTCGAAGCCTGCCTTTCACCCTGAGTCTCCCCTCTGCATTCAAGCAAGGCAAGCGTAAAGCCCTGTCCCAACCGCCAGACATCTTAGCCAGACTTTCAGAATTCAAAGAGATCAAAAGCAGTTTGTCCAAGCTCTGCCTGTCCTGAAGAGTAGAAGGGGGGTCGTGCCCCAGCCCTGGGACAGCCCGACTTGTGGGAACTTGAGAAAGTGCCTCAGTGCTCTCCAGTTCCTCCCTGGAGGGTTGGTGGGATGGACCAGGCTCTACGCTGTTTTGATTTTATGAATGTTTCCAACCTATAACTACTCTTGGGAGGCGGACGGCCCGGGGCAGATGTAGCTACCTCCCTACTCAAAACAGCAACTCAGGCATAGATAGGCCCAGAGCCTGAGTCCCCCCATCATCAGAGGACATGACCCAGACAATCTTTTTACATCATGGCGTCCTTCTTTCTATCCCTGGAGCGAACGGATCTAAACTCTCTCCCAGTCTAGTTTTAGGTAACATTTCCTCCGGGGACATCACCGCAGACTCCAGTACTCCCAAACCTGGCCTAGGCAGTCACTTTTCCAACCAGAAAGCACTTAGGGGTCATGATTCAGCACAATGACCCAAAGCTGGGCCCCCTTTAACTGAGACTTTGAAGCCAGAGGGTTTTTCTAAGTGTCAGCACTTACTCCAAACATCCACACGAGACCCTTTTCTTGCCAGGAAGGGGAGCTTGCTGTGTGGCACTTGCTTGGCACTTTGCTGCTCATGATGCATGAAGACTGCTGATGAACACGTCCCCTTGTCCCATCTTGTTAATTAACGTGACTTTTTTGACCTCAAGTCTTTTCAAAGCGTATTTCAAATTTCATCTTATGCTGTGAGTCACTGCTTGAACCTGGAAGTAGCTTTGTAAGGCCTTGGCTCTGCCATGTAACATGTCACCTGCCTGTCTCTCTCAGCTTTGCTAATTTATTTGATCAGGAAGAGAGATGAGTCTCTAGAATCGGGCAATGAGCTTTAACACTGATTCAGAGCAAAACTGTAGAACCAAGAACTAAAAGGATGGTCGCTAATACCCAGAAAAAGAGCCAGAAGGGTTTTAGCAAGAGCGAATCATGCCAGAATAATTTCGTTTTTGACACTGTCAAAACTGGTGGGTCAGGATGATGCTATAAAGGAATTTTATCTAGATTTTAGCAAATCTAAAAGTCTGTTATCCTATCATTGTAGACAAGCTAGAGAGATGTAAGTTAGCCATGCAAAGGTTAGTTTGATTTGAAACTGAATGACTGAATGCGAAAAATAGAGAGATTTAGGATGGCCTGAGGTTGAGAGTTAAAAACCTACCAAAAATGGAAGGGTACATCCAGAAAGAAGTGGGCTCCCCCATTGAATGTGAGAGAGGTCCAAACAGGTACAAATGGAGATCAGAAGGAGAAAGGGGGCGATCGAGAGGGCTTCCCGGAGTAGGGAGCACTTTTAAAGAGCAGGTTGGATTCAAGTATATCATGGCAGGCTTTGCCAGTGCCTTCCTGAAATCTAGCTCTGGGCAGCGCTTCTTCAGGGGCAGTTTAAGTCAGAGTTAGGCAGTAACTGAGTTTAAATTCTGCCACTAACTGAGAGACCCTGGATAAATCATGAAATCTCTTAAGCCTGCCTCTTCATCTGTAAAATGGGAATGAAATAACCTTGATACCTCTCTGAGGCAGTGTGGAGAACAGAAAGCTAGTCTTGGGGTCAGGAAAATCTACATTCAAGTCCTACCTTGAGTATAGAACATATCCCCATGGGTAAATCACCTGACTTCTCAGAGAATCTAAATTGTAAAGGTGTCAATATGCATTGATACATAAATTCCTTGCCGATGAAATCTGGTACAAGGAAAAAGCATACCTAACCATTTTCGCACAATCATCAGATGAGGTAAGGTATCTTTAAAAGTTTCACAATGCTCCCAGTACTTAAAACGTTGCAATACCTAAAACTGCAATGCCAGAAAGTTTTGCGATGCTTCAAACAGTAAACATTGCAATACTTAGAATTACTATACCAAAAAGTTTTGTGGTACTTCGAAGTGATCTGGATTTGAAATATCGGGCATTATGGGTAGCATTTCTGCCCAGCTAGAAACACCATCCAAAAAGTGATTCAGTGAGAGTAACCTCACGTGGTCGGGATGATTATTTTCATTTCTAAGCACAAATCATAGAGAATTTTTACAGAATTTGATATCAAATTCACCAGCTGGGACTGGGCAGACTCTGCCCTTTCTCCTGCCTTTCTCTTGTTCTCCGTGATACCACAACCGTCCCAGAGGAATTAAAGCCGCCAATTCTTTCAGTATCCAAGAAGGAAATCTGTCTGAGTCTGACAACCAAGTTAGATATTCACTTGCCGTTTCACTTATCTCTTATCTTGATTTCATCAAGAAATTAGATGAAGGACTGATTCTAGATCAAAGTTAAGGCACACATAGGCTCTTTAAAATGAAAGCTCGCCTGTCGGGGTCCAGGTGGTTAGGGCCAGGCTCCAAGGCTCAAGTGGAAGGGGAAAGGTTTATCTGGCATAGAGTTCGCCAAACACCAACAGTAGCACTTTTTCTCCTTGTATAGGAGCTGGTGGCCAGGTACGTTGCTTTGATTCCTTTCCTGCCCGACAATGTTTCATTTACTGAGACCTGTGACTTATGGAGCACGTCAGATGTAAGTAAAGATCATTTTTCATTCTTCCCCACATAGTTATTCTTTCAACCTTCACTGTTACCTAGACGTCACGAAGATGACATAAAATGGTTATTAAGCACCGAGCACTGAGAGGAATACTAATAGCTAGCGTGTATTTTGCACTTGAAGGCTTGCAAAGCATTTTATGAGTATTATCTTATTTGATTCTCACAATAATAGCTCTGGAGGATAAGTGTGAGTATCTCAATTTTACAGATGAGCAGACTAGGTGGATTTGCCCAGGCTCACACAGCCAGTGAATGTCTGAAGCTCTTAGGTCTTCCTGACTATAACTGAGCCCTGTGCCTTCCACTGTCCTGCAGCATGTCCTTCCTTCCTTCCCTCCTTCCTTCCTTCCTTCCTCCCTCTTCCTTCCTCCCTCCTCCCTCCTTCCCCCTCCTCCTCCCTCCTCCTCCCTCCTTCCTTCCCTCCTTCCTCCTCCTTCCTTCCTCCTCCTTCCTCTTCCTTCCCTTCCTTCCTTCCTTCCTTCCTTCCTTCCTTCCTTCCTTCCTTCCTTCCTTCTTCCTCTTCCTTCCTTCCTTCCTTCCTTCCTTCCTTCCTTTCTTCCTTCCTTCTTCCTTCCTTCCTTCTTCCTTTCCTTCCTTCCTTCCTTCCTTCCTTCCTTCCTTCTTCCTTCCTTCCTTCCTTCCTTCTTCTTCCTTCTTCCTCTTTCTTTCTTCTCTCTTTCTTCTTTCTCTTTCTTTCTTTCTTTCTTTCTTCTTTCTTTCTTTCTTTCTTTCTTTCTTTCTTTCTTTCTTTCTTTCTTTCTTTCTTTCTTTCTTTCTTTCTTTCTTCTTTCTTTCTTTCTTTCTCTTTCTTTCTTTCTTTCTTTCTTTCTTCTTTCTTCTTTCTTTCTTTCTTTCTTTCTTTCTTTTTCTTCTTTCTTTCTTTCTTTCTTTCTTTCTTCTTTCTTTCTTTCTTTCTTTCTTTCTTTCTCAAAGGAACCTACAGAGCATCAAACAGCACATCTTTTTTCAGTTTTTCTCCAGTTTTCTAATTATTTGTCCTCCTTGCCTCCTTAATTGCCCACCAATAAATTCATCCTTTTTTGATCTTAGAAATTATTAGAAAATCCTTCAATCTCTTGCTACCCTCCAATCATTATTAGACTTCCTCGGGGTCTCATACCCTTTCTTCCAGCTGACACTAATACTGGATCAGCTCTTCCTTAGGTGTCCTTAAGATCAACATTCTAGAAAGCATCATCATCATCAGGTAGAATTTCTACCACTAATTCACCGTATTTAATGTACTTCCTTAAATACAAACAAAGCCAAAGAAAACACTATCTCCCACAGTCTCCTATGATGCAGGGATCATCTTAATACACAGTTCCTTATGGAGCACAAACCAAGAATAAAGGTTTTTAAAAGAATTAACTAAATGGATAGACAATGTGTTTTGACAACATCTAGATTGGTAATTTTAGACACATGAGTTTCTTTTTACCTAAAACACTTTTAAAACATGTATTTTTCTCAGGGTGGAAATTTGACATATTAAGCTTGGTTTTTCTCCATCTATTTGCAGTCATCCCATACCCATTCTGCCCATCAGCGCCGCCATCCATGTCTGTGGGGTATTCCTGGGACAACTTAAGTGACTTCTTGTTGTGTGTTAAACTGGATGTCAGTTTTTCATTGAGGATTTTTATGTTATGGCATTTACACTAAAAATGAATTTTAAAATAGGACTTGTTGAAAGTGAATAAGACTTTGCCAAAATGATTAAGCTGCCAATCTATTTAGCAAAATATGTCTTCCTTTATTAGCAATTTCTTGAACTTCTGGCGGGAGATGAAGAAGAGCATGCAGTGCTGTTGTGTAATTATTTTCTGTCCCTGGGTAAGAAAGCCTGGCTTATGATGGGCACTGCTATTCCTGAGGTAAGATCATGTGGAATTTCCAAAATGACCGAGTTAAATGGCTCCTCAGAAGTCTTGCAGATGAACCGTTCCTTTCATGAAATGTGTAACTCCCAATAGTAGTTCAAGGTGAAATTTGATTTAGTGGATCTAATCATGGAGAGTTTTCTTTTTATAAAGGGGCAGAGTTGCTCATTAGAAAGCGGCAAAATGACCTGTTGTCGCACTAGGGATGATAGACCGTACCTTACTTAGATGGAGAAGGAAATGGCAAACCCTTTTATTATCAAGAAAACAAGCTCTGAAGTCAGGAGGTCCTGAGTTCAAATCTGGCTTCACTTACTACTTCCTAGCTGTGACTCTGGGCAAGTCACTTAACCCCAATTGTCTCAGCAAAAAAACAAAAAAGAAAACAACAACTTTACTTGGGGTTTTTCAGGTGCCCGGGAACCATGATGAATGCTATGGTTAAAGAAAAAGTTTCAGAAGGCTTAGTCATTACTGGTGGCTGCTTTCCCAGCTCACTTCACCCATCCTTAGTGCCAGCACACCTTATGCCACTACTGTTTTAAAAAGAACACACACCTGGTCAAATAATTATCCTTAGGAAGTGAATGATGTCATAGCTTAGGAGCTGTTGATGGTCCTCAGCACATGGATGTCCTGTTCTACCTAATTATTCATCATCTTCAGTATCATTCAGTGGGCTTCCAGAAATGACAGAGAACGCCCCAGGTTCTAAGAACTAAATCTATGTTATTGACGTGATTTTTGCGGAAAAGTCAAGAGAAGTTTCCTCTTAAGGCAGAGTGAAGACTAATAGTTACGTAAGCCAGCCATTAGTAATGAGAGCAGCAGCCACGCAAACGTAAATGCCATTTAGGCCTTGGAATCCAAACAGCGGACAAAGCCATAAAATGTGTCTTCCTCTTCCAGACTGCTTAATGATAGGGTCAAGATTAAAAAGCAAAGGCAAAACCGGTTTATAAGCTTAGGAAGTTGCTGAAGACAAAGAAGAGCTTGAGTTTTATATTCTTTCTACACTCTCTTCCTTCCCTAAATACCTCTTTAACTACCTTGTGTTTATCTGTTCTATATTTATTCTATATAGATTTATGTAAGTACTTGTTTCCCTGGAAGAATGTAAATTTCCTTGAGTTTTTGCTCTTTCTGTTTGTTTCTATCCTTAGGAATTAGCACAGTACCTGTCGCAGAAATTGTTTCATAAATGCATGTTGATTGATTGATAGGAGGGGTAAGGCAAGGAGATGGGAAGCTGACAGCTCCAATGGCTTAATGATCATCTCGAGGCAGATGACCTAAAGATATTTAAAAATCTTCAGTCCTGATCCCCCCCTGGGTTTTAGCCCCGCACGGCCAGTTACCTATTGCCCATTTCCAACTGGAATCCCCAGCCCAAACCCTTTCAAACTTCCCTACTTTTGTCAAAGGGACTGCTGTTCTAAAGAACATCTTAAAAGATGTTCAAGTTAAGAGCTTGAACATCACCCTCATCTATTCACTTTCATCCTATTTACAGGATCATTTGCCCCATCCTGTGATTTCTATCTCCACAGTATCACCCGGACCCTTTCTCTCAAACATCCACAACTTGGGTTCGGGTTTTCATCAGCTCTTAGGTTGATTGTTGTAACGCGCTCATTATCAGTCTTTCTTCTCCCAGTCTCCCCCTCTTACAGTCTATCCTCCACAAAGATATCAAAGGGATTTTTCCTGAAGCATAGATGTCACCATGTCATCTCCCTACTTAACTTCTAGTGGCTTCCAGTTGGCTAGAATAACATATAAATTCCCCTTTTTGGTTTTTAAAACCCTTTACAACCTGACCCAAACCTTTTTTTTTTTTTCTAGTCTCTCTGTACTTTCCTCTCCTTCCTATATTCTTCAATCCAACAAAATTGGCTTTCTTCCTGTTCCTCCCACGTGACACTCATAGCTTTTGCATAGCAATCCCACATGCCTGGAATCCATTCCCTGCTCACCTCCCCTTCCTCACAGAATTCCTCTCCTCCTCCAAGACATAATTTTAGAACCGCTTTCCAGATGAAAATGCTCCTGATCCTTCCCAATTATTAGTGCCTTCCTTCCCCGAATACCGCTTTAACTACCTTATATTTATTTGTTTTATATTTATTCTGTATAGATTTATATATGTACTTGTTTCCCTGGAAGAATGCAAATTTCCTTGGGGATATCGAGTTTTTGTTATGTTGGTTTATATCCTTAAGAATTAGCAAAGCACCTGTATCCATAAAGTGCTTAATAAATGTATATTGATTGATTGATAGGAGGGATAAGGCAAGAGGAGAAATGGAAAAAAGGAGGTTATCATCAGGCACTCCAGCAATTCTCAAAATGTTTAGTCTGAGGACCATTTTATGCACTTAAAAATGACTGAGAACCTCCTAAAGTGCCCTTGTTTCAATGGGCTATACCTGTCTCCAGCAAAGGAGATGGGAGAGTAAGGTATTTAAGAAAGCATCAACAGTTTACTGAAGGTCTCTGAATGCAAAGGCAGGAGTTGGGAAAGAGAGAAAGATAGCAAGTCTGGTACTAAATGATTAAGAGGCAGAATGACTCAGAGGCCAAAAGAAAAGTGCTATTATAATCTAGACTGAATAATTAAATTTTAATAGGAAAAATTTCAGATGAAGAGAAATTACTGAGTTTGGGCAAAGAAAAGAATATTATTGATATTAGAGAATAAAATGTATTCTGACTTCTCTTCCAAGACCATCATGATAAAGGATATGGGGAAAGGCAGCGCTGATACTGGGGAGAACATCCAAGAAAGTGTCATCTAGGGAAAGCTGTTTTTCTTGTGAGGGCCAAAAGCTGTATAGAAAATACAAGAAGTCCAAAATGAAGGTGAAATGTGATGAGGAACTGAGAGGTTGGCTATAGTTAATATATTAAGAAAACTTGTATTTTATTATTTTATATGGTCTATTATATTATATATTATTTATATATGCATATTATGTATCATTAGATTTTATATAATTATAATAAACTTTCACCTGAAGCTCCAAAAAGCTACAGCATGTACAGTGGCCATGTCCTGCTAAAACCTCTTGACAGACGGGCTAAACCAAGTGGAAGAAATTGATAGGGTTCATACCTGCCAAAAAGCTAGAACAGTGGCCACCCCAAGCATGAGAAGATATCTGGAGGGAGAGGTGCACAAGAATGGTTTGTTCCAACCACCATGAGGGAAAGCAGGCTCTGTAGGATACTCGGATCTTGGTCAGAGGTCCGACACCAGCCATCCCTGCCATCTCAGGACCTCTTCTCCTGCCACTGGATGTCGATGACTGAGGGAAAGAGGCTGACCACTGCACAACTGGACCTCACTTTAATCCAGTCCACACAAGGGATCACCCGCCATCCTCTGAAAATGAAGGACAAATAACAACAATTAAAAACCTACTCCCTGAAGAGCAGGGAACTGGAGGCTGAGAGTCTGAGAGCTGCCCACTGGTTAAGGAAAGGCTGAATAAGGGATGGTGTATGAAATTATGAAATGTTATTGTTCTGTAAGAAATGACCAGCAGGAGGATTTCAGAGAGGCCTGGAGAGACTTACAGGAACTGATGCTGAGGGAAGTGAGCAGGACCAGGAGATCATTGAACATGAAAACAGAAAGATTATGGGATGATCAGTCTGTTGGCCCTTTCTCTTTCCAACAATGAGATGATTCAGGCCATTTCCAATGATCTTGTGATGAAGAGAACCCTCTGTACCTAGAGAGAACTATGGAGACTACATGTGGATAAAAGCATAGTTTTTTTGCCTTTTCTAATTGCTAGTGTTTATTTGTTTTAGGGTTTTTTGTGTATTTTTTAATCTCCTTTTGATCTATTTTTTTCTCACACAGCATGTTAAATGTGTAAACATGTTTAACCTATATTGGATTGCTTGCTGTCTAAGGGAGGGATAGAGAGGGAGGGAGAAAGATTTGGAGCACAGGGTTTTGCAGAGGTGAATGTTGAAAACTATGTTTGCCTTATTTTAAAAGATGGAAAACTATTATAAACAAAACAAGCAAAACAAAAACAAAAAGAGATGTACCTGCTCCACTAGAGCTTCAAATTTAATGGAGTAAAAATTTTATATGTACCATACACAGAATTAAAGTATTTTAGGAAGGCCCAAAGTACTATGTGGGTTTGGAAGATAGAGTAGCCATAACCAACAACTAAAATGGGAATAAGCAAAAAGCTTAACTGTCCCTGGAGCTTCAAAGATTTAGAGCTGGAGGGGAATGTGGT
This sequence comes from Sminthopsis crassicaudata, assembly GCF_048593235.1. Lineage (NCBI taxonomy): Eukaryota > Metazoa > Chordata > Mammalia > Dasyuromorphia > Dasyuridae > Sminthopsis > Sminthopsis crassicaudata. Next base: position 7,471,401 of record NC_133622.1, read on the forward strand.
GAATCATAAGAGGAGCCATCACTTATTTTTTACAGAAAGGGCAAATGAGTCCAGAGAGTTCGAGTGATTTTCCTGGTGGTAACACAGGGACTAAATGGTAGAGCAAGACTTTGAAACCAGGTGTCTTGATTTCAAATCCCAAATTTTTTCTACTACACCAGTAATATCAAACACAAAGAAGAATGAATTCCTTTGGGCAATATACTGATTTAGAGGATCAAAAATTAACATCAGCTTTGCTGTCTTGTATTTTTTTGCATCTTATTAATCATTTCTCAATTATCTACTAATCTGGGTCGGTTCCTATGGCAGCCTAGTCTCTGCACTATGTCATACTGCTCTACGATCACTTCATTTTTAAGTGACTGGTTAAGGTATAGGGGGATAGGGTAGAGACTTGTGAGCAAGAAGGCAGTCCCTGTATCACCCATCCCAACGATGGCTATCAAGCCTCCCCTCATGTCAAATAAGAGTTCTTTAACAACATGACACCTTGCTTCTCAAGAGTTGGCAACTTCTGATCCAAGCTTTACACATCTGTTCGAAGTTAGAAAGGATTTAGTGCTACTGTGTTCACAGATGCTAAAATTGGAGAAAATACAGAGAAGAATCACATGGCCCTTGCCCAAAGCTGACACTCAAATTTACAAAGAATTCCATATTTTTGAACTGGCTCATATTGGTTGTCAAACTTAGAATAACAAAAAAATATGAAATTTAAGATTTGGAAGGAGAGGTTTCATGTAAAAAGTGGCTATTTTCTGGAATAAGAACTTGTCTTTGGACAACTGAATTTATGGTTTTAATCCACTTCAACCTAAAATTTCAAATGTATTTATACAATGTAATTTTGAAAATATTCATTTATGATTTAAAGTAATTATCTAACAAAGTAAAACTCCTTCCAATACCTAGAGTGAAATATAAGTTTAAAAATCATCCAATTTTTAATAAGCATTTACTTTTCCTCCAGGGTCCAACTGCCTACGTGCTAACTTGGGAACGAAGCCAATATTTAATATGGAATCCCTGTAGTGGACGCTTTTATGGACAGTTTGATACATTTTGTCCTTTAAAAAGCGTGGGCTGCTTAATAAGTTCTGACAATGTAAGTGTTCCCCATTTCCTTTTAAATAAAGATCACTGCTTTCTTTCTTTCCATTTAATATTTCAACAATATCACACATTATGGGTTTATTTGGCAAATGTCTATCGTGTCTTTTCTAATAATGGCAAATTGACTTTAAAATTATAGTTTGACTGTGTCTGGCCATAGGAACAAAGCAATTCAGATAAACCTTTTATTTAAATTCACCATCCTTGATAAATACTTGCTAATTGATCCTTGTCAAGGTTGAAGAATTATTCAAAGTCACCAATAACAAAATAGTGTCGACATAATTTGGAGAGAAAAACATGATGGTAATGCAAATCTGAAATCTGTTCAGTTGGGAACTACTCTTGTTCCTTTCCATGATTATGTAATAAAGCTCTCAGAAGTTATAGGTTTAAGTTTTACAGTAATCTTATAATTATATACAGCATTGCTTCTCTTCTGGCAAAAAAGGAATCCACAAGAATGAATTTTAATATTGTACATGTTCTACACAAATGTTATGGAGAGACAACCTCCCCCAAAAAAAGATTGGTTAATAATTCTCTGCTTATGTATTTCCATTGGTTCTTTAGATTTGGTTTAATATTCAACAGCACGATTCACCAATGAGGATAAATTTTGATGTCACCAAACCCAAATTGTGGAAACCGTTTTTTTCAAGAAATTTTCCATTCCCAGGGCTCTCAAGTGTTCAGGTATTTGTATTATCTTTGTTATGTGGAGATTAAAATTAGCCAGGGTGTGAGAAAAATCTTTGAGGCAGAGCTTGGAGCTAAAGGCACTTTGTTAAAGAGTCCATGGTCCTTCAAATGAAGTGGACTTTGGATCTTCCTTGTGCTAAGATGCTTCTGGTCATTATAGGGTTGGATATCCAAATATGCACAAAAGGCATAGTAAAATAGAGAATCTCATGAGTTGATACACCTTGCTCTTGAGGGCCAAAACTTATGGATCAGTTGGGGACGGGGAGAGAGAAGAATAACAGGGTAAAACATAGGGCATCTTCACAAACTAAGTGGTCATAAAAGATCCCAAGATTGCCACCTGCTTCTGTTGGACAAGAAGGAATGGCCGGGGGTACAAAGATCAGTTGGGGGACTTTCCAAAGACTCAAAACATCCTACTCGTGTCAGGTTTGGACATAGAATTAAAGGAAAATAGGATGGCGCTACCCTTGTCAACTTTTGTGGTTGCGTAAGTGAGCCTCATAACTGTAAACAAAACGTGAAGATTACATTCAAGCTTGAAGCCCATTATAAAGGCTACTATAAAAACCAAGCTTATCTAATTATCCCTATGTCATTTATGTAAACATCAAACTGAATAATACTGATTGGAATAGGAGTCCAAATGAATTATTTCTCCCAGTTGCCAATTAATAAACATGTGGGAACATTTAAAAGAAAAAGTACAATATCATTTTAGCAACCAGAATTTTTTAGCACTTATTTTTGTGCAAATAGGCAAAAGATGTGTTCAGGATAATTATTTTATAATATTAAAGTTTTTTAAATTCTTCATTTCCTTTTCAAATCCTAAAACATTTCTTCTCAGCCTGGAGAATTAATTTACCAATGTACAGACAAAGGTGCTGCATCAGAACTACAAGACAGGTAAATTTCCTCTCTTATTCGGTCTCTGTATGTGTTTGTGTGCATCTGTACGTGTATAATAATCTCATTTTGTGAGGAACAAGTCATCCATTGAGCTCTAGTTTAACCCAATGAGGCAGAGGATTTGGCCATTTTTTCTCCATTTCTAGATGGAATTAATGCCTTCCACTCTGTATACACGCTCTACATCAGTTAGTGTACGTGAACAAACTTGTCCCAGATTGTACCTCTGAAGATACAGGGTCTGTTTGACCTTAGGATTAGCCCTAACCATGAAGTAGAAATTAAATTCTTTTCCTCTTAATCTTATTAAAAATGAATCACCACTAATTCCTTTGAGCCAGGAGCAGATACCAGTTGGTCATCATTCAGGCTCTGGGATGTGAAGATATGTGGTGAATTTTGTTTTAAACTTTAAACTGTTCCACATTTTATTCACTATTAGTTATCTATTATGTGTCATAAAATAGCTGTTCTTTAGCTCATAAGAAAATCAAGATGACTGAAGGTTAAAGGGACACCCCCACCACCATTTGCCAGTTTTAAAAATGTCCCAGGCAGAATGGAGGTGGGGAAGAAAGATTGTTTTATTTAACAATTACGGAAGTTACTCATCTCTCTATTGGCCTAGTTGGCCCTCCCAAGTTGGGTCCTGACCAAATTCTTTCTCTACATTGTGAGGGATGAGACAAGAGCATCTCTAAGGCCTTTTCCATACTGACAGTCTGGGATATGCACATTCAGGCTATGCGGGCTTATCCCTTAGCTTCCATAAACATCTGTCTCCCAAATGACAAGAAGACACCAGTTCTAATTCCTTACCTTGGGCACCAATGTCGGCGTGGGACGGGAGTCGGGAGAGGTGAGGTCTGCAGCCACCTTTGCCACTTCCCACCTACTTGTCTGTAGTTCATTGGGGCCTTTTCTTCTTCTGTAAAATGGAGGGCGTGGACAGAGTGGCCTCCATGTCTCCTGACAGTGCTCAATCCTAGAATGTGTTAATTTAACCGAGGTCCCCGGAACAGAATCCCACCATCGGGACTTCAGAAGCCACTTCTTCCCACCGGTACCCAAGTCCCAAATGTGCTCTGCAGCGTCCTCTCCCACAAGGCAGTGACACAAAAAGAGTTCTCTCTACCAAAATGCTCCTAACGATACTGAGAAAGAAACCCCAAACTGGGCGCTCACCAAGACCCGGGACAGCGGAGCACCTTGTGGTCTACACATGAATGAGTTATGACAGGTAAAGATTCTGGAGGATCGGGGCCTCATGCACAGGAGAAATGGAAACTAAAAGAACAGTGTACGAGAGCATTTACAACCGAGGTAGCAAAATGAAGGTCACAGGAGAGAAAAATGTTGACTCCTAATTATTAAAGTTAAAATAGACATCCTTCACAGCAAACTGCATCGTGGTGTCTCAATCCCTCTGATTCACACTTTTGTTTGTTTTTTGTGAAAAAAAATACTGGGGTAAAAAAAAAACAAACCCTGGGCTAAGGGGGATGACTGTTAAGTGACAACACTGTCCATCGAAACAAAGTGTGGAACCCCTCTCCCCAAAGCCCCCAGTAGTAAGAATCTCCAGCTCCTGCTTGGAAGCTCCAGCTAAGAAAGCTTAACACCCGACTAATAGCCTGGGTGCCGGAGACACAGAGAGATTTCTAGTAGCGGAGCCGTCCAACTGGAGAAAGCGAGCTAGGGTTCCCTCATGTCTAAATCCTTATGGCCTCAGTGGGGTTTTCTCAGCAGACACTGAGAGACGAGGGCCCAGGGCCCTTCCGGACTCTTCCCTGGCTGCAAGAAAGCCAAAGTCCCCAATCACAGGTCAGGAAGGATGATCCAAGCGTAGAGGAGGGACTCAGACCACCTGGGGGTCAGGGAGGACTCGGGGGAGGGTCCCATGAGGCGGAGGCAGCACGGGCCTGGAGCTCTCTGAGCACGAGCAGCCGGAGAAGGCTGCAACAAGAGGAGCCCAAATGCCTTTGTTCACCGAGCTATGAGGAGGGGCCACGTGAAGCGCTCTCACCACCCAGGACTCCATCCCAGGAAGGTCCTCAAGCAGCCAGGAGGGCCCAACCTGGGGGCCTGGGCTGGGAGGAGAGAGGACATCCACGTGAGAAACATGTGGACTCAGCGAAGGAAGAAAAAGGTCACTCTGAGTTCCAGGAGCCCGAGTGACCGGAAACATGGTGGCCAGCCCAAGGGAAAAGGGAAGCAGAAAGCAGGGGTCCAGCACTGTAGCAATGAGAGAGGAAAAGAAAGGATAGGGAAAGCGAGGGTCAAGAAGAAGCAAAGGGTCACTTTTGTAGCCGATTCGATGGTGTGCTGACGGAACCCTGACAGAAGAAAACATTCCCTCAAATAATCACTAACACTTCTACACAAATGATAGAATTTTGACATAATACAAGCAAAGCACAATCAGAAAACTTGGAGAAATTGTATCTAACTAAGGGAAATCGGCATTTATTGAATACCTACTATGTGTAAGGTTTGTGCTGAACGTTCTAAATGACTACAGAAAATATGAACTACTTAGTTGAGAATCTACCTAGCAAAATATCCACAAGATGAAAATACAATTACCAATCACCATTTAGAAAGACTGAAGGCAAACCCAAATTGTTAGAGAAATCTTATTTGTTAATAGGATGAATCAATATAATAAACATGAGAAGCCTACTAAATTAATGTACGTATTGAAGTCATATCAATCATTAAGAATTACTTTGAAGAACTAGGATAAACCCCACAAAACTTAAATGGAGGCTTAAAAAAATCAAGAACTTTGAGGGAATTTTTAGGAAGGATAAACAAAAGAGGCCTATCAGTTCAAGACCTCAAGCTCTACTATGCAGAAGTAATTCTCAAAACACTTTTGTACTGTTTAAAAATAGGGGAGATCAGCCAGTGAAGCACATTAGGTACCCCATTCTTGTAGAATGGCTTTGTGGATCCATTAACATTTAATTGTTTAATGACCCTTGCAGCCAATAGCAAGGCTTTGCTATTGTTTCCTCGTTTATAAAATAGATATAATACATGTGCTAAATTAATAAAGTAACAGTAAGGAAAGATACTTGTAAATTTTAAAGGTAATTTGATAAATCTAGGAATACAGTTTAGAATTGTATAACAAAGTAAACTAGCACATTAAATTTATCTGATTCTATTCTTTCTAAATTCTATGATTTACCTTATGCTTAATGAATAAAAAGGGTCTGGTGAACAAAAATAACTGAAAAATTAAAAATATTTAAAATTATGGATTATTAAAATTAAAAATTAAAATCTTATGCTCAGCCATCAAAAAAAAAAATCTGGTAGCCTTAAGACCTTCTCCTTTCCTGTCTCTGAATGTGATTACAGAGGATTGGGAAGGTTTTAAAAAAAAAAATCACAAAAGACATGCTCAAGAACAGTAATAATATAAATAATTCTTATTTAGATAGCATGCCGGAGTTTCCAAAGCATTTGCTTCACAATCACCCTGTGAAATTTTGCCTAAAAATTCCCTGGGGCTTTTTCTCTATTAACTGTGGATTTGAGATATTCCCTATAATTGCACTGGTTGGTTTGAACCACTAGGCAAAGCAGACTCACATAATCGGTGAATTCTTACAAATTTTCTTCAGGGCTAGGTTACAGGTACAGTCTCTTACAGACCAAACTTTTTCTTTTTTTAATTTAGGATTGAAAAAATACTGAAGGAGAAAATCATGGAATGGAGACCACGCCACATAACCCGATGGAATAGATATTGTACATCTACTCTGCGACACTTCCTGCCTTTGCTAGAAAAGAACCAAGGGAAGGATGTAGAAGATGACCATAGAGCAGAACTTCTCCGGCAGCTAGGAGATTACAGGGTAAGAGAGAATACACATGGCCTTCTGAAATGAACACACATCACTTTCCAATTAAAAGGAAATCTTAAAAAACATAGCACTTGGGGGCTGAAAGTCACCCAGTCAGATTTCTTATTCAGACAACTCACTTTAATCTCTATAAGTTACATTTACTTATTTGTATTATATGCATTAAACAGATGACTAAAAATGTAAATTGGGAGTTTATCATTAACATCTTCTAAAACTTGTAAGGTTTCAGAGGATAGAAGGTATTTTATCCCACCACATGAAAGACTAGGGAAATCATTTCTGTCAAAGCACTGCATAAGGATACAAATGGCCATTTAAAAATGAAATTCAGGGACTAAGAACAATCAACTAGATCTCTTTAGATGAAGAAATCCATTAGAGTACATCATCCAATCTTCATGTCATGCTATCTGGCTAGACTATACTATCATTTTTTTTTTTTTTTTTTTTTTTAATTTTAGGCTGGGGTTAAGTGACTTGCCCAGGGTCACACAGCTAGGAAGTGTTAAGTGTCTGAGACCAGATTTGAACTCGGGTCCTCCTGAATTCAAGGCTGGTGCTCTATCCACTTCACCACCTAGCGGCCCCCTAGACCATACTATTGGATTTTTTTTTTTTTTTTACTTTTTCTTTTTTGGTCAGGTTTATGTTTGTTTTTTAACATGACTAATATGGAAATATTTTATATAACTATGATAACATCAGATTGCTTACCTTCTCGATGCAGGGGGAGGGCAAAGAGGGAGAGAATATGAAACTCAATTTTTAAAATGAATGTTAAATATTGTTTTTACATATTATTGGAGGAAAAAATTTAATTGAGCCATCAGATTTAAATATACATAATTCCTAAATTAATACCCTCTCTCTCCTCTTATATAAAACCCAGAAAGTTCCCATGATCAAGGATAAGCCTTAATTGCTTCAGGTACACCAACCAAGCGAAGGAATAGTTTCGTTTATAAGGCTATATAGTTGTTTATGGGTAAAGTTCTCATACACTGATTAAAACATCTCTCACTGAATGCATCCAATCTTGAAGAATAGTCTGCGCAAAGACAGGAAGATGAAATGTGGAGTTTCATGTGTGAGATTCAGTGGAGGAGGGGAATAATGTTTAATAGACTAGGAAACATTAAAAAAATAAAAAAAATAAAACATCTCTCACCTTTAAGGTTAAATCAATAGTTTGCAAAACAATATAATAGTTAATTCTTAATTAGATTGCTTATAAATTAGCAGCAGCACATGCGTTTTTGTGCATAGAACAACTAAACAAAGGAACTCCAAATACAGCAGCTGATGGGAACTATAATAAATATATCTACAGGAAAAAATAAACTGAAAATTTTAGGAAAAAACTTTTTCTTATGCCAATTAAAAAAAAACCTTTAACAATCTCATTTTCTCTAGTTCTCGGGATTTCCCATTCACATGGCATTTTCTGAAGTGAAGCCTTTGATAGAGGCTGTGTACAGCACCGGAGTTCACAACATCGATATTTCCAACGTTGAGTTTGCTTTAGCCGTCTACGTTCATGCTTATCCCAAAAACGTGCTCTCCGTGTGGATCTACGTGGCTTCACTTGTTCGTAACAAATAAATGTTCCAATTGTGCGCCGGACGTTTGAAAATGCCACAGGTAAAATGAAATCACAAACTGATTAGCCCTAGTCGTTTTGGGAAATAGGGGCTTACATTTTCAGTTGCCAAGAACAGAATGACTAGGCCTAAATTGAAGACCACTTTAAAAAATCCTTTAGATACTACTAGTTTTACTCTGGAGCTTACAGAGATAGATTTTCCATTTGTAAAGAAGATTGTCATCCTATAATTTTAGGAAATTTTCCAAACTGCAATTTCATATAATGATTCTAAGTTAATTTATTAACTGAGATAGTAAAACATCTTTAACAAACTTTTACAATACAGAAAGTGCCCTTTTGTTACTTCTTTTCCATGACTTGACATTCAATTCAGGCTTTGGATACAGTCTTTTAATTCTTCATGAAATCAGTTTTATCACAATGGATGCTAATCATTTTCCCAAGTCTATCTTTAATTATAGCTCACGAGTTTTGATGGGATCTAAATTAAATGACTATACAGACAACTGGAGTATATCCATTTTATTCTCTTGGATACATTTTTGGAGCATGGCACAAGTTTGTATTTCAGTACTTCCTATCCCCGCAGCGGTGGTTAGCAGCTGTTTTGTTTTGTTTTTCCTGGTCTTCTTGCTATTCTTCCAACTTCAATCAGTCTGTTCTTTATTCAGAGGAGAGGAATCAATAACAGTCCATTGAGTAGCTTGTTTTCTGAGGCTCAGGCTGTTCCACAGCTTGACTCTATTTCTCATTTTTAGTGTACTTCCCTTTATGTCTGAATTTTGATCCAGTTTGTGGGTTGTGGGCTTGAAACAACAGTCATTGAAATACCTTTAACAACCAAAGTATTCTCTTAAAAGCTACAATTTTTGCCTGTTTTTTTGGAAAGACATCTCTTCTTAAAAACAAGAATTAATACAAGAAGATGGCAATGAAATTATGTATAGCATGAACTGTGGCACTAAGCCAACGGGGAACTAATTAATTAACATTAGGGAAATCATCTCAGACTGGTTTCATCTGATCAAGTGAAAGCACAGGATCATTGCTATCACAAAGTGCAACCATCAAAATGAAGGCTTGCCCCAAGAAATCTGCACACTGCTGTCTTAACTGAGCCAATGCTTCCAAAGCTCAAATAACTCCTGCACAGTGGCAAATTTCAATTTAAACATATGAACTCTAAGATATACTGAACCAATGCAAAGAAAAGTGAGTAGATCCAAAAGGTCAATGTGCATGTAACTGCAATCAATATTGTGCAGCAATAATGGTCACTGTGAAGGACTTAGCTATTCTCCGCACCACAAGGACCCAAAACAATTCTGAAGAACTTATGCTATCTACCTCCAGGTAAAGAACTGATGGAATCTGAATGCAGATCAAAGCAGAATCTTTATTTTTTCTGAGTTTGAGGGATTTTTTGAGGGGGTTGGGGTGAGTCTATTTTGCCACATGGGCAATATGGAAATGTTTTGCATGAGTGCACATATGTAATCTACATCATAGTGCTTGCCTTCTCAAGGAGGGGGGAGGGAAAAGAGGGAAGGAATCTGGAAATCAAAAATTATTTTTTAGAAGTACTTTAAAAATTGTTTTTACATATAATTGAGAAAAATGAAATAAAAGCATTGTTTACAAAAATACCATTAAGGTACATTTTTTTTAATATATATTATGTTTAGTTAGCCATGGTCAGAATTTCTGGAGAACTAATGTTTTCACATTTAAAAAAGAGATGGTGGGCCAGCTAAGTGTGCAGTGGATAGCCCTAAAGTCAGAAGGACCTGAGTTCAAATTTAGTCTGACACTCAGACACTTCCTAGCTGTGTGACCCTGGGCAATTGCCTCAGCACAAAAAAGAGATGGGAGAGGGGAGGGAGGGAAAGGAGGGAAAGGGGTAGAGAGGGGGCGGGGAGAGAGAGAAAGAGAGAGAGAGAGAAAAAAAAGGTGAGGGAGAGGGAGAGAGAGATGGGAGAGAGAGAGAAGGAGGAGAAAAAGAGGGGGGGAGAGAGAGAGAGAGAGAGAGAGAGAGAGACAGAGACAGAGAGAGAGAGAGAAAAGGTGAGGGAGAGGGGGAGAGAGAGAAAGAGAGAGGAGAGAGATAGTAAGAAAACAAAAAAGTCAAAAGGGAAAAGCCTCAAAAACAATTAAAAGAGTGGGAGCAGATAAAAAGAAGAAGCTAAAGAGTATATTCAAGGACAGTATTATCATGTAAATGATCATCTGTTTCCAGAGTACTTAAAAACAATAACCAAAGAAGAAATGGATTAAATTTTGCCTGGTACGGGGCAGCTAGGTGGCGCAGTGGATAGAGCAGCAGCCTTGAATTCAGGAGGACCCGAGTTCAAATATGATCCCAGACACTTAACACTTCCTAGCTGTGTGACCCTGGGCAAGTCACTTAACCCCAGCCTCAGGGGGGAAAAAAAAAAAAAAGGAAAGAAATTTGCCAGGTAATAACTGGGTCAATTAATAATTCAAGATTAGGACTAAACTCTCCTAAATGGTTTAGGTAGGAAACTAGTCCAACAAAATAATAAAAACAAAAATATAAGAGACCTGACAAGTGACATAGTAATTGTATTACAATTGATAAAGAATTGTATTCCAAAGCACGAACCCTCAAAATATCTCTTTAACATGTGTTCATACAGCCTCTGAAGAACATGAGTCAAGAGGAACTTATTACCCTCACCCACCAGCGGAGGCAACAGATTGTTCTATTTTGGGACAGCTTATCTATTATGTCTCTCAATGAAAAACAAAACAAACAAACAAAAAAAAAACATGCACATACACATACATGGCTCTTAAAAATTTAATTTGAATGTAGACCTGGGATTTGAGAAGGAAAGAAAAGTAAGAGGCTAAGTGATATCATCCCTTTCTCCCACATTAGGTCATAATGATTTTCAAAACAAATGCCTACAGCAAATCCAGATCTTTAGTATGTAATCAGTTACTGGACAATAAACTTTTGTTTGGAAATTGTCTGCATCAACACTTTATTATAAAAGTCCTATTCTGGTATAAATTATAGCTAGTGGAACAAAAATAACTTGGAAATGAATTTATATAGCAGCTCAACTACTTATTATCTTTGTGACTTTAATAAACCCTCTTCTTCCTCTGGTCTTATATTCCTCAACTTTAAAATAAAGGGATGGGACCAGATGATCTCCAAGATCCCTTCTACTCTAAATTTAAGACCCTTGCAGGTTTTAAATTTTGATTGCTATTGCCTATTGATATCACCAATAATATATTGTAAGATCTTCATATATTTGACTTTACAAATTGACAAAGATGACAAAATATTACAATAATAGTTGAGGATTTATGGAGATACACATACATTGTTAGTAGAGCTGCATATTAGTGCAACTATTGTAGAAAAAAATTTGGAATTATGTAAAGAAAATAACTGAAATTTCCATACCTTTTGACTCAGAAATTGTACTGTTAAATATATATACTGGGGAAGTCAGTGGCAAAAAGAAAGGTCCGATATTCATCAAAATATTCAAAGCCACGTTGTTTATATAGTTAATTTTTTTAAGTATTTGTCCATCAAAGAGAAAATACATAAGCCAATTGTTAAATATGAATGAAAATTTACTGTGCCATTAGCAATATGTAGATTGAAAAGCTATATGAACTTGGGACAACATGAAAATACACAATGATAATGCTGTAAATGGAAAGAATAGCAAAACAAGAGAAACCTGAATGATACAAAGGAACAAAAAATACAGAAAAGAGATAAGAGAAGGTGCCATATGCTATTTCTTTGTAAAGGTACAGTGCTATGTTAGACTTTTTCAAGATCTTGGTTAGTTTTTCTAAACTACTTTTTCCCTATAATGAGGAACCCCAGAACTCTTAAAATCTCCTTGGACCCCAAGCACAAACAGTTTTCTCCTTATCTAAAAACCCATTGAATTCTATTCAAATTCTAACCCTGGCTGGATCTCAAGCCAGAGGCCAATCTGGGACTCCACCCATGAGCCTCTTCAGATGGTCCAAACCCCCCTGTTAGAAAAAGGGCCAATCTGGAGTCCACTCTTTGCAGAGATCTCAAACATGGCATCCTTACGCCGGCCATGTCAAGGATTTCTACCCACTGGACCTGTGGTTCCGGTGCCTTTTATCTCTACCTTCACCTTTTACTAACTAGACTTTAACTTTATTTCCAAACCCCATAATAAACCTCTTTTATCAATCTAGGTTTTCCGGTCTGTAAATTCCTTTACAGGGGACTCTGCACCGCCACTAGACCTCATTTAACTCTGTATCCTTGCGCCTTCCCTAACTCTCATCAGGTTGTGGTCCCTTTAAGACTAGTTCTTTCAGATTGATTTATTCTTTTCTGATCCCCAGCCCCTCATAGCTGACGAAGCTAGGACTTTGATTCACAAATTCTGGTCACAGCACCCTTTTGAATTCCAATAGGAGATATCCAGGCTCTCACAACCCCATCGGATCTGAGACAACTTGGGCTGTCCCAGCCTCCATTCTACTGACCCCCAGCTAGCAAATAATAGCCCTTGCTGAAAAGTAGATAAGGGATCAAAAGATAGAATTCAAAGTTTTTCAAAGATAAATTTCAAAGTAGTAACCCAATGAAAATGGCTTTAAATAAGCAATAATATTAGAAATACTTGTCATCCCAAAGGATTCACTATTGGTGATGAGGTTTAGAATGAAATTAGGTTTAATTGAGGTCTAGTGGCAGGTTCGGGGAACAGGGAGTCAAATGGAACTCCCCTGCAACTTGTTATGCCACAGTCTCCTTGAGCTGTTCTACCTCAGTCTCCCTGCACTAGTTTCCCTCATTGTCCTGACTGAGTTTCCATGAATTGTTCTATCTCAGTTTCCTTAACTGTTCTGCCTCAGTCCCCTAAGTCGTAAAACCCCCCTGGTTCATTAAGACTGAGGACCATTTGCTCTAAGGTTATAAATTGTCAATGGGAGAAAAGGAGAAGATCAGATATCCTGGCTCCTAGCTCCTTCTGCCCCCAAGAATTTATGGCACTGCCCCTCTAAAATATTCCAAAAGATAAGACTATGGCGGATACTTCATTGACATCTTTACTTCTGTTATTCAAACATTCTGACTCTGGCTTTTAGTAAAAATTTACAACTTCCCCCCCCATCCTGGCAAGGCTTCTAATTTTGCCGCTCTTTTTCCTTTCCTTTGTCTGAAGAGCTATAAAAGTGTTTATTATTCCTCTATTCATTACTGGATACTTTGAGACGAGAGTCCTGTCCAGTCAATTAAACTCTCCAATTAATAAAATATCAAAAAAAACTCTCTAATCTCTATCTTGCCTCAGTTTCTCCGGCATTACACAACCCCTTTGGATTCGGTGCAAGGATAGAGTTAAATGAGGTCTAGCGGCAGTGCAAGAGTTCTCTGTAAAGGAATTTACAGACCCGAAAACCTAGATTGATATTATGGGATTTGGAAGTAAAGTTAAAGTCTAATTAGTAAAAGGTGAAGGTAGAGACAAAGGGGCACCGGAAACAGGATTCCAGTGGACAGAGATCCTTGTCAGCCTGGCTTAAGGCTGCCATGTTAGGAACCTCGGCAAAGAGAGGGCTCCAACTTGGTTCTTTTATAATGAGAGATTTAACCAAAGGGGTCCGTGGATGGTGTCCCAAGTTGACTCAGATCTGAGTGGGGGTTGTGAGAGCCCACATTTCCTATTGGAATTCAAAGGGGTGCTTTTGACAGGATTTGTGAATCAAAGGTCCTAGCTTCCTGTATTGATAATGCATCAGCCAGGAGGGGCTGGGAATCAGAAAGAAATCCATCTGCAAGGATTAGTTTCTTAAAGGGAGCACAACCCACATCTTTGGGGCTACTTCCTAAATTTTACTGAATAGAGAGCATGGTGGGGAACAGAACCAGGGATAGGCTTATGTGAACAAAATTACTCATTGGTGCTTATTTTGAAATAATTAAATACTGATAATTTACAAATTTAACTATTGGGAAATTGCTTAATAAACTGTAGTAGTCTATGTGCAAGTCTGTTCCCACTTCAATCTATCCTCCAGTAAGTCACCAAAGTGATTTTCCTGAAGTGTAGGTTTGATGGTGTCATTTTCCTATTCAATAAATTCCAGAGGCTTCATTAAAAAAAAAGAAGAAGAAAAAGAAAAGAAGTACGAGTCATAACAACTTTTACATAACAACCCAGCAAATTGGTAAAGTTAAAACCAAAATGGGGATAATAATGGTGAAGGAGCCATGGAAGTGAGACACACAAATCCACCATTCTAGAACAGTGAATTAGTCTAACAATTTTGGAAAGCAATTTTAAATTATCCTAACAAAGTAATGAAAGTATCCATGTCCTTTGACAGAGATCTCGCTGCTAGGGATATGCTTCAAAGAAATCATTTACATCAGAATATTGAATGGCACTTTTTATGGTAGCAAAGAATTGTAAATAAAGTAGATGGCAGTTGGGGAATGACTAAACAAAGTATGAGACATGAATGGGATTAAATATTATTGTGCTGTAAAAACAATTAATATGAGCAATATGCCAAAAGGCATAGGAATACTTTTATGAAGTGCTATAAAGGAAAGTAGAATCATAAAGACAATACGTACTAGGACTTTCAGAGTGTAAACACAATACAACAATATATAAGAGATTATTCAATGTTATGGAATATAATTGTATGTAACAATCATATTTGTTCTCTAAGAAATGATTAGTAGGATGATTTGAGAGAGGACGGGAGAGACTTCCATGAACTGATGCTGAGTGAAGTGAGTAGAACTGAGAGAACATTGTACACAGTGACAAGATTATATGATGATTAATTGTGACCCAAGAGGCTCTTTTCAACTGCAAGATGAGTCAGGCCAATTCTAATGGTTTTGTGGTAGAGAGAGAGCCATCTGCACCCTAAGAGAGGATTGTGGGAACTGAATGTGAACCACAACATGGTATTTTCACTCTGTTGTTGTTTGCTTCCTCGTTTTTTCCCTTTTTGATCTGATTTTTCTTGTGCAGCATGATGGCTGTGGAGTAGAGGAATTGTGCATGTTGGGCATATAATGAATGGCTTGCTGTCTGGAGGAGGGAATGGAGAGAAGGGAGGGAGAAGAAAAGATTTGGAACACAGTGATTTGTGGGGGTGAATGTTGAAGACTATATGTGTGTTTTGAAAATAAAAAGCTTTATATTTAAAAAATAATATCCAAAAAGATAAAGCAGAGTTATATATAAGGGTCTTCCTTTGCTTTTGAAGACTGAAATGACCTTCTATGTTGGAATCAAGTACAGGGGGTCCATCTCTAGCTGATCAGACCGAAACAAGCTCAGAGAGTGCTACCACAGGACAGGCAAAAAAATCCACATTAATATTGGGACTGGAGATGTCTCGTGCTTGTTTTGAGCTGCTGCAATTCTGCTTAATTCACAGAACGGACACCTTTGATCCAGGAACATCATCCTGGATGGTCCATTGCCAGTATCTTCCATGTCATGCAATTGATTCTAAAATTCTCCAGAAACATTGAGTGTCTTTGTGTTGCTTCTTCTAACCTCCATGTGAATGCTTGCTTTGAGAGCTTTCTCTGTAAAAGATTCTGGGCAAACATACGTTTGGTATTCAAACAATGTCGGCACCCATGAGAACTACGTTCTCTGAAGCACATTTTGAATGGTTGGCAGTTTAGCTTGAGAAAAGACTTCTGTGTCAGGTACCTTATCTTGCCAGGGATCTTCAGAATCTTCCTAAAACAATTCAGTTGGAAGCGATTCAGTTTCCTGGCATGATGCTAGTCTATTGTCCAAGTTTCATAGGCAAGCAACAATGAGGTCAGAACAATGGCTCCTTAGTTTGGTAGGCAGTCTAGTGTTTCTTTTCTCTCACACTTTGCTTTGGAGTTTGTCAAACACGGAGCTAGTTCTGGCAAAATGTGCATCAACCTCATCATCTGTAGGTCCATCCCTGGAAAGTATATTGCTAAGGTGTGGACAAGTGAACTTATCCACAGTACTCAGAATTCCTCCATTTGTTATAACCAACAATTCCACATAAAAATGGTGTGATGTTGGCTGGTGGAGAACTTGTTTTTTTGGTATTGTTAGGTCAAAATTAGCATAAGCCAGAGAATCTATTCATATTTTGTTGAATCTCAGCCTCAGAGGCTGTATTGAATCCAAAATCAGATATGTAAGGCATATGTCTGGTTCAGCATCAGAATTAGCAACATGATTCAATAGATAAAGAGAAAAAAGTTTTAAAATCTTATCAACATGTAGAGAAATAGTGATTTTCAAAATTCCATATTATTTCATGATAAAAATATTAAAAAATATGAATTTTAAAATTTATTACATTATTAACTGAAGAGAAAGCTGAAGAATAATCAATATAGTAACTGTAATATTATAATCAACTTTGAAAGACCTGGTGACTGATATATACAATAATCTACCATAATATCTACTTCCATCTAGAAAGGAACTTGATGAATTCAGAGAGTAGATTTAAGGTTTGTTTGTTTTTTTCCTCCTTCCTTCCTTCTTTCCTTTCTTTCTTTTCTTTTCTTTTTTGTAATATGGCTAACATAGAAAAATTATCTCTCATGACTATACATATTTGTGATAGGTTTTGTCTTTCTCATGCAACTAGATGACACAGAGGATAGAATGGCCATTATGGAGTCAGGAGGGCCTGGGCTCATAACTGACCTCGGATACTTCCTAGCTGTGTGATTCTGGTGAAGTCATCTAATCTTACTTGCTTCCGTTTCTTCATCTGTAAAATGAACTGGAGAAGGAAATGACAAACCATTCCAATGTCTCTGTCAAGAAAATGCCAAAAAAAAAGATCTTGAAGAATTCGATAGGACATTGATTAATCAACAATTGTCTTTCTTGCTGCCTTAATATGAAAGAGGAGAATTTGGAACTAAAAAAAAAAAAAAAAAAAAAAAAAAAGTCTCTCTCCTTTAAAAAAAAAAAATGGAAAACTATGGCTCATTTCTATACAAATTTTCCATTAAAACCACATAGGAGACACAAATCAAAGAGCAAAGTACCAAATAGAGACATCAAGACAACTGCAGGGGAAAGAACTGGACAACAAAATCATTTTCATTCTTCCAGTTCTTTCCTCATATGGAAAATGGCACAAGCTCTTGGAGCTTCATGGGTTAATGAAAAGTAGTCGGTGCTCAGAGAAATGGAGACATTCATTCAAGGATTTGTCTGGGGACAGATTAAGATGTGCTATGGCCTCTTGGATTTAGGGATTCGCTTCAAGTCTGCTCCTAGAAGGCCTCATTTTACAAACATTAGAGTCTCAGAGCTTAAATGGGTTATGTATGGTCTGCAATACTTGTAGTCTCTCCTCAACAAGCCAAATCTCTGGGCATCCGTTTACTCTTCTGCCTGCTGCCCTCAGCATGCCTTTTGTGGAAGGCAAGAAAGCCACGTCGCCCTTCTCCTACCTCTTACTCTTAACTCTTTTCTTTAACAAAGCCTTTCAGGTACAATTCCTGCTGCAATATAGAAGGTATGTGGAATTCTGAAGCCCTAAAACTTTCTCCACGTGCACAATTACTTCCTTGCCTCAGCCAATTAGCATATATTAAGCTACTATGTATCAAGCACAGTGATAAGTTCTGGGGAGATAAAGACGAAGAAATAGTCCCCATAGAATTCAGAATCAGGGTGACGATCTTATCCTATTATCGAACCAACTCCCCTAGTAAAGCATATCTCACATTTTCTACAGAAGGTGAATGAGAAAATAGAGTTCAATATAAAAAAGATTTAGGAAGCGACAGAACATATGTTTCACAAAGTAAGGTACAAGTGTATTTCAAATTATTTTTAAAAATCTAGAGTCATATTTCATTTCAGTAAACTGATGACCTTTTTCCCCTTAATATTATTTACTCCTAAACCTATTTTTTGCCCAATCCAAGATGTTCTTGAAAAATCTCACAGCAGTTATTGATTGACTAGTTTGACTGATAACGTTACTAACTCTGGTTTTAAGTAAATTAATAGTTTCACTTTTTATTTTTTTATGATGTAGTATTTGTAAGTCAATAATTGGGAAAACACAGTTTTGCATCATGTACACACATATATATATATAATGGTGAACTCGTAGAAAGAATCAAATGATTGAATTTAATTTTTAATCTGAAAATCTTGATTGCTTTGAGAAGAATTAATGATATTCTATCAACCTTAATTTTATGAAACTAGGAATTTCGAGTTTATGGAACAGCCCACGGTATGAGGCTGGGCAATAACTCAGTATTAAATCCAAATTTAATGTACATTTTACAGTTGAATAAACTGATGCCTAGAAAGAAGTTACTTGCTTAAAGTTACAAAGACAATGATAGTTTACACAGATAATAAGTTGAATTTTAAAGGGTACTCTTCCTTTAAATTCAGTGTTTTCACTGATCCATATTGGTTCGGTTGTCCTTTGTACTACTTTCCACTGGGATATAGGGTACTCTCAGTTCAATAAACACTTAAGTGCCTGTGAGCCAGAGTACTCATATGTCATTCTTTCCCGGCGCTAGGGAAGCATTTTGTGTATCATCACTATGATGTGCCAGGCTTGGTACACAAAGATGACCTTTCTGACCCTCATCAACAGGGTATCCGTGCTGGCTCATCTGAGCTCCCTGGTGCCCCGCAGAAAGCTCGGGTGGGCGGCGGCTGGGGTCAGAGGCCTAGAGTGTGCTCCGGGAACAGAGAGAACTCCCCCGGAGGTCAGCGTGGCTCAGCCCCGACCTTGGCTTCCTTGGCACAGGACTAGCCAACTCTGACCCACAGTGATAACACTGACTCAATATTTCCCATTTCTCTCTGTAAGGGTAAAAGTTCATGTTCCATCAGCTGGCTATCTAATGTGATAAAATGCACACCAGTCCCTTCTGGAGTAAGTGTTAATGGCTAGCTGACGGGAGCCTGATTCAGCTTTGGAAGGGAAAAAAACCCCGCTGCCATTTATTTGATGCTATTTTTTTCCCAATTCATTGCTTAAAGCAGACTGGATTGAATTCATGTTCAGGACCCTGGGTGGGACCCAGTGTGTGTGCTCCACAGTGGGGGGGGGGCTCAATCCTCCCATCAGAGGGAATCTCTCCGCTGGATCTGGTTTTTTTTCCTGCTCACACGTCCCACCCCTATTGTAAGATAGAATCACTTCTCTTTTTTTTCCTGAGGCTGGGGGTAAGTGACTTGCCCAGGGTCACCCAGCTAGGAAGTGTTCAGTGTCTGAGACCAGATTTGAACTAGGGTCCTCCTGACTTCAGGGCTGGTGAAGATAGAATCTTTTCTGGAAGGGACTGGAGAGAGCTAGAGTGAAAGAATGAGTGAAGAGAAGAGCAGGAGAAGGCAAAAGTGACTGGCCACGGCCTGCCTGGAAACAATGCACAGAGACAGCGCCTAAAGAGAAGCTCGGACCCCAAGCGGAGGCTGCCCCGGTGCTGCAGGGAGGCCTTTCTGATGCCCCGCCGAGTGTGGGGTCTGACTGAGTGCAGGGCCTGGCGCCCGGCGGAGTGTGGGGGCCTGACGCCCGCTGAGTGGCGCCCGCTGAGTGCGGGGTCTGACGCCCGCTGAGTGGCACCCGCTGAGTGCAAGGCGTGGCGCCCGCTGAGTGCGGGGTCTGACTGAGTGCAAGGCCTGGCGCCTGGAGGAGTGTGGGGTCTGACGCCCGCTGAGTGGCGCCCGCTGAGTGCGGGGGCCTGACGGCCGCTGAGTGCAGGACCTGACACCCGCTGAGTGGCACCCGCTGAGTGCGGGGCGTGGCGCCCGGTGGAGTGCGGGGCCTGACGCCCGCTGAGTGGCACCCGCTGAGTGCGGGGCGTGGCGCCCAGCCGAGTGCGGGGTCTGACGGCCGCAGGGGGGGGGGGGGTGGCCAGAGCTCTGTCTGGCACGAGGCAGGTACTCAGGGTCGTTTATGTGGCCACATAAAGATATTTGTATGTATGGGCTGCCTGCTATCTAGGGGAGGGGGTGGAGGGAAGGAGGGGAAAAATTCTGAACAGAAGGAGTACAAGGGATAATGTTGTAAAAAATTACCCATGCATGTGCACTGTCAAAAAATGTTATAATTATAAAATTAATTAAAAAAAAAAAAGAAAAGAAAAAGAAAAGACCTCCTGCCTCTGCCCTCACAATGACTTCTTGCCAGCGAGGCCCGGCTTTTTCCCGCTTGCCCCGCCCTTGTTTCCTGCTCCTCGCCTTTATTCTGTTGTTCTGTCCTTCTTTCTCCCAGGGGACTGACCCAGACTGGGGGGTGCCATTAGGCGGGGAGGGCAACGAAGGCCCCAGGGCTCCGGAGCACCCGGTCCGGCGGGAGGCCTTTCTAAGCTGCGGAGTCCTGAGCAGGATCGGGGTGTAGGGCCGCACTCCGGGACCCACCATGACCACGGGCCTGGGGCAGACAGGAGGACGCAGGAGCCCCTGCCTGGGGCCCGCCCCCGGTCTGTACCGCGGACTTGGCCCCATAAAAGCTGGGGGGCCCTCGCTTTCTCTGACGCGCTTCCTCCCCGCGGGAGGAGGCGGAGTAGGGCACACTGGCTCTGGCCAGCCTGCGGCGGACAGCCGGCTCCTTCGCCCCACCGGCCTCCTCTGGCTCTGCCGTGGGCAGCTTTCACCCCCTAAGCACCGGAGGACAGAATCACGAGGGTCCGTTGGGAGAGGGCCGCACGTGCTCTCCCATTCTGGAGGCGAACACACCGAGGCCGGGAGAGGCCCGAGGCTCGGCCTCGGCCTTGGCCGCCACTTTCCCGGGCCCGGGGAGCCCCGCAGCCTGGCAGGACGCGGTCAGGGCCCGCCCCAGACCTTCGCCGAGCGCCTTTGGCCCGGGGCGCCCAGAGCCGGCGCTTCCTGGAGCAGCGGTGTTCGCCCGGCGCGCTACAAGCCCGCTACAAGCCGGGGATGTTGTGCTTGGCACGGCCCGGGAGGAGGGAGTCCGAGCAGCGGGGAGGGGGGGCGGGGCTGGGAGATGCCCGGGTGGGGGGCAGAAAGTGCCCATCACCCCGGGGGAACACTGAGCACGTAGGGTAAAAGGCCAGGGTGGGCCCAGCAGCGGTGAGCAGCCTGCGGGGAGCCGAGTGGGAGCAGAGCCAGGCCCGTGCGGGACTGAGGGCGTGCAGGGGCTGAGAGACGTGCAGGGCCCGGGAACTGGCGCACGCAGTAGTAGCAACAGCAGCCCGGCCGCGAAGCGCGCGCCTCGGTCACGTGCGCAGCGCCGGGCCCCTCCCCCCCGCCTGCTTCCTCCTCCATCCCCCTCTCCCCGACCCGCATGGCGGCCTCCCCCCGAAGGGGGCGCGCGCCTGACGGCACGGCGCCGGCGCATGCGCGCGCAGGGGAGGGGCGGGCGGCGCGCGGCCGCCTCTGCCCGGCGGTGAGGGAGTCTATGGAGAGGCGGCGGCGGCGGCGGCTGAGGAGGCGGCGGCCGAGGCCATGGCTCCCTTCCCCGAAGAGGTGGACGTGTTCACCGCGCCGCACTGGCGGATGAAGCAGCTCGTGGGGCTCTACTGCGACAAGGTAACGGCGAGCCCGGAACCTCCTCCGCTCGACTCCGGGGGCGGGCGGCGACGCGGCGGCCGAGGCGGCCCCGGAGGCCTGCGCGGAGCCCCCGCCGATTCCGGCCTAAGCCTGCTACGACCCCCCCGGGCTCCGGGGCCCTACGAGGGAAGCCTCCCTGGGGCAAGCTAGAGGCCCGGAGCCGCGGGGGAGGGGCGCCCTCCGAGCCCCTCCCCCATCGGAACCCCGCTCTCCGACCCCTCCCGCTCTCAACCCCGCTCTGACCCCTTCGCCATCCGATCCCCGCTCTCTGCCTCCCTCCCCAATCAGAACTCCGCTCTCGGACTCTCCGCTCCGTGAACCCCGTCCTGATCCCCTCCCCCGTCGGGACCCCGCTCTCCGACCCCTCCCCTATCCGGACCCCGCTCTCTGCCTCCTTCCCCAAGCTGAATCTCGCTCTGACCCCCTCCCTGTTGAAAGCTCGCTCTCTGACCTTTTTCCCATCTGACCCCCACTCTCTGACTCCCCTGTCGGAATCTGCTCTCTGACCCCTCCCCTCTCTCCCCATTTACCCTCCTCAGCCTTCCCATGCCCTTCCCCATGGCCCCCCTCATGCTCCCCTTCCTCCCACCCTCTCCATTTTACCTCCTTTTCCATTCCCCCCCCGCCCCGTCCCCCACTGACCCTCCTCTCACCATCCCCCCTCCGGTCTCCCCCGTTCACCCCGTCCTCCGCCTCCCGGTTCAGTTGGGTCTCCTCTACGGACTTCTCTCCCCTCCTCCCCGGTAAATGTAGAATGTGTTTGTTCTCGGAGGGCCGAGCTGGGCTGAATCCGTGCTGGGTTCCCGGAGCGCTCCCAGTGCCCGAAGGGGGGTCCGCGCACGCCCCTCTGCAGCCCCCCGCTCTGAAGGAACCCTCCTCAGGGACTTGGAAACATTTCTCCCCGCTCCGTGCTCGGGAGTGAAAACAGCCCCTCCCCTGGGAGATCTCCGCCCGGTCCCTGGGCCGGGCGCCTCAGTTTCCTCTGCTGTCCCAGCCCAGAAATCCTCCTCTGCCTGTTACTGAGCCCCTGCCGCCTCCTAGTCATCCGGGGCTGGCCCTTCTGGCTGCGAATTGATCTCGAACTTAATCTGGAGGATGGGCATGTGAGGTACTGATTCGTGGCCCTGAAATGCTCACATTTTAGAGGCTGCTGGCCCTGAAAAACAGAAAAGATTGAGTGTGTGTGAGAGTATGTGTGATTGTGTGTGTGAGTGTGTGAATGTGTGTGAGTGTGTGTGTGAGAGTGTGTGTGATTGTGTGTGTGTGTGAGTGTGTGTATGAGTGTGTGTGTGAGAGTATGTGTGATTGTGTGTTTGTGTGAGTGAGTGTGATTGTGTGTTTGTGTGAGTGTGTGTGAGTATGTGTGAGTGTGTGTATGTGTATGTGTGAGTGAGAGTATGTGTGATTGTGTGTGAGTGTATGTGTGAGTGTGAGAGTGTGTGAGTGTGTGTATGTGTGAGAGTGTGAGTGTGTGTATGTGTGTGAGTGTGTTTGTCTGTATGTGAGAGTTTGTGAGTGTGAGTGTGTGTGTATATGTGTGAGAGTGTGTGTGAGTTTACCTGGAGGACGGTACCGGGATTGTTCATGGAAAACCTCACTGATGGATGCCGAGGTTTTAATTGTTCTATCAAGTTGTTTATGATAGTGATCAAATAGCTTAGTACCGGGAACAGCACCGCCCATTGTTAAATTTGTGTCTCTTTCAAAAGTGACTTGCGCATATGGAGAGATGGTGGCCAGAATGAAGAGTCCTGGTCTGAATCCCCTTTTACTTTCTAGCCAAGTGACCCTAGGTTAGTCACTTAAACTTGAAGGGTTTCAGTTTCTTCATCTGTAAAGTAACAGGCTTGGATTAGGTGACCTCTAAGGTCATTTCCAGCTCTAAATTCAACCGTGTTATGAAATGGCCATAGATAGAAAAAGCCTGAGAGGGAAAAGCATGTGACTTGAACTGTAGACGGAGCTGGATCTTATGGAAGGGAATAGTTGTTGTTTATTAGTAACTGTTTAAAAACCAACTTTCACAGGGTGTAATCTCTACCCCATTGTGGCTTCAGATAAAGAAAGAGACCAAATGCTAATGGATGGGAGAATCTGGGTTGTGAAATCCGTGGCTGGTCTGCCATTTTGCAATGGAAATGCTTTTTTTTTTCCCAGTGAATTAGAAATTATAAAAAAATTCTGGCGCCCCTGAAATGATTTGAAAATTGAGGGAAAAAAGTTTACGGCTAGTCCCATAAATATTTTAAGTTACATACTTGCCATTTTACTCATAAATTTGTTTAGAAAAAATGTCTTCCTTTTGGGCAGAATGTTAACTTTGAGCTTTACTCTAACAATTGTCTGCGATGATCAAGTGTTGATGGAGTAGCTTCCAAATGAGTGCTTTTATTTATACAGACATTTTATAATAATGAAGTTATCCCCATTCTCCATAGACAACCATGGACTGACTAGTCAGTAAATGTGGGGCCTACTGTGTGCCTGGCCCTCTACATTCTAAGCCCTCGAAATAGTGGCAGAGTTGTCCTGCACCTTCTGTTCCCATCCCTCAGTTTCTATGAAGACACAGGTTTTAATGAGCATGTGGAAATCTTGAACCTTTTGGTTGTTGGAAAAGGATTGGATTCGGCCTGCGTAATAAATAGCCTTTTGAGTTCCTCCAGGGATTAAAAATTGTATCACAGCCTTCAGATCCTAAGTGGGGACCTTCTCCAGTTAATGTTTCAAGCATTAGATAGAAAAATAGTTATTCTTATTTAGATAACATCCGAATTTCGGAGGCATCGTCTCACTCATATTGGCCACTTATACCAGGACAAAATACCTACCAGTACCTTTTTTTTTTTTTTTTTTTTTTTTTACAAACTTTGCAACTTAACACGCTGCTGAGGAAAATCACTCTTGCAACAAAAATGACAGAAACTAATGGTTACCTGGAACACTGAAGGAGACTGTGCTTGCCCAGGGTGACCCAGCCAGGACAAATCAGAGGCTGAACTTGAACCCAGGCCTTCCTAGTCACCTTAACCTCTCATACACATTTTAAAGAAAAGGCTACAAAGTATGTGTTTCCATTACAAATTATTTGGATGGAGCACTGAGTAACTATAGAGTCAATTTCTAATTCACTATTAGTTAGAAATAGACAAATAATTTAAAGCTGTTAAAGCAAGTGGGCATCTTGCTGGCACATTAGATAGAACATGACTTAGTCATGAAAATCTGTGTTCATGCTTGCTGTTTAACCTGGGCAGCTCACTTAATCTTCGTCATCCTCAGTTTCCCTGTATGTAAAATGGGGGGAATAATGTCAGCTTCTCTGGTTTGTTGTGAGGAGGAAATGAAGTAATAATTGTAAAGTATTTTAGCGCAGAGTAGATGCCATGTAAATGTTAGCTATTAAGTCTTGCAACAGTCTTAAGTTAGAGTTTGGTAGTGTCCAGGACATTTCCTTTTATTTCCCAACTGTTTAAACTTTTCCAAAGGACTTTCACACTTGTTAAACCAACATTAACTCTGATACAGATAGGGCAGTTTATTTCTCTCTTGCTGATGGGGAAGTAAATACTGAATAGCTTGCCCATGGTCAACACAGGCAGTTAGCAAAGAATCACAGCAAGAATCCAAATCTCTTAAACCTCTACTGTCTATTACTTGAAATCATTAAATTTCATTTTTTTAAAGTGTGAATGCTTCACAAGAATTGATCAGTGTTCCTTTCCACTATGATAGGTTATAACTTGGCGATACTTTGTCTTCTGAGTTTTTATGACTGAAAACATTTCATCACTTGGTGACAGTCTTAATTGTGATGATCCTATCTAAACTTAGACAGATATACGGACAGCAGAGTGGGATAGTCTATCCCCGGACCTGTAAATTAAAGCTGTTCTGGTTTGGCAGGACCTTTCTGAGTGAGTTCTACAGAACTCAGGACTACCATCATACACTAAGATGCTTTGAAGTAGGACTTTTAATGGGACATATTTTTCTAGTAGGTAGTTAAAGACTTTTCAATAGTTCCTACCTTTTACTCAGTTTAAGTGAATTGGTGAGGATTTATAGTATATTTGGAATCCTGGTATATTCCTCCTCAGCCTTTTTTTTTTTTCTTTTTCTTTTTTTTTCCTTAAACCTATTCAGGATCTACTTAATTGGGGGAAAGGGAAAGAGGGTGATAATGGTCTTATATAAGATGAGGCTATTTTATTTAGTTTACTAGAATGTTTCTAAAATACATAAATTTGTCTATTTGATATATTAGTTACAGGATTATAAATGTCTTTTTCAAATAACAAACATTAAAGTTTGTTTGGTGGTAGAAACAGATCTCAACAGGGACTCTAATTGCAGGGATTTTATTTTACATTTATTTAATTAGAGGAAGTGAAGGTATATCTGTAGTAGTTAGCTTTGATATAAAGGACAATGTATGTGGAAAAGAAAAATTCAGTGTGAATGGATAATAGCTCTGATTTAGGTTTTTCTCCTCCCCCCCCCCTTTTTTTTTTTTTTTTTTCTTTTTTCTTTTTTCTTTTGTTTTTGGTGAGGCAGTTGGGATTAAATGACTTGACCAGGATCACACAGCCAGGAAGTACTGGATTTAACTCAAATGCTATTGATGCTTATCCACTGCACCATATAGTTTCCCCCATGATAAAGTTTCTTTCCAAAAATCCTCTTGTAAAGCAGTGTTTGTCAGGACTTTTTATTCATTCATTCACTTTTGTGAAACCTTGTATTCCAATTTTTTTTTCCCCTCTTCTTCCTCTTCCCTCTCCCCAAGATAGCAGGCAATCTGATACAGGTTAAACATGTGTTGTTCTAAATATATTTACACATTTATCATGCTGCACAGTAAAGATCAGATCAATAAGGAGAAAAAAATAAAAACAAATGACAACAACAAAAAAGGTGAAAATACTATGCTTTAATCCACATTCAATCTCCATAGTTCTCTCTCTGGATGGCACTTTCCATTGCAAGTCTTATCGGAATGCCCTTGAATCAGCTCATTGTTTTAAAAAGTCTATTACACAGCTGATCATCACATAATCTTGTTACTGTGTATAATGTTCTGTTAGTTCTGCTCACTTCCCCTAAGCATCAGTTTATGTAAGTTTTCCCATGCTTTTCTGAAATCATCCTGCTGGTCATTTCTGAAAGAACAATAATATTCCATTACATTCATAAACTATAATTTATTCAGCCATTCCCCAACCCATGGGCATCCACTCAGTTTCCAGTTCCTTGCCACACAAAAAGGGATGCTACAAATACATGTGATTCTTTCCCCTCTTATGATCTTTATATCAGCTGGTCAGGTCTTTAACATGTATACAACTGCAAATTTTTTCTCTCTCAATCTTTTTTTTTTTTTTTAAATATAGAAGCATTGCCTTTTTTGTGTAAAATCTTTTTAGTATAGCCAAAGCCATTCAAAATCTCAAGTTATTTTTCCCATTTGTTTAAGAAAAAGTTCATCACTTTCATTTTTGAGACATCTTTTTCTCCTGGCTTTTTTTTTTTTTTTTTTTTTCCTGAGGTGGGGATTAAGTGACTTGCCCAGGGTCACACAGCTAGGAAATGTTAAGTGTCTGAGACCAGATTTAAACTTGCATCCTCCTGAATTCAAGGCTGGTGCTCTATCCACTGCGCCACCTAGCTGCCCCCTTCTCCTGGCTTTTAAAAAATGATAAATTATTTGCATTGATTTAATTAGTGTTTATTATAGTGGTATGGAGTGTTTATGTGTGAGCTATACCTCTAAACCCATTTTTCATCTCATATCAGTTTATTATATTTTATGTCATTTTCACATTACACACTAGTTTTACTGAGAGTCCTTTTTAGTCATAGATTTTATCATATGCTAACCTGTGAAATCCTACTTCTGGGTTCTCTTCTGTTGTATTGATTTTTTTCCCATACCATATAATTTCATAATTGTTGCTTTATATTAAATATGGAAATCTGATAAGACAAGTCTTCTGTCACTTTACTTTTTATATTCTTGCCTCTAGAATTTTGTTGTGACTTTAGTCACATAAAGTAAACTTTTGATAGTGTGGTTGGTATTTTATTCTGCAAATTATTTTGGAAAGAATTTAGACCTATTGATTTATTTGTTTTATCTAAGTAAAGGAGATCCTATATTTTTCAGTTCCTTTAATTCTCCCAAAATTTTTTTGAAGTTGTCTTGCTATGTCAGTGTCTGTACTTTATTATAGTATAAAAGATAACTTTGTTTCTTGATTTTTGCTCCTGGTATATCAAATTGGAGATTATTCCTGTTTGATATTTTGCAATTTTAAAACTAAAAACATTTATTATCTCAATTCATCCATCTCTTTTTCTCCCCACTTTTCTCCTTAGAGATCTCTTCTGTTCCCTTGTGCTCAATTATCAGCTCTGTACAGATAACTCTTTAATAATTCTTTATAGGTAACCCCATTCTCCCCTGAGCTATAGTCCTGCATCTCCAATTGTTAGCTGGTCTCGGATACTTTGATATCTATAGGCACCTCAAAACTCAGAACATCAAAGTCTGAACTCTTTAATTGGTGTTTCTCAGCCTTGAAGACCTGTTCCTTTGACCTAGTTTCTTTTGTTCTTTTGATTGTGTTGTTATTTTCACAATTAAACAGGCTTGAAACCTTATTCTTGATACCTTTACTCTCTTGACCTGATGTTACAATGACCTTCGAAGTCCTATTAAATAGACTTCCATAATAGTTCTTCTATTCATACTGTCACCACACCTGGTCTCTTGTCTACATTGGGCCATCAACCTCTTTCCCAGTCTTTTTACCTCAGGTTTCTCCTCTTCCCAGTCTTTCTTTAATGTAGCAGCCAAAATAATGTACAAATCTTCTGTTTCTCCTTTGTTCAAATGTAATTGGCTTTCTGCTGCTTATGGGATAAAATAGATACAGGGAATCTAGAAATCTGTGAGAGTGAAAGCATCTATTAAGTCTGCTACTTAAGGTGAATTAGATGGCAGATACATTGAATTTTGAAGGGAACTAGGAATTCCAAGAAATGGAAATCATGAAGAAAGGCATTCCAAGCATGGAAGAACAATCCTATCCAAAGGCACAGTTCAAGGAAATATAATATCATTTATGAGGAATGTATGTAGGCCATTTTGGCTGGAATATAGAGTGTATGAAGGGAAAAAATTTAGAAAAAGATAGACTTGAAGTCAAATTGTAAAGGGCTTTAAATGTTCAACCAGGAGTTTATTTTATTTTAAATATAATACAGGAAAAAAAATTTAAAATAGGAAGTCACCAAAGGTACTTGAGTAGGGAGGTAACTTTTTAAGACTGGTGCTTTTAGAAATATCAATTTAGCTATCCCCATCCACAGAAAGATCTAATGGAGTCTGAAGGCAGATGGAAACATACAATTTTCACTTTCTTTACTTTTTTTCCCCCTTAGTTTTTTCCTTTTGATTTATTGTGGAGAAAGAGATTGTTGTGAAATTTTTTTATATATAAAATATATATCTCAATATTTTTAAAAAATTTCAATCCAAATGATAGCTGTCCAGGCCTTTAGTTATGTCACATAACAGTATATTTAAGAAATTAAATACATTCAGTTTTATAGCTTTTTGCATTGAAGTAAATTAAATTCCAACATCACCTGACAAAACATGTTATAATTTATCATCTAAAGTACTTTTAAAGTTGTAGTGTATGAATAATCTCCAAGCTGTTAATGTTAACGGACTTGTAAATTGGCCTGTTCCACTGGGGCAGATCCTTCACCTCTGGGTTTAGAGCTGGAAGGGATTCTTTTGGTCATGTAACCAAGCCCTTTAATTTTACAAATGAAGAAACTCTAGCACAGAGATAACAATGTTATCACAGTCGTGTTGTAGCATAGGAGTTGAAAATTAAGGTCTTTTGGCTCCCCAGAGCTAGGCCTTTTTCCCATTGTACTGCTATCTCTATTTTCTTATTTGCATTTTTGTGGAAATGAAAAATCAGAGATCAAAAAAGAGAACTGTGATTGTTGTTGTTGTTGTTGTTTAATTGTCATTTGTTTTTAAGTAGAGTGGGGTCCTGAGGAGAGAGCCTTACTGAGTCAGAGCATTTTGAGGGAAAAGGGAAGGTTGTGCTTTCTTATTTTGTATCTCCAGCACCTAGCATTGTACCTGGAATGTGCTTATTGAGTCTCAGAGGATAATAGAAGTCATTCTCTAACCTCCAAAGATTAGTTGTCATTTTCCCAAGGTTATTCAGAAAAAAGTGGTAGAACTAGCATACAAGTTCCTTCATAGATCTAAATCTCCACTAACTCCAAGGCTTGAATTCTGTCCACTGTGCCACTAAAGGGTTATTCAGTACTTTTCATCTTTTTGGGGGAGGAGGAATTACTATTATTCTCATTATTAAAAATATGGCATGGTCAACTTAGTCTTCTTTTTAAGTGGATTACATTTTACTAATTGAAAATATATTTTTTTTTTTTTTTTTTTTTTTTTTTGCCATTTTCCCCCTTCCCAAGCACTTTGATCATGATCAAATAAAAATATTGTTTTTTAGTGAGGAAAAAAATACATATGCTAAGTGTATTAGTTTTTAGATTTACCTTTTAAATATGATGTCCTGTGAGATATAGACAAGGCTTCTGTAAAACAGTGTAAAACAAGGCTGGACATTTTCACTATTAAAGTTTTCAGAAGACTTAAATCCAATTTTTTTTTTAACCAAAGATTATTTTAAATGGAAAAAATAATAGAATCTTTGGTTCATAAAAAGCTACTAACTCATATTTTTTTAGTCAATACTTGTTTACTTGTATATACTCATAAAATTTGGCATAAGAAAGATGCTTATGATCAACTTTCCCTCTTCCCCCTCCCCCAGGCAATTGGGATTAAATGACTTGCCCAGGGTCACACAGCTAGGAAGTGTTAAGTGTCTGAGATCAGATTTGAACTCAGGTCCTCCTGACTTCAGGGCTGGTGCTCTCTCTACTCACTGTGCCATCTAACTGCCCTTCTGGGTTTTGTTTTGTTTTTTTTTTTGTTTTTTTTCCCTTCCCTTTATTTTTTAGGGTGAACTGTCATTATATTGAAATTATAATTGAAAAGAAGTATGAAGACAGATCAGACCATAAGTGATGAAAAGTACAAAGCACTGTTAGAAAGTATAGTTTTATTTAACTATGAGCATTTTTATTGTAGTTGTGCTAATCAGAAAATAAATTCAATTCAGAAGACATTTAATTATCTAATGTGTTCACTACGTTTATTAGGCAACATGACTTCTCTTTTCCCTATCCCCACTTAATTATTGGCCTTGGGAATTGATATATAACGAGGAGAGAATAGTCTTAAGGTTTATAGAGTTTCTGAATATTCTAATTTTCTTTGGCTACTATAATCTGATTTTGAAGTGAATTCTTCAGGCATTTTACATTTGTCATTTAATTGAAGTGATTTAAAAACCTGAGATCAAGTAACAGTCATTGCTGCTTTTGGCCATTTAAATTTCTGAAAGTGATCTTTTCTTGTTCTTTAGATTAAATGCTCTCCTACAATCATTATTTTCTCAACAGTATTTTATTTTTTTAAATACCTTAAGATTTTGCCTTCCAAATTTTTTTTCCCTCCCTCCCTCATCTTCCACAAGATAGCAAACAATCTGATATAGGTTAAACATGTATAATCCTTCTAAATGTATTTCCATATTTGTCATGCTGTGCAAGAAAAATCAGACTAAAAGTGGGGAAAAAAAACATGAGAAAGAAAAAGCAAACAAAAAGATGAAAATATGTTTGATCCACATTGTTTTCATATTTCATATTTTTTCATGTGGATGGCATTTTCCTTCCCAAGTCTATTGAAACTGTCTATTGAAACATTGCTGAGAAGAGCTAAGTCTATCATAGTTGCTCATCACATAATCTTGCTGTTTCTGTATGCGATATTCTCCTAAGCCCATTGTTTTTCCTACTCTTATTAATATTCTAATTTCTATAGTCTGTACAATATTTATCTTGGTTGCTTGATTAGTATCCCTAATACTTATTAAATTATCATAGAAGAGAATAGAAAGACATTCTTAAACAATTTTGCTTAACATTTAATATGTTTTGTTTTTGAAAGAAATGCTTTGATACCTTATAGCAAACTTAATTTTGTGTAGGGACTTTTGCTGATTAATAGTTATAACATTTTAGAGGGGATTTATAATATAATCTCTCATCCTTGGAAAGATCTGGACAAAGCTACTTTACCCAACTGTTTGCAAAACAGCTTCATAGACTTCTTAATGTTATCCCAAATAATATATGTGTTTTTGGGTTTTTTTCATCTTTTCCTTAACCTAATCCTGTTACCTCCTTAATGTAGAGGAAATCATGTAACTTTTTCTAAATTCCTGAGACTAACCAAGTTTTTTCTTTTTTATGTTTGGCTCTCAAACCTCCCAGGACTGTTTCTCAGCTTGATAATTTTATTCTTGAGGTATTCATTGTCCCCTTGTATGCTTAAAGTAATGATTTAGGATTTTAAAACAGATTTTTTGATTCCAGAGCTCTTTTCCACTATACTATGCTTACTAATAGTAAATAAAAGCAGAGGCAAATAAACATGACATTAAGTTATGTCAATGGTAAATAAAAAGTCTTCCAACCATTCATTCAAATAGACTAGGTTTATGGTCTTGAAACTTATTGTCTCTTTTTAGTCTTCCACATCATTTATGTTAGAGATGAATTTTTTTTCCCAAGTTGTTTTTTTGGCTGAGTTTGGGGTTAAGTGACTTGCCCAGGGTCACACAGCTAGGAAGTATTAAGTGTTTGAGACCAGATTTGAACTCAGGTCCTCCTGACTTCAGGCCCAGTACTCTGTCTACTGTGCCATCTAGCTGTCCCATGACATGAATCATTTTTATTTATTTATTTATTTGTTTGTTTGTTTGTTTGTTTTTTTGGGGGGGAGGCTGGGGGTAAGTGACTTGCCCAGGGTCACACATCTAGGAAGTGTTAAGTGTCTGAGACCAGATTTGAACTCGGGTCCTCCTGAATTCAAGGCTGGTGCTCTATCCACTGCGCCACCTAGCTGACCCTGAGATGAATCATTTTAGGAAGAGGGATCACACAGCCAGTTGTTGGCAGAGTTTGTATCAGAATTCAGGTATTCTGAATTCTAATGTAGTATTACAGTGACTTGCTGCATTTTCAGAGCCCAAAGTATAAAGGGAAGGGGTTTGCAAATTAGTTAAAATAAATAGAAGAGATTGTAATGTTCTTTGTACATGTTAATTTGAACTGTTTTTATTTTGAACATTTTTATTTTCATTCAGCTTTCTAAAACCAACTTTTCCAACAACAATGATTTCCGTGCTCTTCTGCAATCTTTATATGCTACATTCAAGGAATTCAAAATGCACGAGCAGATTGAGAATGAATACATTATTGGCTTGCTTCAGCAACGCAGCCGGACCATTTATAATGTGCACTCTGACAACAAACTCTCAGAAATGCTTAGCCTCTTTGAGAAAGGGTTAAAGAATGTGAAGGTAAGTTTTAAAATATTAAATTAATATTCTTGTAGTGTTATTTATGTCACTTGCAAAATTTGCCAAAATTTTCTATCAATCAACCTATAAGCATTAACTAGACATGAAGAAGTTTTAAAAATGAAATTTACTCTTAAAGGGTTTGTTTTCCATACCTAGGAAACAACATGTCTGCACCTGTCTCAATACTTATTTTCAAGATAAATACAAACATGAAGAATTATTTTTTGAGTTAAATATGACTTTCTTCATGAACTAAAGTGAATTCTTCCAGATCTTTCTAAAATGCTAAATCTGATAGAAATATAAAAATTTTCAAGTTTGTTTGGGTTAATTCAAAATGTCTTTTTTTTTTTTTCCTTCCTTGAGGCAATTGGGATTAAGTGATTGCCCAGGATCACACAGCTACTAAGTGTTAATTTTCTGAGATCAAATGTGAACTCAGGTCCTCCTGATTTTAGGGCTAGTGTTTTATCTACTATATCACCTAGTTGTCTCCTAAAAATGAATATCTTAAATAACTTTGAACTGCACCATTAAAACTTTAAGAGAACCAAATGCTTCATATATAAGTTTATCAGTTAAAAGGGTTACCTCTCTATTTCTATTTTGTTGTGTGAGTAATAAAATACTGAAATAAAGTGGTGGGTGATACAGGATGTTTTTGAAGGTTGAAATTAAGCTCAAGATTTTTTTCCCTTGGATATATTTTAAAAGTATTGATTACTTTTACATTTGATTCTGATTTATCCCTACTTCCAGTATTAATGGATAGGCCCAAATAGCCCCATCACTGTCTTTGCATATTAATTTTACCAAATGAATTTTGTTTATACTCTTAAAAGAAGTACAAAAAGGTTTGAAATGAATATTGGTCAATATTTTCTCATTATTCATAAGAATTAGAATGTTATGTATAAAAATTACTGGATTTTATTTATTTTTTAAATAGAGGTCCAAATCCTGTGGCAATTTATCTATCTATCCTGCACATATTTTTCTTTTTCCACAATGATAAAATAGACATTACAAAATGAGCTTTTATCATCATAATTCACTTAATAGGGATTATGTTAGGATTACTAAGTGAGAACTCAGGTTGTCTGGAGGGTGACAAGGTGAGAATTCAGGTTTTCTGGACAATTACAAGGTGAGAACTCAGGTTGACTTGATAAGAGGGGGCAAGCTCATTGGCTGGGGTGGTTCTTCCCAGAAGCCCTTGCATTATCCCACGCCCATTCTCTGGGAGAATAAAAGAGAGGACTCTCAGAGAAAGAAGGAGACTCTCTGCATTACATCAGGCCTGACGGGGCTCTCTGCAGGAAGGGAAGTCACTTCTAAGGACAAGAGTTAACAGCAACTGCCTGGAGACAACGGTTCACTACAGGAAGAAGAATCTGTCTTAAAGATTTGAGTAGACACAGCAGATCTCTTCCCAGAGAGCGATCCGGCAGATTCTAGAGACGACAGCTCGTTACAATATAGTCCACTTATTTTTGCACATTTTTTAATCTCTTCTCTGCCTATAGACAAACTCAAATCTAACCAAATCCTTAAAATAAATTAATTAGTTAATTAACCTTACTCTTTGACTATCATATTCTATCCAGCTCTAGTGACATTCCTCTCCCCCACTTCTTCAGCCAGGGTCTTACTTCTCCTGATCAATGCTATCTTAATTTTGATTTGGCTCTGACAGTTCTCAATTTCTTTACTCATGGCACACTTCTTGTAAAAAAATAATTTTGTTAGATTTTTCATACTTTCAGTTATGTCTCTGACCTGACTTATCTTCTCCTGGCACCTCTTAATGACCCTAAGCATCCACAGGATTAGATTTAAGTGAACTTTTGCCATTTTTATCATCTCACTTTCCATTATATTAAGGAAATATATAAATCCCCCCATTTTGGCAACCAGTGCCCGAGTTTCTTCAGCCAAAGTAATTTCCATTGACGATGCACTGCCATTTGTAGAGGTCATCTTTCTCTGAGTTGGAATAGTTCTCATCTACTTCTCTGTCAGTGAAGAGAAGCCACTTAAGATTTTCCTGTTGCATTTCTATATCCTGAGTTAAGTCCTTTAATTCTTTTAATTAATGAATTAATTAAAACAACCTGACAACCTGAGTTCTCACTTAGTAATCCTAACAGGATTATACTAGGTATTTTTGTAAAAATTATGAGATTGTGTTGTGTTTATCCTTTAGATAGCAAATGATGGCATTTAGATTTTTTTGTTGTTAATTTTGATGAAAAGTGCAACATATTAAATTCCTGATAGATTTGTCCTAGTATAACAAGCTTTATAAAGTTGTGAGGAAAGTGCTCTGTAAGCCCTATTGCTATATAGAAGTGAGTTATGGGGCATGTTTATGTGCTAAATTTCTAGATTGGGGTAAACAAGAGTGTCTACCATCTATTTTCAAAGTAAAAGCTTTTAATTCAGGTTTTTATCACTTCACATATTCATATGTGATTTTTATATTTTATGAAGTATTGTATAAAAAAGAGTTTGTGAAGGGAGTGTAAGTTGATGACCACGTCCATGGAAAGCTCAGTGTTGGAAAATATTTTAGAGATCAGCTGTGTGGACCTCTGAGATTTTATGATCTACAGTTTGGGGACTCCTGACTTAGAGTCTGTTCCCCCATTGAACAAATGGAAGAAAGGGAAGATACAGAAGATTTGTTAGGGAATCTATGGAGGAAATGTCAGAAAGCCTGAGCTAGTGGCAGAGAGCTGCTATGCCGTGACGCACATGGGAGCCCTAATGCATGCTCTGAAATCTGAGAAGAAGCTTTTTTGGGGGGGAGGGAAGTCAGAGTATGTTTGTGTTTACCACAGAGAATTTTAAGGACAGACATTTTATTCCAAGACTTAATATTCAAGATTAATGTGTGGAGTGGAGGTGTCACACCCATAGCCACAACACTCTTGCCTGTAACCAGAACCAGATTAAAATGTAGTTCTGTTTTAATTGTAATGTGTTAATGTATCCAAAAAAAAAGAAATATATAAACCCCTGTGGTTTTCTAAGTCAATGTAAGATTGACTCAAGGATCCTTATGAACATTTTAGTGGCTTTTGTTTGGAGTTTGACACCACAGGTTTAGAGGACTGAGCTGATAATTGGCCATTCAAGCACCTAGAGCCTTAGGTCCACCCTTATTTAGGCTGTGCTACCCATATCCTTAAGGCATGGTTGACCAAACCGGGTTGCCAAGTTCTAAATAAAGATAGATAGGAATGAGGAAAAAGTAGTGAAAAGGAAATTTGTAGGATGGGAGAAAGCCAGCTTTGGGTCAGGGTCAGGAGCAGGACTAAGGAGGCCCTTGGGGTTGGTGATCTAGGGCCCCTGAAAGGATGCAGGATACTTGGGTTATGAGAAGCAGCTTTTAAAAAGGTTTGGACAAATGCAGGGGAGTGTGAACCTGTTGGAGACCTGGGGCCCTGATGAGGAGAAGACTGAATTTGGAGTTGAAAGCCTTAGATTCAAGCCCAGGTTAGACATTTACTGAGTGATTGTGCCAGTCACACAGAAGTTAAGTGATTGCGTGTACTTAATTTTTCCAAGAAAGCAAAGATACCACTGAGCACATATTATTTTATTATATAGGCTTTCTTGAAATAGAAATTAATTTAGTCTCATTTTGAATCCTCATGTTTTACTGTACGCATTCAGATTTTTTTCTATTTTGTATTTGTTTTAAATTAAAAAATAAAAAGTGTTAGTATTTGTTATTCTGTGATCTTTCATTTATTGTGTTAAGAAAAACAGGATGTTATTATTTTATGTAGTATGTTGATACTGTTTGTATGCATTTAAAAAAATAAGTAATTGAAATGAAATCCTATATATTTTATCCAAGGGCGTTCAGAGTTTTTACCAGATTGCTTAAGGATTGTATAACACACATTAAAAAAATGTCAACCAGCCTTGGTTTACTCAGAACTCTGCTTCTCTATAACATACTTGCTGCTAGTCAAATTAATTTAATTAATTATTATTTTTTTAAGCATTGAAACTTCATTTTGGAAATTAGGTATATTCTTGATGTGCACTTTGTTTTTTGGAGAGCAGATATCAAGGGATTAAGAGAAAGAATAACTGGGGATCCCCTGGATCAGAGTTTTGTAGGGAAAAACCATCTTAAAGGGATGGGAAGTCTTAGGAATAAAATTCTGAAGGTTAAAAAAAGAAAACTTCTGATGAGCAAATAGGGTTTATTGGCATGGACAAGGATCGTAAGTTAAGATAGTAAAAGGATATGTATCGAAATGGAATCCAGGACAAGTATTGTAAGATTAAATGTAAAATAATCCATTTTAATCCATTATCATCCATTAGGTACAGGTACCTAATGAAGAAAAAGTTAGGTTTTGGCCGGGGGGGAAGGTACAGACAACAAAATTGTGGTGGTATTTTTTTTTTTTTTTAAACAAACATATTGGGAGAGAAAGAATCAAAGAAGGAAAGAAAACTTATTTGATATTGTATGGGATGGAATGGAATGATGATAATGCACATTCAAGAGAGGGAATAACTAGTCAGCTCATTCTCATGAGTTGCATCTCATGAAGTATTGGTGATTTTCCAGGCTATATTTATTTATTTCCTTGTATTAAGACACTCTCTCTCCCCCCCCCCCCCAGGTCTAACTATGATCCTCTAATCTTTGTGGAATATCATCACTAGAAGTACTTAATACTGTTTAGCTAGTTATCCAGTAATAACATTTATGACACTGATTCTTTGCAATTAATTGTACTCCTGTGATATTGGCTAGCTTAACATCATATTTTGGTAGTATCAATTCTAATTGTTAGCAAAGGGATGCCTGTAAAATGAAGATAAGTAGGAATTAGCTATTTAAGTTCTTTTATAAAAAATAAAATTTTGAACTTATAAGCAATTAATGATAATTTTAGGTTTTTATAGAGTAAAAGTGCACATAAAATTTAAAAGTCATCATCATATGTTATATCTGTTTTATAGCAGAAGAAAGTGTATTATCTTTAAGGAATTGAGGATTTACTATTTTTAGGGTATTTTTTTTTCTCCTAGGCCTTGATGATGGTATATGTTGTTATAATTTTTTATTTTGTAAGAATTTCACATGAAGTCTAAAACTGCTTCCTGAGATTAGTATGAGATATAAGTAAACACAATATTTCAGTATTTGTAAACTTAGTTTTAAAGTACACGTCCTTTTTTTTTATTTCAGAATGAGTATGAGCAGCTAAATTATGCAAAGCAACTGAAGGAGAGGCTAGAAGCTTTTACAAGAGATTTCCTTCCTCACATGAAAGAAGAAGAGGAAGTGAGTATACATTAATTTTTTCTTGTACATCAGTTTTAAGATGTCATTGCTTGGATAGAGGTGAAATTGGCTTCACACCTTTCTTGTTGAGGAGAAGGCCAAGGAAGCAAGGAAGTCCAATTGTTTGGGATTAATTCCTTTATTAAACAAGCAAGTTTCTTTTATGTGCATACTTACACTCATGCTTTGAGATCCCTCTAAAAGTGAACTTTTAAGATGATCTGTCTGTTTCCATATTAAGTTTAGTGTCAGAATGGTAATTTTGCACTGGTGGTCTTTGAGTTTGCATCAGTGCAGTTTAGTTGAATAAATGTTTATGAATTATTTAATAGCGTCCTATGATAGGCAGTCCTCTTGGACCTTATAAAGGTAAAAAGTATATTTTAAGTATTAGTGAAGTAAGGTAGTAAGTAGGAGTAAAACAGAGGAGTCAGCAAGGATAAGAATGAGAGACATGCAAACAGTAATGCACAGGAGTAGATAAAACATATAATATAAAAAGTAAATATTACCTTTTCTAGCCCTGCATGATTGATACCGACAGCTCTTGTATGTCCCTGCAATGAATATCAAATTGGCCACATTTCTGTGCTTTCTCTTGCTTAACAGAATACTTCTAAATTATTGTGTTTGTCTTAGAGCCAGCATCTCTGACTATACCTTAAGGAATTCCCTCTCATATAGCCTTAGTGAGCGTGAACTGATATTGCCATTGTACTGAAATTCAGGTTGTATTTTATTTACTACAATTTGTGATGAGAATATGGTCCTACTTTTTGCTTGTCTTAGCCCATATGGAAGTATCTATCCTCTCTAGCTGATTACCTCTCTTTAATCCCAAGCGTAACGTTACCCTCTGTTGGCTCATTTTACTCATCTGTAAAATGGGGACAGTTAATAGTACTTATCCCTATTAGCACCACTCACTCCTGTGAATATTGAATAAGATAATATGTATATAAAATGCTTTGCAAAATTTAGAGTCCCTGTATGCCAGCTATTACTAGCATCATTGTTACATTTTTCAAAATATTACAACTTAATATAACTTAGATTGTAAGATAAATCTTACAACTCCAGGATTTTTCTTTTTTCTTTTTTTTATTAATTTTTATAATTATAACATTTTCTTTGACAGTACATATGCATAGGTAAATTTTTTTTTTTTTTTTTTTTACATTATCCCTTGTATTCCCTTCTGTTCCGAATTTTTCCCCTCCTTCCCTCCACTCCCTTCCCTAGATGGCAGGCATTCCTATACATATTAAATATAGTATATCCTAAGTACAATATATATGTGCAGAACCGAATTTTTTTGTTGTTATTGTTGCAAAGGAAGGATTGTATTCAGAAGGTAACTCCAGGATTTTTCCACTGTTCAAAAAAAAAAAATGATCAAAGGGAGACATCATCACAACAAAGTAGATTAAGTTGAGCATTAATATAGTCATTGCCTCTCATTTTGTGAAATAATGTGACATTTTCCCGATTTAAAATCTGTTCCTTGATGATTTGTTAGCCATGTAATTCTTGAAATGGAAGATAACTGGTTTATGGCAATAAAATAGATATTCATTTATGTTTGCAAAGATATTTAATGAATGCTTTTTGATCATATTAATGATGGACTTGTAGGTTGTCCTGTTTCCTTTAGACAGGCCCACATTTAAAATATCTGGTTAAATAAGTGTATAGTTTTAATTAGAATTGTCTGGGAATTAAGTCCTTTTTCATTATTCTTATTCTTTTTATTATGTCATGAGGCATACTAAAAAAGACAAATGAATGACAGTAAAACTTGGTAATGATTAAAAGTTAAAATCTATTTTGAAGCTTACTTAGTTTATAGTTGTCACCTTAATGTATTTCATTTCGCTTTTGCTCATTTTGATTTGTTGTAAGATGAACCAACAACAGATGGCATTTGTAGTAAATTTAATGTCATTTTCTTCTTTTGGGTTTGGTCTAAATAGATGATGATGATGGGGGGGGGGGTATGTGTGTGTGTGTTTGTGTTTTAAAGTTGGGTCAGTATCTTATTTTTTATTAAGGGGATTGTATATATTATTATAATTCTGAATGTTAAGATTTCTCTGAATTTGAGAGAGCTTAAGGAAATTGCCTATATATTTTTAAAATATCTCTTATACATGAAAATTATAACATTTCTTTTGAAATAATTTTTTTGACTTTGTAATAATTTAGGTTTTTCAGCCTATGTTGATGGAATATTTTACCTATGAAGAGCTAAAGGACATTAAAAAGAAAGTGATTGCACAACATTGTTCTCACAAGGACACTGCAGAACTTCTTAGAGGGCTTAGTCTCTGGAATCAAGCTGAAGAGAGACAGAAGTTTTTTAAGTATTCTGTGGATGAAAAATCAGATAAAGGTAAAAAAACTTAACAAAGTTAAAAAGTAATTCACTGTTTACCATTATACTTCAAAAACCACTTCAGCTTTTTAAAGTGGAATGTAGATTTCTTTTTGGTAGGGATTTTAGAAATGAAGTTGTATTTTCATTCAGCACTGAAGTAATTATTTTAAAGTATAAATTTGTTTTAAGCTCCTTATTCTGAACCTTTAATTATATGCTAAGGCATTTTAATCTCATGGGCAAGAGACATAGGTGACCTCTGCTACTTTTTAGATAAATCTAAGAAGTGTAAAATTAAGGGAAATCTCCATATGGCTTTGGGGATATAAATGTGTATTTATTTCCTGGTATCATTATAAAATATATTTTTTTCTTTTTATGTTCCCAGCATACAAAATGTTCACCTACTTGCTTGTTTGTTTTCTTGACAACATAAAGAATATTCATAAATCAGTTCAAGAACTATTCACTGAGTGCTAGATACTTTGCTAGCTGCTGAGGGTACAGATATGGTGAATAATTAAGTCTCTGTTCCCAGAGAGCTCACTGTCTTCTAATAGAGGAGATAACAAGGATCTATAAAGGCATATCTAGACTTGCTCAAACAAATGTACACGTAGGTAGGCACACATGTGTCTGTCTGTACATATAGCTATACAGGTCTTTATGTTCTGTGTATATGTATGGAACACATGTATATACACATACATACAATATCTATCGATAGATGTGTCTTTTCCTCCATATATACTTGGAGAGAATAAATGCAAATGATCAGGAATCCATTCCCAGTTCAGCAACTTATTATAGTTTTTTTATATTTTAGTTTCTTTATTTGCAAAATTAGGAGATTAGACTATATATGTACCTTAATGTATATGTTAATCATTCCTGTGACCCTCCCTTACATTTTATTTTTATTGAGTCGAGTGAATGCACAGAATTTATTTGTATGGGGTTCTTTGAAAAAACAATTATAAATATAAGAATTATTCATGGCTTATATGTAAGATAGACATATATATATATATATAATATATATGTATATGTAAAGAACTATGAATGTTACCTTTAACTCTTACCTGCCAGTCTGTTACTTACTAATCTTTTATAGAGTATTTGTAGAAAACCTCTTATTCTTCCAAGATAGAAGATTTAGATATAAAAATGCTATTGAAGTATTCTGAGTGATGTTTGATGAAATTTGTTTCCTTTGCTGTCTTTTTTATTAAATGAAAAATTTAGGAACTTTATAATTTGAAATAAAAATGTGTAGGTTATCATTAAATCCATAAAACTTCTTCACTGGCATTCTTCACTGAGAAACCCAGGCTTATGCTGGTTGTGTCATGTTTTATTGTGATTATAACATGTGATTTAAAAGCATCATACCTGGTGCATCTTAATTTCCCACTCCTTCAAAGAAAATGCTAGTTACTTTGTTTTGAGTTAGTTCCCTCCCTAATTCTCTCCCTTTCTCCCTTCTTTCCTCCTTCCTTCTCGCCCTCCCTTTCTCCCTTCCTTTTTTAAGGGACTTTTCTTTTATTATCAATATCTTAACCTATCAGCTTTTTCCTGAAACTGAGGAGAAATAGATATAGTGGAGTTAAGTTTACAAAGGAAATGTATGCTGTACCTATACTCTACATGGAGTCATTCTTTTGCTGAATCTTTCCTGTATTTACACTTGAAATATATTCTAAATCTTGCCTAGATTTTAGGAGTACAAATGCTCCATACAAATAACCGCAGTACTCCAAAGTGATTAAGTATTTCCATATTTATATGGCATGTTTTATTCCTGCTTCCCTCTCCTTCCATTTCTTCTCTCTTTCCCTTCTATTCTTCCTTCTTCCCTTCCTCCCTTCCTTCCTTCCTTTCTTCCTTCTATTCTCCCTCACTCACTCCTATCCTCCCTCCCTCCCATCTTCTATCCTCCTTCCCTCCTGTCCTCCCTACCTCTTTTTCTCCCTTCCATCCTCCATCCCTCATTCCCTTTTTTCTTTCTCTTTCTGTTTCTCTCACTTTCTTTCCCTCTTTTTTTTTTTCTTTCTGCACTCCCCCCTTGCTCTCTCCCTCCTTCCTTCCCTTCTTCACTAATTTTCTGTCACTATAAATATATCCTTTAGATTATTTTGTGAGTCTAGTTAGTTAGCTCATGAAGTCAATTCTTGGTGTACTTTATAATATGACATTTTTATATCATGTGTGCCATTTCATATCATTCTCTATCCTTCTTGAGAAAATGTCATTAAAGTAATGGACTTATGTGAAATTCTTCATGTTACAATTACATTGAAAAACATTGACTTGGTGTAGGAGGCTTTTCATACAAAGATCAGAATATGTTGTTATGATTTTGGCTTGTTTAATTTTGAAAGTAATTGTTAATGACAAAATTTGCTTTAAGCATCCAGTAAATAAAGGGATTCAGTTTTTGGGTTTCACAGTTTGGCACCCTTCACACATGTTTGTGTTAATAAAGGCTTGTCTGCCTTTAAAGCTGTACAACCTGTTTAGTTCCTTTTTCAAATGATACTGTCTGTGCCACAAAGTGAAGATTGTTTTCCTCTGACGCCTTTGTAAAAGGAAGTTAACTCAGTTTCTTCATAATTGCGCATCCCATTAATAAAGTATTACTTGTGTTAGAGTCATTTGACCCTACGGATCCTTAGCAAATTAAGCTTTCTCATGGTATCTCTAATGCATATTGTTTCATTTGTACATCTTGCAGGCAGGAGGAATCCAACTTCAGGCATTGGTTTTTATATGTAAAATTATATGATTGTGTTTTTGTTTTTTCATTTCTTTAAGGCTTCATTGTTGAATGGTTATACATATATATTTCTTTTTCCAG
Source organism: Sminthopsis crassicaudata (assembly GCF_048593235.1). Lineage (NCBI taxonomy): Eukaryota > Metazoa > Chordata > Mammalia > Dasyuromorphia > Dasyuridae > Sminthopsis > Sminthopsis crassicaudata. Next base: position 7,515,307 of record NC_133622.1, read on the forward strand.
AAACTGAAGTTTCAGATTACTCCACAAATATTACCCATCTTCCTCCTGAAGTAATGCTGACGATTTTCAGTTACCTTAATCCTCAAGAGTTGTGTCGATGCAGTCAAGTTAGTACTAAATGGTCTCAGCTGGCTAAAACTGGATCTCTCTGGAAGCATCTTTACCCTGTTAATTGGGCTAGAGGTAAGTGATGGCAACTTTATTTTTATAAAAATATTTTCTTAAGCTGCTTATTTAGAGATAGAATGTATCTGAGTTAAATAAAAAAAAAATTGGGCAAGCTCCATCTAATAAACTAATTTCATAAAATAGAAGTATTCAATTTTAAAATTAAGAACTAAAATAAGTTAGTAGAAGTTTAAATAATCGAAAGAGGTTGAATACTAATTCAAAATAGAAATTCACTTAAATTAAGAAGTTATAGGTAGTTCATGGGGAAGAGTGACTTAGAATTTAGTAATACTCCAAAACAATTTTTATTCTTTTAAATATCATTGTTTATGTTGATACATCAACATCATACATTTTCCTTCAATACTTTATGGAAAGTTTGATCTATTCATGAGGACTCCAGGGAAGCATAACATAAAATACAACATAATATACACTACATTTTTTTCTCTTTAACTTAAAAATGATTTAAATATTGATTCTCTAGGTGAGTATTATTTAGCTTTAGATTCACATTTGTCAATTTTGTGACCATTTGTTTATTTTGTAATTGTGACAGGATACATTGAAAATGTATTTTCCTACATGAGTTTATGTGTATATGTGAACATATACATAATTTGGTTATATTTTTATATTCCTTATTGAAGAGATTCAATTCACTGTTTTAAAAAATGCCAGTTAGAAATTATATATTCTGTAACAATAATTAAGAGCCATTTGGGGCATTTTATATAAAGATGTACTACATGGTTATTCTTTTGGGTGTTTATCCTAACATATTTATATACTTGCAAATCTTTTTCTTTGAAGATAATTTTCCTGATTAATTTTCTTTTACTTGGCATATATAGTAATGATGGGTAAAAAAGGGTAAATACACCAGATATTTTTTGTCTTTATGTAGATCTTTTGAAATGTTTAATTCATGTCCCAGACAAATTAGATATATGATCTAAAAGTTTCTATAAAGTCTAGTATTTCAAGGTATTTGAGCCATGATATATGTGTTCTTAAACACAGAGCTAACATAAAGATAGATAAGTCCTATGTGACCTACATGTTTTCATCTTTTAATTAGCTTAGTCATTGTGTAAGAAGTAACTATAAGTAATAGTTTTATTTGATCCTTCAAGCAAATTGGTCATCTCGTATGTATGTAATATTAAAATAGTTGAGAAAACAAAATTACATGATAGACTCTAGTTGTACATTTGCCATATGCTTGTATTAAAACAGTAATTGCAGCATGTTCTGCTAGAACTTTAGCTTTTCCTGTTATCTTCCCCTTTGACTTCTATACCCACCTACTTCTGTTTTCCTGATCAATTCACTGCAGACCAGAAACTCCTGCCTTTGTGTATCAACACCAGCATATTGGGGTACTACTGCCATGGCCAGTATGCAGCCACAGTTTTCACCAGTAGGGGTCAGAGGTTAGGTCACTTTCATTGACTTCTAAGATTGCATGTAAGAATATTGCTGTATTGATATGATTACCCATAGGAATGGGATTATAACTGTTCTGCTTTTTGAGCTAAAACAAACCAAGAAAGTCCAAACTCTTCAAAAATTAAAGAATGCAGATGAGTATGTATTTATGTATTTATTGGAAATTTGCAAAGTTTTCAAAGGAACCAGGGTGTACCCTAAATAAATTATTAGTCATTTTTCCTGTACTAACATTTCATGTTGAACATTTTCAAAGTGCTTAAAGGTCAGATCCTGTTCCAGTGAACTTCAGGGAACTATCCAAATTATTTGTTGAGCTGGAATTTTGATGTTTTGCTTGAATTGATGGGCCACTCTCTGTAACACAGAAGTCTCTTCAGAATTTTTTTCATTATGTAATGACGTTTGTTGTAATGAAATTTGTTGTAAGAAGATTTGGTCTGCACTTATTTTTTTCTCTTTTTTTCATTTTGTTGAGAAGGTGACTGGTATAGTGGTCCAGCAACTGAACTTGATACTGAACCTGATGAGGAATGGGTGAAAAATAGAAAAGATGAAAGTCGAGCTTTTCAGGAATGGGATGAAGATGCTGATATAGATGAATCTGGTAAGCCAAATTATGGACAGAAATTGTATGCAGATTTCTTTTACAGATTGTATGCAAATACTTTTGCATCTTAAAGGTTTTTAACTTAGTTGATTACAGAAACAAATTAAACTTATATTTGCCTATTGGAAATAGTTTCATCATTATGGAATTGTTTTATAGCCATGATTTTGTATCACAAAATTTGTTTTAAACCTTTTATAATAACGTACTAATACTATTATTTTAAGTGAAACTTGTTAATTCCAAAACAGCTTAGAGTAGTTATTGAAAAATATTCTATTAATTACAGCAGATAAAAAAATCCTAAGAGTTTTTCCCCCTCTAAACCCAAATTTATAGTAAAATTCGTTAATTAATCTTCTCTATCTAGTTGGTCTGGAAGAGAACTCAGTTGCTTGTAAAAAATAGATTAATAATATTATTTTAGTGCATTTAACAAAATAACTGGAGTGATTTTAGGGGGGGTGTCTCATTTTGGAAGATGCTATTTCTAGTAATTGAATTGAAATTACTTAAATTCCAGCCTTACACTCACATTGTCTAATAAAATTATATCATTAGTATTGTAACTTTTATATTTAAAGGTTTTTCCCAATGTGTTTGAATTATAACATATAATTACGTTTATCTTTGCTTTTCTGTTAGGAAGTAGGTAAGAAAAGATAATTTCTCATTCTAAATGGGTGATAAGTAAGTTGAACAATTGAGTAAATTACCCTTATTTGAGGTTATGAGGCTCTAGTGGACTCTAAAGACTCTGCTTTTATGACCTCTAAAATAGTGGCCACTGTTTAGTTTTAATCACTAATCATAGAAGAAAAATAATTTCCTTTTTAGTAGAATATGAATAGTGTCAAAATAAGTTTTCATAAAAGACAAGGTATTTATTTTTGTTTAAAACAAAAAAAAATAAAATAATAAATTTTGTGAATCTTAAGGGACAGAATCCTCAGAGTTCAAAGAATAAATTAAAATGTAATTAAAATTTCTCCATAGAATAGGAAAAAAACACTTAAGTAGTTGGAAAAAAAAGAGAATTTTGAAAGATGTTAATTTTTACTTTTTATGTTACAGCAAACATTCCATTCAGTGTTCATATGACCCTAAGATTCTGGCTTTTAGCAAATTCATTGATTGGTTTATGTTTATAATTTTGTTGTAAGCTGCTAATAGTTTTATTTTTGCTTCAGATTCCTAACCATAATCTTTTATTAAGTGTGATAGAATTGAATTCTTTTATTTTCCAGTAGGATCAGCTTTAGATAACAGTTCTAAAAAGAGAGGGGAAAATTTACTTCGACTGAAAACAGATTACCCTTAGTAGTAAAGCCACAAAAGTAACCTAATTCTTGACTTAACTTCCATATTTTGGGATATTACCTAGAGTTGCATTCTTAGGAAAACACAAATCAGTAGGAGCTGAAACATGGGACATGAGTTTTAAATTCTTTAATCTTTTAAATATAGATGTATCATTTTCTTAGTTGGAAAGGGAATATTGAACAGAAAATGCTTTGGCTGTGGCTTCCTAAAAAATTTTCCCCTTTTATCTAAACTTCCTAAGTAACTAAAAAATATTTCAGACTTATCTTTTTGTTGACTAAAACTTCTGTGGTGGTTCTTTTTTATTTTTATCTGTTGGTCATATTGCTTCATGAACTCTTTTTGAGTTTTTGCTGAGCCTTCTTCCTTGACTACTTAAAATTGTCAGTTTTTTCTTAATTTACATATCACCAGACTCCATGTGTTTTCCCTTTTTGTCTATCATGCTTGGAACTCTCTTATTCCTCATTTCTATTTGCTGGTTTCTCTGGCTTTCCTCAAGTCTTCATTTGATGATTCTACTTAACATTAGTATATGGAATGTGCACATGCTTAGAGATGACACAGAATCCAAGACATGAAAGATGGACACAAGCCGTGTGGGAAGCAATATTGCTTCCCAATAGCAGCCCTGAGTGAAACCAGGCTGGTGGGTGAAGCCAGAGCTGACACCATGGCTTTCTCTGGAATGGCCACAGTGGTAGGATACTCCATGAAGCTTGTCTAGGTTTTGTGATCAGAACTTGTCACGGAGCTTGTGTGCTTCCCCAAGGGAATAATGGCAGACTCCTAACTTGGCCGCTTGTCAGCAGCGCTCACTCCTGCCACACCTAGGCCCACACCTAGGCTCTGATGAGATCCAAGAAGAACGGGCTGGAGATGTGCAGACCTGCTTCTTGATGGGCTGGAGATGGAGGGCCAGCCCAGGAGGCTGTGGACCTTTAGTAGGAGCAGGCTCAGACTCTTAGGTGTGGAAGGGAGTCTTTGTGAGGAGGGCAGTAGGAACCAGCAGTGGTCATTCTCGGCTTCAGCCATGAGCATCCCATGACCCTTTCACTGATACTGTTCTTACCTGAGTGTGCTCTCAGCAAATATTGGTGTTTCCTAGACTTTCACTGTCAGGGGAAGAGGCAGGATGTGACCCAGCGCTGGACCAATCCTGGACTCATCCTCTCCAAGCTCAGTCTTCGTTTTCCACAAAAGCTGCAACTCCACAGCACAATGATCTCCGGAAGGCTTGACGCCCTCAGAGTCGAGTGCTTCTCTGAGTCTGATCCATTTGTGGCTAGCTTGGAGGGAAGGCTGAGCCAATGTGGAGCTGGCAACAGTGGGGCACAAAAGCAGTGGGCAGCGTTCTGGGACCCGGCGTTCATAGAATGTCAGTTTGTTTGATGGAAATGATGGGCCAATTCAGAAGCTGTTGAATGAGACATGAGAACAACTCCCCAGAGCTTCCTGGAAGAAGGCAGCATTTAATTCCAGAGCGATACTTAGATGTGGGATTCTTGGCTCAGTAAGAACGCAGATGGAATTCATAACCACCCAAAGTGCTTTTGTGGTGTCCTGAAGGCTATTTATGGGCCAAAGATCTAGGGCGCATCTGGGTTACTCAAGACCGTGAGTAGTGAGGAGGACATGATCCTGGAGGGAGGCAGGGAATGCTTCCACAGGGTCCTCAACAGACCATCATCATTCAGTGCTAAAGCTGACAGGGCACCTTAAGATGCAATCAGTCCCTCTCTGGCTGAGCTTCCAACTGAGGAAGAGGATTGCAGTGCTGTGAGACAAGGGGACAAGAGGAAGTTACCAGGACTACTAGAATGCCTCCATTGTCTGTCTCTATGAAGGGAAAGGAAATAGGTTTTCCTGTGATAATCATAGTGTGTGTGTGTGTGGGGGGTGTCTCTCAGTCATTGCAGACAAGATTCTTGCTAGAGTCCTCCATTGGCTGAGCCTTCACCTGGAGGAAGGTCATCCATCTGAGAGCCAGTGTGGCTCAGCAAGAACCAAGGAATAGTCAGTCTAGTGTTTGTTGCCCACAATTCCAGGAGCAGAGCAGGGGTTAGTCTGACTGAGGGCTTGTGGGCAAGAATGGCAGAAAGGTTGGTTCAGAGGAGTTGGGGGTCAGTTTGATAACTGGGTGCTGGCCTGGGCTATAGCAGAGGATTCTTTTGCCCTTTCTCAATCACTGATGGATGGAGCGGGATATTTTTGGTAAGGATGGTGGGCAGGCATTCAGGCTGCCTACCCCCCACACCGAGAAGACTACAAGCCTAGGCCAGAGTGCAGAGAAAGTGGGTGCGGTTCTTCCGTTCACAGTTGATTGTGTGCTCGCCTATCGGTTCTCCACTGTGCATGTGGATGATAGCCTGGAACCCCTGATTACAGCAAGTGGAGCAGCTTTAGTGCTGAGCATAAGTTCAGTCACCCTGTCAGGGTGGTCACAGAGAAGTTGGACTTGGTGCACACTTGCCATGTGTTCATTTTTTGGGATTCTTCAAAAGAAAGTCTGAGCTTTGAGACTGCCAGTCATAGTAAGTGAGGGTCTGCAGAGCCCCTGTGCTCTTCCTTGTGTGCCTGGGAAGCTTGGAGAGCCTGCCTGAGCTCCACCAGGGAACTGCATCCTTCTGTTTGCATTGTCTTGAGAAGATGCTGAAGATCACCTGGCAGGAGGAGGACCAGACATGGTCATTTTTCAAGCTGAACTACTGAGTGTTCAGACTCCACTGGGTGGAGAGCACTCGGAGGGACCAGCCTTGCTGTTTGAATGCCAGATATGTGTCTGCCTGAAAGACTGTTTTGTGGAGACCCTGGCACAGGACTGCCCAGCATGGCGGGTTTGCATCAAAGGAAGCTCTGTGCTGAGAGGCTAAGCAGAATGGCCCTGACTCAGGAGAAACATGAGATGTGGAGATGTCTGCAGCCTCAGAGCTCGTGTGGATTGTGTGCCTGCTGCGCGCTCAGAGTTACACACACCGGGCCATGACATGGTGAGCTTGCTTTGGTTCTCTGGGAGATTGAAGCCCTATCTTCTACAAGCAGCCAGCCTTTCTGGTTTTCTCAGTGTTAGTGCCTTCTCTCTCAGGTTATCTCCAGTTTGTCCTAGATATATCTCTTTCTATGTCTTGATTATATGCAGGTGTTTGCATCTTGTTGCCCCCATTAGTCTGTAGACTCCTTAAAAACAGTGACTTTCTTTAGCTTTCTTTTTTTTATCTCAAATATTTAGCTTCTGCCTGGCTCATAGTTGGTACCTAATAAATACTTTTGAAGGATCATATTTGATTTTGATGTTTTGTAATAAAAAAGTATATACTATATTTGGAGTCAGATGATCTTAATTTTAGTTCTAGCTCTGCCATTACTAGTTAGAAGAGTATTTAGTTAACTTCTTAATCAAGTCATTTAACTGCTTAAGGCCTCAGTTTTGTAAAGGAGGTTAAGGTAAATGTTCTTTAAGTCCTTTCAGCTCAAATAATCTAAGATTTTTTTTTTTTTTTTTTAAAGAAAATTTTCTTTTCCAAATTCTTTCTCCTCCCCTTGCACTAAGAAGGCAAGAAACATACCCATTATACATATAAAGTCATTGAAAGCATTTCTGCATTATTCATGTTGCAAATAGAAAGCAAGAAAAACAAAGGGGAAAAAATTGCTTCAATTCCATTTGCTCTGTCTCTGGAGATGGATGATATTTTTTATTATGGGTACATTGGAAATGTGAATCAGTGTAGCTAAGTCTTTCATGATCATTGTTACAGTGTTGGTGTTATTGCATACTGTGTTGTCCTGATTCAGTTCAGTTCACCTTTCAAGTGAATCTTGCCAGGTTTTTCAAAAAGAATCCTGCTCATCATCTCTTGTAGCCCAGTAGAAGTCTGATATTTAAGTTTGCTACTAGTATAGTATGTAATGCTCTGCCCTTTGGGAGGACTTAATGGAATTATGAATGATGGAAATGCACAGTATCAATGCTGCTTTCTTATTGTTTAAAGTCATTTAATATGTAATGTACCACTTAAAATGACCACATATTTAAGGATTATTATTATTTTATTTTTTATTTTTTTTTTTGACAGAAGAGTCTATAGAAGAATCAATTGCCATCAATATTGCACAGATGGAAAAACGCTTACTGCACGGCTTAATTCAAAATGTTCTCCCACATGTTGGCACATCTGTAAAAACTTTAGTATTGGCTTATAGCTCTGCAGTTTCCAGTAAAATGGTAGGTATCAGTCACTGCCATTGGATGGTTATGAGTGATAATAATAAAAATAGTAATAATAAGAGTCACTTTAGTCAGCTGAAGGTTTTCAGTCAGTGACTTTTATTCTGTATAAAAATGAAATCTGAGGTTCCTTTTAGCTTTAAAATTATATGACTTTCATTATAAATAAATATGTATGTTTGCATGGCTTGGTGAACAGAAAGTTGAGTTTAAATCATTATGTTATAAAGATATATTTTTTTTGCCTTAGAATCATAAAAACTGAACATTTTAATTAGAAATTCTTATTTCTTCCTTTCTCTTGTAGGTTAGACAGATTTTAGAGCTTTGTCCTAACCTGGAACATTTAGATCTTACCCAAACTGACATCTCAGACTCTGCATTTGACAGGTAAGTTATTTTTCAGTTTTCAAATTATCTAAATTAGGAAATTAATCATTTCTTTCTTTTTGTTGTTTATTGTAATTTGTTTCTACAACAATTTGTTATTGTAATTTCTATTGAAATTTGTACCATTTGAATTGCCTTTGGAATATTTTGGTTTGTAGTTAGGTAAATTGTTAATTATTTTTGTAATTTCAAAATAATTTCTTACACTAATTTTTGACTTTTGGTTGTAGTTGGTCTTGGCTTGGTTGCTGCCAGAGTCTTCGACATCTTGATCTCTCAGGGTGTGAGAAAATTACAGATGTGGCTTTAGAGAAGATTTCCAGAGCTTTGGGAATCCTCTCATCTCATAAAGGCGGCATTCTGAAGACTTGCAGAAACAAAAGCACAGTGACTCCATGGAGAAATAAAGACATTGCCATGCAGTCTACCAGCAGATCTGCTTGTTTGCATGAGATAACTAATGAAAATCTTGGCAAGGAAGTAGATAACGAACACCCCTGGACTAAACCGGTTTCTTCTGAAAATTTCAGTTCTGCTTATGTGTGGATGTTAGATGCCGAAGATTTGGCCGATATTGAGGATGCTGTAGAATGGAGACATAGAAATGGGGAAGGTCTTTCTGTAATGGAAACAGCATCCAATATCAGTTGTTCCACATCTGGATGCTATAATAAAGACATTGTTGGACTAAGGACTAGTGTTTGTTGGCAGCAGCATTGTGCTTCTCCTGCCTTCACATACTGTGGTCATGCGTTTTGTTGTACTGGGACCACATTAAGAACTATACCCTCACTCCCAGAATCTTCTACACTCTGTAGAAAAACAAGGACTAGACAGTCTGTGGAAAAAGACTTACTTTACTCTGGGAGTGAAAAATCTGATCAAGAGACTGGACGTGTACTTCTTTTTCTCAGTTTATCTGGCTGTTATCAGATCACAGATCATGGTCTCAGGTAGGTAACGAATTACAGAATATTAGGAAATAAGACCTGAGTTCCTTTCAGAAGTTCTGGTGGGGGGGCAGCTAGGTGGCGCAGCGGATAGAGCACCAGCCCCAAAATCAGGAGGACCCGATCTCAGACACTTAACACTTCCTAGCTGTGTGACCCTGGGCAAGTCACTTAACCCCAGCCTCAAAAAAAAGTTCTGGTGGGTGATACTGTGGCATAATCATTGATAGTGTCAAATGATTACTCAGGTCTTTACAGAAATTTATGCTCCTTCCAAGTTGATGTATTACAGATATGCTCCTGAAAGTTATTTGTAAGTTTAGTCTTTGTAAATTAAATCCTGTGTTCATTGTACCTTTTGTAATGAGCTAATATTTTTATACTGTAAAAGTTAACTTTAAACGATTTTCTGAATAGTATTTTATCTATATTGACCTTAAGATATTAAATTGCTTATAATTTAATTAACAATCCACAAGGAAAAAAAAACACAAAAAAGTCTTTAATATGCATTTAGACTATCAATTCCTTGTTTGAATGTTATCAGTAATCTTTAAAAAATTGGGACTTAAGAGTGGCTAGGTGGCTCAGCGGTTAGAGCACCAACCCTCAAGTCAGGAGGACCTGAGTTCAAATCTGGTCTGAGATATTTAAACACTTCCTAGCTGTGTGACCCTGTGCAGGTGACCCATTTGCCTCAGCAAAAAAAAAAAAAAAAAGTAAACTTTGTGTTTAGATAATAAGATCTCATGAAATTTTCCTTTACAAAAAATATAGAATGTAGCAATTTATATATAGCTATATATATTTATTATATGTCTGAGTGAAACATAAGCTTGCCCTGAGTCAGTTGCATCTGCTTTGTGCTAATCTTATAAATTGGTGCTTCCTCTTATTTCAGTTACACTTTAGCATCCCATTGCAACCCTATGCTGGTTAGTTAATTACCCTTGATTTAAAACTAGTAGCTATTGAATAACTTCATTGTTCCCTATTCATTTTAGATTTTGTTGAAGATTATTTGCTGAAATGTAAATATTAAATCTTGGGCAGAACAACTATTAAAAACAGATATATGGGGGGACAGCTAGTTGGTGCAGTGAATAGAGCACCAGCCCTGAAGTCAGGAGGATCTGAATTCAAATGTGATCTCAGACACTTCACAGTTCCTAGCTGTGTGTCCATGGGCAAAAGTCACTTAACTCCAATTGCCTCAGTGGAAAAAAATTGCATGTTTTATCTTAGAACTTCACTTGAGGGCAGTTTTGATTGCTACTGGGAGCATCATAAGCTTAAGTTTTATTTTACAAGATAAATCACTCTCGGTACTCTACACAGTGCTAAATTCATTTTACATTATGCTTTGATTTTCCCTGATCATTATTTGTAGAGACATGGATAGATAGACCCAGATACCTTAAGCATAAAGCAAAAGACTTATGTTTCTCTTGAGGTTTCCTTTTCATTCTTCCCTGATTGACTGTCACACTCATTCAGTTTTTCAGTTCCCTCTTCTAGTGCCTAAGGATGTGGAAAAAACTTTGAACTTCCTCTCTCAGTAGATGTCTTTGCCTCCTTTTTACTGAGGAAAAAAATCAAAATCATCTCAATTCTGAATCAAGAGTTTCTCTTCTCATCCATTCCATACCACAGAAACCCCGTCCGTTTTCTTTGCTCAAGTTTCTAAGGAAGAGGTAGTCTTGTACTTTGCCACGACTTTACTTATTTACATGTTCCATTCCCTCTCAGCTCTTCCAGGAGCTTTCTTCACTGCTTTTATCTTCTTTTGTGCTGTTTCCTTTTTTTCCTTCATTTCCCTCCCCTCTATGAAATTGAACCTTTATTATAAATGTACAAGGTAAAACTTGCCTTGCTTATGGCTCTCCTGGGTATTTTTAAATGTTTTTCTTTTCAATAATTTCTTTTTTTTTTTTATTAATTTTTATAATTATAACATTTTCTTTGACAGTACATATGTATAGGTAGTTTTTTTGTTGTTGTTGTTTTTGGTTTTTTTTTTTTTTTTTACAACATTATCCCTTGTACTTCCTTCTGTTCCGAGTTTTTCCCCTCCTTCCCTCCACCCCCTCTCTTAGATGGCAGGCATTCCCATACATATTAAATATCTTATAATATATCTTAGGTACAATATATATGTGCAGAACCGAATTTTGTTGTTGTTATTGCAAAGGAAGGATTGTATTCGCAAGGTAAAAATAATCTGGGAAGAGAAACAAAACAAAACAAAACCAATGCTCTCAGTTTACACTTATTACCCAGTGTCCCTTTTCTGGGTGTAGCTGATTCTGTCCATCATTGGTCAATTGGAACAATAATTTCATTTTTTTTCTTCCCATCACTGTCTTCTTCCTTATTGACTATAATATATACTTGGGTCTTTCTTGCTCTGAAAACTAATTTAAAAAACTTTATTTGATCCCATTAGTCTATTATTCAGTTATACCTTTCAGAGTGATTACCTTCTTTCAAGGCTCAGCTTTCCAGTTCAAGTCAATATACATTAATTCATAACTCCTTGATTTGTTCTCCTCTTCCCTTTCCCAGCAATTATTTAATAGATGTTTGCTCCTTCCTTAAATTATATTGTATTTATTTTGTACATATTATGTCCTCTCCTGAGAATCTTAAGTTCCTTGAGGTCAGCAACTGTGTTGTTTTGTTTTGTTTTTTAATCGCAAAGTTTCTCTTTTTCAAATTTTTTAGTATTCTAAAAATTATTATTTTTATTTTTCAAAGCTACGTATAAAAAAAATCTTATTGTTATACATGAGAAAAATCATGAGAAAAAAAGGTAGAAATAGTATGTATTGATCCACATTCAATCTCCATAGTTCTCTCTCTGAATGTAGATGGCCTTTTTTGTCGAAGTTTATTGGGATTGCCTGGGATCATTGAATGGCTGAGAAGAACCAAGTGTGTTGTAGCTAATCATCGCACAGACTTGCTGTGTACTGTTTTCCTGCATCTGCTTATTTCATTCAGCTCAGTTCATGTAAAGCAGTGGTCCTCAAACTTTTTAAATAGGCGGCCAGTTCACTGTCCGTCAGATTGTTGGAAGGCCGGACTATAGTAAAAACAAAAGCTTGCACTCTTGTCTCATCCCCTCAGTCCATTTGCCATAACCTGGTGGGCTGCATATGGCCCACAGGCCATAGTTTGAGAACCCCTGATGTAAATCTTTCCAGGATTTTTGGCCTGGTTTTTTTTTTTTTGTTTGTTTTGTTTTTGTTTTTTTTGTTTTTTAATAGAACTATACTATGACTTATTTTTTAATCTTTGCATTGTATATAAAAATGTTTAATAAACTTGTTGAATTGAGATGTTATGTATTCTGGGGATTGAGGGCTGGCAAGAGGATGCAGAGAGTTTGTGAGTCACTTTGTGGTCTTTTGTAAATCACTTTATCTTGAGCTTTCCACTTCTGTGTCTGTAAAGTGAAGGAGCTTGATGGTTTCTAAGGTTTCTTCCTCTACATAAATGATATTTTATTCCAGGTGTATATTCCTTTCACTTTTTCCTTTGTGTGACCCTGTCAGGCACACACTGGTGATTGTTTGGATTTATTTGATTTATTGACAAGAAGTAGATATTTAAATAATGTTGGTTAATTAATAGATTGGCAATATTAGTTATAGCATAACCCTTTAAACTATGACAGATATTTGGCCACGTAAATGGTAGCATTTGGTTTAGTCTTATGCTTTTGGAGATGGAGTTTTGGTTTTAAAGGTTGCTTTAATTTTCTGTCTTCAAGAGAAATTTATTTGTACATATCTAAAGACTTGTAGAGACATATGTGATGGAAGGAAATAAGATCAGACCTCCCAGCTTGTTAAACTGGCACTGAAGACCCTGCTTCCCATTCCCAACTCTAGTGACCCACCTCAGGGGTTGGGAATAAAAACGATGGTGCTAGTAGTCAGGCAGTCAGCTCAGAAATGCCATTTTCTCTGTAAATAGCACACACACACTTCAAGATTCTGTGATTATCAGGAAATGGAGCAGTTTTCCCACCTTTGCTTGGGGATATTTCTGCCCATTGTGGTGATGATCTTTGAATTTGTCATTGCCAAATTGTTTCAGTTGGGTCTGACTCTGGGTCTCGTTTGGGTTTTTTGGGTAGAGAATCTGGGAAGGCAGACAGGGTGAAGTGACTTGGCCAGGGTCACACAGCAGCCAGCAAGTGTCCTGAGTTTGGATTTGAAGTAGGCTCTTCCTGATTCCAGGCCTGGTGCTCTCCATCTGCTGTAGCTAGTCTGACTGTGACAGGCACTCAATCTGTCAGTCATCCCATCGAGATTTTTGAAGCCTTTAATTCTTGGTTGGACCGACCAAAACTCACACTCTGCTTTCGTACACAAAGCTGTAGAGACCCAGCTTCACTTGCAGGCCAGGACCTGAGGTATTAGAGAAGGATTGCCCCGGTAGCCTGCAAAGTAGACTGCCTTAGCTCTGTTGAACAGAAATGATAGCAATTCATGTTAAAATGACAAAGGCTTTCCCTTTGCATGGACATAATTTTGCCCATTCTAGGGCAATAGGAACTCTTAAAACTGCTTTTGCCAAACCATTAGAGACTCAACTGCCCCTGTTGTGACCAGCAAGCTCTCCTGCCTGGTGGGAAATTGTAATGACTGAAAACATTTTATTTCCTTATCAGAATGACTGCCTCATTTGGAGCATCGTAATCTGTCTGGATGTCTTATTGTAACTGGTGCTGGCCTACAGGATTTAGTCTTAGCATGTCCTTCTGAATGACTAAATTTTAATTGCATATTTGATGTGTTTTCCACTGTGCTGGCATCTATTTTACAAATACTGTCAAATTCTTTTGCTTCTTATTTTTTATGGACATGATGTGCAAAAATATATTTAAGTTCAAGTGGACTGTCAGAAGTCTTGTTAATTTTCTCTATTGGACAGCGAAATATGATTGATTTATCTCTCTTTTAACAGGGTTTTGACTCTGGGAGGAGGACTGCCTCATTTGGAGCACCTTAATCTATCTGGATGTCTTACTGTAACTGGTGCTGGCCTACAGGATTTAGTCTCAGCATGTCCTTCTCTAAATGATGAACACTTTTACTACTGTGACAACATTAACGGTAATGTTTCTTTCCTTTTTTTTTGAATGAGATAGTTCATTAAAAATAATCATATTTAATTGCTTGGCTATCTTTTCACCAGCCAGACTATCTTCATTAATTTCAAATTCATTTCTTTACATTTTGGTAAATTTAACACTTAGTTTCTCTTAAGGTAACTTTTACTTGTGAATAATTAAATACTTAAATTGTAAGCCATATCAAACAATTTTGAAGTATATGACAATTTAAGTATTTGAACTGATAGTGCTTAGAAGTGTTTGCAATTTAATTTGTTACAAAGCATTTAGAAACATCTGGAGATTGGTGGAGCCTCCATTGTTGACAACTTGAGGTATTGGATTGAATTTCTAAATTATTTTGTAGTTGTGTCTTCACTCCTCATGGTAATTATCACAACTCCTTGCCTCCAGTGACAGCCATGGCTTTGTCTCTGAACTGTTAATAAACTAGACTATATTGTTGAAAAACAAGCATAACAGAATTTAGAATAAAAAGGAGCTTTAATTAAAGATCACCCCTAATATACAGTCACTGTGTTTTATAGATGAAAAAACAAACCAAAAGAGGTAAAGAATTGGCTTCCACCATTCAGCAAAGTATAGGCAGGATTCACCCACGAACAATAACTTTTCCTTGATCAGGGGGCCAACCGTTTTAAGAATTTTTTAAAATTCTTGAAAATAGTAGTAGGTGCACAGGATAGAAATTTTGCTCACAACTGTTGGGTGCATCTGAGCTTAAAGATTAACAGAACCAATCTCTTGTGAAGCTACATCATAGGATTCTGTTGGTTAAGTCTTGGTCTTTGGACTGGTAGGTTTGATTGTAGGAGGAAATAGTAATGGTGTTGGAATCCCAAATTCCTTGGGATTCCTCTGGAGTTAATCAGAATCCTTAATGATTTCCTTCCTTAATTCTCTCTACTAGCAAGTCTTCTGTTTTTTAAGATTTGGAGGATCTTTATGGTAGCTTTAGTTATCTAGAGCTATCCTAGTGATATTATTTTAAATTATCCTAAAGTTCAAGGTAGTAATTAAGGCAATTAAGTACTTGAAAAATAATAGCTGTGGTGCAAATAAGGCAGGCCAATTTGCTACTTATAATCCATCCTAAGATTTCCCCTTCTCCCTAGTAACCAGATAGTGATTTCTGTTTTTAAATGATGTAATAACTTTGATTGACCTCCTGGATGGATGCTTTGATATTTTTCCTTAGGGCAGAAATCATCAACTCACTTTAAGAAAACAAGAAAAAAGAATGTTTTGTGTTTTTTTTTTTGTTTGTTTGTTTGTTTGTTTGTTTGTTTTTAAATGGAGGGCTAGAAAAGTTAGCAGATGAAGAGATCTGTTTAGTTTCTGAAACTATGGTAGTAATGGGAGGTGTGGGGGAATCATCCCTTTCTTTTTGTATCAAAAGTAATCCAAGAGTAATGTTGTTCTCATATGGGAAATTTTTGATCAGATCTGTTAATGTTTATTAATTGTAAATAGCTCCAGAAAGATGTTTTTCAGATTAGAATAACTATAGTCATTAAAAATCAAATAGTCTTTTGCATCAGTATCTACCATAATACTTAAAATTCCATATGACTTTTAAAGGATAATATAGATTTTTGTTTTGTTTTGTTTTGTTTTTCTTTTTTCTGAGGCTGGCGTTAAGTGACTTGCCCAGGGTCACACAGCTGGGAAGTGTTAAGTGTCTGAGACCAGATTTGAACTCGGGTCCTCCTGAATTCAAGGCTGGTGCTCTATCCACTGCACCACCTAGCTGCCCCTTAATATAGATGCTTTAATTTTTTTTTTCTCTGCCTTAAAAATAACCAGAATATATAAGGATAGGAATTTTAAAAAACAACAATATCCTTTTATGTAGATATGCATGCAGATCATTATATATAAATATGTATCTCATTATGAAATTTCCACAAATTAGGTAAAAATGCCTACGAAGAGAAGTCTATTCACACCTATTTCAGATGACGAGGATCCTCATGAAAGGGGGTTGTGTCCAACATTAGTCAAATGTTAAATTGTTCCTGGGTTTATACAGCATTTACATCTGTACCTGTCAGGTGTAAGATAGTATCACCACAGAGAGAACCTGAGCCCCTGCTGTCAGGGACGGGATGAGAGGGAGGGGGTAAGGAGGGAGGGCTGGTCTCCCTTCGGGCCTCTGGAGGTAGGTCATTGTGGGGGTCTCAGACCTTGTGGGCTGTGACCTGAGAGTGAAGGAGAAAAGCCTCCTGAACTCCGGGACTGTGCTCTAAGTGGGTGTGGGCCTTTGGGGGAGGAGAGGGGAATGTGTGTGACCAGAAGGAGCAGTGAACAGTCTTAACTTAGGTTCTTTTGTTGTGCTCCATGCGTGTCATTACGCCTTGAACTTGGGCTTTCTTGGGCTTCACCAACCTTCCAAGGGTCCTTGACACAAAAAAAGGTTTGACCTTCATATGATGTAAGAGTGAGCAGGCACTCTCTTAATCAGGACAGCACTGCCGATGGGCGAGAATTTGGGGGGATTATTGGCCCAGGAAGGAGCACAGGGCCTATGAAGCTTTGGTCCTTGGACCCTTTTTCGGGTGAAGATGCATTAGAGCCAGATTTGGGGACGGGGGAGGTAAGAGTGCCCATCAAGAGTTAAGTTTGTTTATTGACTCTCAAGGAACTCAAGAAGATTTTCAAGTGGTAGAGTGATATTATCATAGTACTATATTAGCCAGATGTACAATGATATTAGAATGTGGATGTAAAGAAAAATAGAGTGGAGGCAGAAATCTGGGGTTGCTAATTGTGGTTTAGCCAAGAAAATAAAAGAACCTGGATTTAAGTTGTAAACACTCAGCAGACTTTGCAGTGACCTTGAAAGGAGAGAAGATCCAAAGAATAAATTTATTCATATGATCATCCCTAGAAAACAATTAGCCAGCTTACAGACTTTTTAGCTGATAGCTGCATATCTTAACTTGTCCCTCTCTCTCTAGGTCCTTATATATGTAGACATCCTTCCAGTTCATGGGGGTTAAATGTGAAAACCCATAAATAACCCACTCCAAACTTATACTTTTAATAACAAAACAAGTAAAACTGCATAGCACATCCACAAAAATCCCGCCCCAGAGACATTAGTGTCTCACACACTGTGCTGGATCTTCGAAGCTGCCGGCATATCTGTAGCAACTGCTTCCTGGATTTCCTTCTGTGAAAAGTATGTCAGATACTAGGCTCCCTGCCGGAGAAAAGCAAGTGCCTCAGGTTTGGGTGGCAGGCAGAGAGATGGGCCAAGAAGGAGTACATAAGCCAGAGTTCTTTGTTGCACTGAAATAACCTTTAGCTGTTAATTTTCGTTTATTTGTTTATTTGGGGGGAGGCAGGGTTAAATGACTCGTCCAGGGTCACACAGTTAGTTAAGTGGTCGAGGCCAGATTTGACCTCAGGTCCTCTTGATCCAGGGCTGGAGTCTGTACGCTGTGCCACCTAGCTACCCCAAATTTTAACTGTTTACAATAAATTTACATATGCATGCTTCTTGTCACAAATGATAAAATGTATTCATATGCAGTGTTTTTATGATCTGCAATTTTCTCTAGTATTAAGCAACCCATAAATAACCAAAACCATGAAGGTAAAACCTGCAAATGTTGAAGAATAACTATATGTAAAGAAACTAGAACCTTCCAGTTCAAAGAGACTTCAGAAGTCACCTAGTTAAAATATTAATATGTAATTAGCTTTAACCATGGAGGGATCAGAATCTGTTTTGAAATTTATTTGGGAAAAAAAATTGAAGAATTTTATAGTCCAGTTTTGGATGAATAGTGAGCGATCCTTCTTTGACTTATTGGGAGAAGTTTAATTGATAGTTATATAGCAAGAGTTTTTTATGAAAAGTCTTTTCTATGAAAAATGTTTGTAGTTGAAGGAGAGGTTCTAGAATCTCAAAATTACAGAATGTCAGAACTGGATGAGGTTTTCAAGAGAATCCAGTTGAACATCCTAATATTGCAGGTTGGAAAACTGAAGCCTTGACTGTTCAATTAATCCATTTTTTAAGTAGATAAGTAGAAATAGCTAATAATAATATAAAATATATCACATAATTTTGCCAGATGCAAAATTATAATTTTTCAATATTGGGTTTATATAAACACTCTACCTTGATGATAGTAATTTGTTTTTATAAGTTTAGTTTATTTGATATTAGACTTTGGTTTGGTAACCTTCTTGAAACAATTTAGGTGCTATTTTTTATGGGCCCCTAACTAATTTTATCCATGCAGAATACTCCTATTGCACATTAGCTGCTAAGTCTAATTACTTGCCTAGGATTATACAGCTATAGAAGGGGTCAGAAAAAAGTGCTGGAAGCTTATTTCTTCCTGACTTCAATCCCTGTAAATGACAATCCATGCCAATGCTTTCTCTCTGGGGCCAATTAATTGAGAATGAAACAGATTTGAGTTTGCTTGCTATTGCAGTGTTTCAGTTTTATTTGTAAATTCTCGCGTAGCAAAGATTCAAAAGATAAGTTTATTGAAATTACTGTTGATATTTAAGACATGAGAAAAAAATGAAAATAATTCCACAAGTTAAGTGTTGTTAATTCAGTGTTAAACTTTGCTTTTTGTACCCTGACAAAACATGATTTGAAAAACATGGCAAGCTTTCAGACTTTACACAGAAGCTTGCTTTATAATATTTACCTTTGTAATGTTAACTTGTACCCTGTCATTCTAGCCAATTTCCCTCAAAGCAGTGTGGTGATAGGATCTTTTCCTTCTTTTCTTTATGACATTTGGACAAATTGTTACCTAGAAAATGTTAGAATAAATTTTCATTCTACTTAATTTTGTGCAGTTTTCCAATTATCTTCTAAAAATACTCAATATTTATTGAGCTCTTTTGAGGTAGGTACTTTAAAGGATTTTAGCTTGAATGCCTTGATTCTCTAGTTTTCCTATTTGTCTTTTTTTTTTTTTTTTTTTTTTTTTTTTTTTTTTTTTAAGGAAAATGTGCTAATAATAGTAAGTATATATTCTGCAGGTTTAGAATTAAGATTTATGTATGAGGAGATACGCAAATGAGATGGAATCTTTGATTTTTAAACATTAGTATTTTACTGAAGACTTTAGGGAAAGAATTTCAGTAAAAAAAAAAAAAGTGGTTAAAAATTTTTTAACAGATTTTTAATTTGCTACTAACTTTTCCTTTTAGTCAACATTATCACTGTTAAAAGAAAGAATGTAGGTTTATTGTGAGCATCAATAAAATGCCCCTCCCTGAGGAATGTCAGCCCTCATAAATATTGATATTTTGAGGATGAGAAGGAGGAATGACTTAGCAAAAAATAAATAGGAATTAAGTGTCTATTTGTATTGTACTTTTGTCTTGTGCTGATTTAAAAGCTAAGCTTGATTTTCCACATTGTTTCTTCCCTTTATGACATTTAACAGTATTTGGATATATTCAATTTGAGAGTGAGAAAAGTCATGTCTTAAGGCGCAGTTCTTCATAATGCCCCGTTACTAAACAAATACATTTTTACATTGAGTTCTACTGTTGTAGGATTCTAACTCAATAGTATTACGACTATCTGTACACTTTAATACTTAATTGCTTTTTAAAACATGTATAAAATTACAATAGATTAATTCATAGTTTTGGGTAATATAGCCTTAGATGATTTGCTGTTTTATGTTTTTAATTTTAAGTTGAAGAGGAATAAAGGTAAGATAAGGTAAGTGCAGATGTACATCAAAAATCATATAAATGAAATTTAGACAAAAATCATCAGTATTCCAGTAATAAATTTGGGGGAACACTAATTGGATTTGCCTTTGTAGTTATTTTCCTTTAAAAGATATTTACATGAAACTTTATTTTTGTCATAAATTGTCCTTTACTTTCATGTATTGAAATATTTTTATTAATATTCAAATATTTTAGTTTACATTTTTAAAAATTGCTTAGAATAATTTGATTTTGAAATATTTAATCATAATCAGCCTTGTTTGCCAAGTACATTGTAATTATCTTTTTGATATAAATAACTAAAAAAGGATTACTATTTGAATTATTTACTGTGCAGCAAAATAAGAATATACATCTTGTACTAGTCATATCATTTTAAATTATTTTACCTAAATAGTTGTTTATTCATTCCTATAATACGATTAGCTTTCTATATGTTGATAGTTTGCTTATTTCTCTATACTAAAATATTATTCTTATATCCTATTGGTCTCTATGGTTTTACATGAGCTTTTTAACAAGATGGCTGTGCCATTGATGACTGTTGGGATGAAGATGACTAAAATTACAGCTTTATCTGACAAATCTTGCTTTCTGGTTTTGAATTTCACATTTAGTGAGGCAACAGCAGTAGAACTGGATTTGGGGTCATAGGACTTAGGTTTGATTCTAAACTCCTCAGAATTTGTGTCCTTAACCAGGCCATTTAATGTCTTTGTGTCTCTGGGTGTGTGTTTGTGTCTCTTTAAATTGTAAGAGGGTTGCATTTGAGGTCCTTGATCCTTTGATTTTTGTGACATTGATCTCTAGTTTGTTTGAAAAGAAACCCTTTGAAACTCAAAATAACCTCCCCTGTTCACAGGAAGCTTTGAAAAGGACAACTTTTAAATCATTTTAGAGAGAACAATCAATTTGGAGCACTGACTTATCAAGAGGATATAAAAATGGCTCAGTTCTGAAGCAACTCTTTTCATAGTGTTTTATTTGACATGAGTTCTCAAGCATACTGGGTATATTCAACAGATGCATTTGAACTGAGATGTAGAAATGAAGGAAAACATTCCCAACGTGGGGAAGCAGCCCGTGTGGAGATGGAGAGTCAGGAGAGAATGTGTTTTGGCTGGAAACAGAGGCCAGGGGGGAGGGGTAGTCAGACTGTACAGGCCCTTAAAGTTGGCATTTATCCTATATGCCCAAGGGAATCTCTGTGGAGTCCTGTCTGCATTAAGGACCTCTGCTTTGTTGGAATTTGTGGAGGGTTTTTTTGAGGTTATTGGAAGCAGGAGATGGAGCTTGGCGAAGTGACGAGGGCCTAAGTATCCCTAGCAAGAGTGGAAGGAAAAGGATGGGGGCCAAAGAATTGGGGAACTAGGGGTGGCCCAATCGGGAATTGAACGAGATCTTAGGTGGGAGCAGAACCTATGGTGTTTGGGAGCGCAGGCTGTGGTGCTCTCGGGGTGGTCGGCAGAGGGAGTTTTGAGAGGAGACGCAAGGATTTTGGGGGGCTTTGGGAGGTCAGCCTGGTGAGGGCCAACTTATGTATTTGAGGGTCCTCATTGTAGGAATGACCTTTGCCCTCACAGGAGCAAAGAGATTATAGAAACGAGAGAAAGAGCATGTAAGGCGCAGGCAGAGGGTCCTTGGTTTAGAGCTGGCACCTGTTTTCTTAGACTTCTCGATTTCCAGGTGGGGAAAGACATCCAGATTTTCCCCCACCACATGACTGACTGATCAAGATAGCCAGAATCCCAAGAGACAAAAAGAGTCTTCTGGAGGATCTTTGTTTCATTCTGTAATTTACACAGATCTGGCCCTGAAAGGTTTGCCAAAGGATTCATGATCTTATTGGAGACTTAGAAGAACACCTGAAACAGTTGCTGTTCATTTCCCCCTTTTTATAGATGAGGGAACAGTCCAAAAGAAGACATGACTTAACCTAGACCCCCAAGTATGGGAGGAGGCACAAGGGCTTCTTGGTCTCCTAACCCCTGCTCTAGTGATCTGACCTCTTTGTCTCATTGATCTTCCACCCATCCCAACAGAAAATGGGGAGGGGGAGAGGGAGAGATGGCGCTGTCATTGGCAGTAAGGGGAAAAACCTGGGGGGAGCATCAGATAGTGGAAGAAGTAAGAGGTTTGTGAGGGGGGGAGCGTTTGGGAGCAGAGTGTCAGGCCACAAAGGCAGAAGGAGAAAGGCTTATGATCTGGCAGGTGAGAAACTGCTGTTGGAGAGAGCATGGTTGGTTGAGGAAGGAGTGAGAAGAGAGCAAAAGAGACCCAGGGGAGAAGAAATGTAGACCAGTCGCTTGAGGGCAGGGTGGTGGTGGGCGATTTTATTTTATTTAATGGAAGAAACTCACTTCTGTTGTGCAAGTAGAAGAACCATCTCTTATCAGAGATTGGAGTAAAAGGAAGAGAGTAGGGGGAGGACATTAAAGGTTTTTGAAAGGAAGAGGAGGTAAGAAGTATGACCCACACTAAATGAACTCCATTTTCTCAGTAAGTTTTACAGGTAAGTCCTCAGATAAAATGGTGGGATTATGGAATGTTAGAAGGGAGAGAAGTTTTGGATCAGCTTCTGTGAGGAGTAGGACAGGGAACTAATGTTAGAAGAGTGAAGTGACTGATGTACTATATTACGGTGACACGGTCCGCTTGTTTATGTTACTAGATGAAGTTCCCATTTGGTAGCAGAGGAAGGCAGGTAAAGGAAGTGAATGATGGGCATAATCCAGGATTGGGGCTTGGCAGAGTGAAGGATGAAGGGGAGCCTTGTGGAGTTGAATTGGTAAAGATTGGAGAGAAAGGGGAGTCAGAGTAGGAGAAAGTACTTAAGGGCTAGAATTCACAATGGAGATAAAGAATAGATTTGGAAAAATAAGGTGGGTAGGGCAATAGATGAGGTGATTAGCTAGAGGAATGGGAGAAGTTTTGATCATGGAGGGAAAGCATTTATGGGCTAGGGTATAATCCAGGACATAGCTATCTCTGTAGTAGTGGTTTTGTGGAGGAGGAGTAATAAGATCTGAGGAAATTTAGGGACTGGAGAGGATAGGATGCTTGACTTGACACTCATTCACTTATTTTCAGAAAAAAATTATTCTCCTTTTAATAACAACATCATTTTTCCAAGTGATTTTGTTCATAAAATTATAGACTTACCTATCTGAAAAGAAAAATTAAGACACTGAAAAGGCACTGTTCCATGAACATGTAGTTTATTTCCTTTACTAGTTACATATTTTGATGCTTTGTTGAAATAGATGTACTTTTAAAATTCCACTGATCATTTATATTTATAAATTTACTATTCCATAGTTTCAGTAACTTCATATTAAAAGTGAGAATGTGGAATTAAATTCCCAGAAATAAATATACTTTGTATTTTAATTGCATGCAAATATTATTCATTTATATGATGGTCAACTAAATGAGGCTCTAGTTATAGTTTATCTTCCCTTAGTACTTCCAAAATCAGTTATTTCAATGGTCTAGGTCATAGGTATCGAACACATATCTTGCACAACTCCAGAATGGATTAATATGTATTTGGAAAATCGTTAACCAAATAAAAATACAACACATCACAGATACTGTTGATTTTATGGTTTTTCAGGTTAATATGCTGCCTGGAGGTTTCATTTCTATTTGAGTTTAATACCAGAAGCATAGGCAGATTTCAGCCCTTCTTCCTTGAGCGTAGGTAGTTTTTCCAAGTTGCTGTTGCTGAAAAATTCACCTTTGGCCAGTCCTCTAATGATGGATTTCTTTAAACTTAAATAAGGCAGTACCTAGACAACAGAAACATAGTCCCAAAAGTGAGACTGTATTAATATGAATATTTCTGAAGTTTTGATATGAAATTAGGCATGAATTCTAAACCCTGTTTTTCAGTGATTAACACATAACTGTTTTTAAGTCTTTTCAGTAAAATAATTCATAGAGGTCATCTTTTAAAATCCAAGCACTTAGGAATACATTGCCAATATTTTAATTGATGAAAACAAGACTCAACTACTTTTTAATTTTTCAGTTTTATATGAGATACAATTTGATGAGATCTTGATAGTTAAAATGTACTTTGCCACATCCTTAAGTTACTTGTTTTTGAAAACTATCACGTTGATTCATTTACTTTTAAAATGCAAACATCTGTAATGAATGCAGTAATTTCACCTTGAATTTGCTTCTTTATGGAATCATGCCCATGGTTCCTTTATCATGCCTGGGCATCCAGAAAGCATGAAATGAAGTGTTAACCATGTCGTGAGTGGTTGGTTGGTTTTAGGGTAGTTGCTGCTTTGTAAATGAATCATAAATCTCAGAAGAGCTTTGCGTCATTCATCTTTCATTTTATTATTATTTCATTGCTAATGTTAGGTACAAGCCAAATGCTTAAAAAATTTTTATTTGAGAGTTAATATTAAAAGAATTTTACTTAAAGCGTTTTGAACAACTTTTGTTTATCTGTGAGCTTTGTTTTTGTTTTGGGGTTTTTTATTGCAGCTGCTTAGTAGTCTTTTGGAGCATATGAATACTTTTTCTTAAATTATGTTCTTAATTGGAAGTGTTCAACACTTCCAATTCAACAATTCAAACACTTCCAATTAAGAACATAATTTTAACAAATCTGTTATGACCTAGCAATCTTGCTTGACTTTCTTGTCTACCACGGCGCCTATAGTTATGTAACATTTTATTGACAGCTTCTTTTATTTTTCCTCAATCCATCTTTGTGATAATAGCTAAAGTCAAGCTGTTTTTGACATTCTCTGTCTTTAAATTTTTTTCTTAACTGTATAAATTTTGTACTTTTTAGCTTTATGGCGATATGTA
Organism: Sminthopsis crassicaudata; assembly: GCF_048593235.1. NCBI lineage: Eukaryota > Metazoa > Chordata > Mammalia > Dasyuromorphia > Dasyuridae > Sminthopsis > Sminthopsis crassicaudata. The sequence continues at coordinate 7,540,140 of NC_133622.1, forward strand.
ATTTATAAACAACCACTTTGCCTTTAAAAATACCACTTAGATTATTCTCAGATTTAAAAAAACAAATTCTTCCTTTCACATTTCTTCTGTTTCTACAGGTCCTCATGCTGAAACCGCCAGTGGATGCCAGAATTTGCAGTGTGGTTTTCGAGCCTGCTGCCGCTCTGGTGAATGACCCTTGACTTCTGATCTTTGTCTACTTTATTTAGCTGAGCAGGCTTCCTTTCATGCACTTTACTTACAGTACACCTCTTGTGTTAACCATCCCTTTTTGAGTGTGTCCTATTTTGGCCCCTTCCTGAAAACCTCAGAAATTTTAATTCACCAATGAATTGTTCAGTGTTGTGTCTCTCATGCAGATCTCATTTGGTTTCACAACAGGGTTAGGCTTTGTGGTGGGGTGGGAACAGATCTAATTTCTTTTTAGTGTCATGGTTTGTTTTTTTTGTTTTTGTTTTTTTTTTTTAATGACACTTCAATATGCTTTGGATTATTTTGTGTTAAAAGAGTATGTGGGACCTACTGTTTTTCTTGAGCTATATAATAGTATAACAAGCTTGGCAGATCACTTTAAGTTGTGCATCTTTAGAAGTATTGTTTTTCTAAACTTTCCAAAATGGAAATCTATGAAAACCAGTTTATTTCCCATTGCATTTTTTTTTATTTGACCATATATATTAGAGCCAATATAAACATAGCCAAATACAAAATTTCTTAAAAGGTTATTATCAAATAAATTGGCTGCTTGGTGAATTAGCTGGTGTGAGCTCTAAAACATCACCATGTATGAAGTTCCTTCAAAACCCCACAGGTTCCCGCCAATGTCCCTAAAACCTTCAGGAATGTTGAAGCTTGGAAGGGATTTTCAACATTTTCACAATCATATGAACAAATGTATAAATAAAATCTACTTTGAAGACTTCACTGACTAATATCTTTGTGTTTTATTCATTGTTCGAAACGACAATAGAGGTTTACTTTGGGACAGAGTGGGAAAACGTAACTTTGTCCTCCATGAAATGATGTATCTGAAAAAGAAAACTTTTAACAGCTGTTGTCAAGTTTTGTTGAATTGTACTTTCTTTTTCTACATATACACTAGCACACTAGCCAAGACTTTAAATTCTGCTGCAAGCCTGGGATTGCTTTTAGAAAAGACAAAGGTGAGTAGTAAAGAAATTATATTGAAAAAAATTTAAGTGTTAAATCTTTAAAGAAATTTTGCATAATTTTGACATTTACAGAGACCTTTTTTTCTTTTTCTTTTCTTTTTTTTTTTTTAATTAAAGCTTTTTATTTTTCAAAACATGTGTGGACAATTCTTCAACATTAGCCCTTGCAAAATCTTGTGTTTAGATTTTCTCCCTTTCCCCCCATGCCCTCCCCTAGATGGCAGGTAGTTCAATAAATGTTAAACATGGTAGAAATATATGTTAAATCCAATATATGTATATATTTATGTAATCATCATACTGCACAAGAAAAGTCAAATCAAACCAATAAAAAAAAAAGCAAAATAAAATGCAAGCAAACAACAACAGAGAGAGTGAAAATGCTATGTTGTGGTCCACACTCAGTTCCCACAGGCCTCTCTCTAAGATGGCTCTTTTCATCACTGTACAGTTGGAACTGGTTTGAATCATCTCATTGTTGAAGAGCCACTTCCATCATCTTGCTATTGTCATGTACAATGATCTCCTGGTTCTGCTCATTTCACTCAGAATCAGTTCCTGTAAATCTCTCCAGGCCCCTCTGAAATCATCCTGCTGATTGTTTCTAACAGAACAATAATATTCTATAATATTCATACACCATAACTTATTCAGCCATTCTCCAATTGATGGGCATCCATTCAGTTACCAGTTTCTAGACACTACAAAAAGGGCTGCCACAAACTTTTTTGCATATGTGGATCCCTTAGCCTTCTTTAAGATCTCTTTGGGATACAGGCCCAGTGGAGACTCTGCTGGGTCAAAAAGTATGCACAGTATCTTTTCATATGATTAGCACTAGTTTCAATTTCTTCATCTGAAAAATGTCTGTGATGAGAGAGAGAGGCAACTGAGATGAGCATCATAGTTCTTAGACTATAATTTAACTTGGCTATTGGTAGTGTGACCAGTGATGTTCTTTGGTTGGTTTGCTCCTGGTTTAAAAGAATCTGAACTCCAACAATTAAAAATTATGCCATTCTGGAATAAATTGAGCAACTTTTCAAAGGTTCTTCTTCAGTAGAGGTTTAAAAAAATTTTTTTTTGATCAATTTTTTTTTTTTTTTCAGTTAACAGTATTTTTCCCCCCTTCCCATTTCTGCTCCCAATAATAGTAACCAAAATAAATAAATAAATTCTCTTGTAATAATGTTAGTTAAGAAACATTCTCACATTGGTCATATTTTTAAAATGTTTAAATTATACCTTCAGTCTATTTGGAGGTCTTTGAGCAAAGACTAGATATCCATTTGTTTAATACATGGTAAGAAGGATTTTGAGAGATTATGGGTAGGATTAAGTAGTAGTCAATGAGTTCTGTATTTATCATGAAGTTCTGTGATTTCCCCTGATTTTTACTAGCTGGTGATATTAAGAGAAAGTTGTATTTGGTGAAAACTCCAGAAAAATAAGAAAATCTAAGAGGCTGTAAAAAGGAAGCGTCATGACAAGCAGTAAGAAGAGCTGCCTGTGATTGACCCCACTTTAAGAGGTGCATCCATATCCCTAAAGGATGAGAGTCTAAGATAAGGTCAGGTTTTGGTAGAGGAAAGGAAGCATTAGTGACAGATAAATCAGGTTTTCAGAGATGTCTGTAAGCAAATTAGGCCATAATATTTTATACTTTACACATAGACACACACATACACAATTAAAGTGCTTGTTATATGGTTAGAACAGTTGTACAATAAGGATTCTAAGGTCCAATGAAAAAATTCAAAGGTCCTCATTCTTGGACTACTGCCTTTTGAGAAGGCCCAAAGATTTTAAAACAAACTCATTTAACAAAAGCATGCATTTGTTGGGCAACCAGTGCTTCAAAATAAGGACTAGTGAAATAAAAAAAAAAAGTTAGATTATAATTAAAAATGATTATTTTAGTGAAAGTTTTCTATGTTTATACAATGTGATACATGTTAGAGGACATAGAGTTGCTGACATCTCAGTGAATATCATAGTTAAGGAGAATAAGTGTAAACATAATACAAATTAGGATATATATCTGGGTATATGCATATCTGAACTGTAAAGAATACTTCAGTAGTAGCAAATATCACTGGTTAAAACAAATGGGTATTTCATGACTTATAAATCTCACATGTTGGAATACTGTTTCTGCAGAATGATACTTAATAGTCAATCCTAATTAGGTTATGAACATGGGATCAGAAGCTTAATCTAGATTGGATTTTTTTTTTAATTGATAACTGACAATAGAGCAAGAGTTTTTGATTGAGAGTTCATGAAATTTAAAAATATTTTAATTTTTTTAAATGTAATTGATTTCTTTTGTAATCTTATGTATTTTATAAATTAAAAAATATTACTGTGAGACATGATATATAATAGCATTCATCAGATTGCCAAAAAGTATCTGTGACAAAAAGAGTTAAGAATCTCTTTCTCTGAACTAGATGATATCTTGAATGGCTTCTTAGTGTAAAGTCTTTGAAAGTTCTATGAGATCAGATTACTTTGAACATCATCTTGTGAATTTTGTTTCTTGATATACAAATATTATCTTCCTCACCTGCCTTTTTTTTTTTTTTTTTTTTTTTTAACCTATTTAGCAGCTATGCAACAATGCAACAAAACCGTTTTGGTATCTTTTTCAGAGAATTTCTTTTTGCACCTTCATAGTTGCCTAAACGATAATGATAAAATTTTTGACAATGACTGGCTTTATGTAGAATAAGGACTGATGTTTAAGACATGGTGAACCGAGGTCTCGGTAATCTTGAGGTCAACAAAGGATCTCTCACATGTTGTAAGCACTAAGAAGCTAATTTATAATTTTTAATGTAAAGAGATTTCCACCAAAGGACTTGTAAATTTATGCTCCTTTGATGAAAGGAGCTTCTTAGTGAAAGAGCTACAACATTTGAGCTCTGTTTAGTTATCTATGAGTGAAGTAGATTTAACTTCGAAGATTCTGTTGAAAAGAATTACTCTGCCTCACCAAATATATAAGGAAGAAATGTAGGTCAAACAGTGTTGGAACATTTGATTTTCAAGATCTCAAATGGTCAGGTTACCAAAGAATGGAAATATGAAAGACATTATTCCCCTTCCTCCATTCCCTTTCTATAACTTGTTAACATATGTATATATGATATCTTTTCTATAAAGTCTTGCAGCCATTGTCAAAACTGATCAGCTTCATCTGAGGGAATTGTGCATGTCATAACGTGTATATAATAATATCCTTTGTAAAAATTTGGGAGAACCAGACAAACTTTAGATTGTAGATCATGTCTACATAGCCATTTATTTGAGTAAGGTGAGGCAAATAAAAGCTCAGAGTCTAGACTTGGTTACAGAAACAGAATTTGACTCAGTAAAAAAAAAGTTCTACTTGTACTTTTTCAAGGTTTCTTTTCCCCACATGGTAGATAGTAAGCTCATGCAAGATTCTGTGGTAAATTCTGTGGGCAACTTAAATGATTGTCATTATCATACCCGGTTATGATGGCGACAGACGACTTGACAAGGAAGCTTGCTGGCTTCATAAACAATTTCATGCAAAATCCAAATGGAAAGATTTCTTTTTGATGGTGAGGTTCTTTAGATCAGTGCCGTCAATCTCGAATAGAATGGGGGCCGCCACTCCTTTGCCGCATTTTCCAAACCTTGGTGTTTCTATCATGCCCTCTTTTTTACCTGACTCAGTACTCAGAATCACTTTTCAGAACTTTATTTGGACTATTGTAACAGCCAGTTATGGCATGAAGCTTCCAAATGGATTTTCTTTAAGCATAGGTTTGAGTGCCATTCCCATAGTCAGTAAACTTCGGTGGCTCCCTTTTATCTGGTGTAGGGTAAAATCTAAGCAGATGTTCACAACCTGGTCTTCATCTCTATGCCCTTAATTTTGCTCCTATCTACACCCTGCATTGCACCCATACTTGCCTTCTGGGTTTTCCTCACAAATAACTCTCCTCTTCCAGCCTCTGCCTCTGTACCAGCTGGCCACCAAGTCTGGACTATGCTCCGTAGTCACTCTCCCTCTTGGAGTCCTTTCTTTCCTTCAGGATTTGAGTACCACAGGCACAGACCCTTATCTCCCTCCTCCCAGCCTCTCCTCGACACCCTCAGGCACATGGCTTCCTTGCAGGGATGCAGGTTCTTTGAGGAGAGCGCATGTCGTTTTTATCCCTGGTACCCAGCATACAAATGGCCCTTGGATAGATTGGTTGATAGGGCTTTCTGTAATTCTGGCTTACTCCCTGATGCAGAAGTACAAATCACTTCACTTCTTAATAACTGGAGAAGACAACAGATTGTTGGATTCCTTTGCCAGGAAAACCCCCAGTGGGCCCATGAAGAATTGGACTTGAAGGAAGGCAATGGAGCGAGTGGAGATCAGGGTGTGACTTCAAGGAAAGCAAGGTCTGTGAAGACAAGGTGGAAAAGAGGCTGGTGGTAGAGGAAGGGCTTGCACAGCCAAGTGTGGGCTTTTATGGGGTTCTGAAGGTTGGGTGGAGCCCTAATCAGTAGGAGGCCGTGAGAGGATGGGCTTGGGAAGTGGCAGTTAGGTGGGAGTGGGCAGAGGCCAGAAGCCTGGCACTTGGTACCCACATGGGCACACGTGGAGACTGGAAAGTCGAAGCAACTGGGCTGGATGGCATGGATTGGAGATGGGAAGGGGAGTCACGGGTGACATCCCAATTGCAGCTTTAGTAACTGCAAATGTGCTCTGGATGTAAAATGAAGTTATAAAAAGGAAGTTTTGGGGGGTGTTTTTGTGGGGGGAGGTACCAAAACCAATTTGGGGCACTTGAATTTAAGGTATCAGGTAATTGGAAATAGGATTCTGGAGGCCAGGGAGGTTTGGACTTGATAAAGCAGAAAATCATTGCATAGAGATGATGGAATTTGTGGGAGTCAATGAAATCCTCAAGCAGGATGGAGAAAAAGGAAGAGGACCTGGGACAGAACCTTGGTGAGACCCATTGGAGCTCCTGCCGACCCGGTAAAGGTTTGACAAAGGAGAATAGACTGAGAAGCGGTCACACAGGTGAAGCTTTGGTGTCACAAATCTAGAGAGGGGCTTGGGGGAAGAGGGTGCAGGGGGGGCAGCTGGTCAGGAAACTGAGGAGTGATGAAAAGGAAGAGAGCTAGACCGGAAGCAGGGGAGGGGAAGTGGAAAGAGGAACTTTGTCCAGGACTTCTGCCACAAGAGGCAGGAAATGCATCTAGGGTGACAACTAGCAAAAAGTAAGGATTTTTATTATTTTAAATATCGAACACACAGGTGTATGCGAGCAGCAAGCAAGCAGCCAGGAGATGGGAAAGGATTGGAAGATTAGGAAGAGGGAGGATGGGAGCAATCTTGGAAAAGCTGGAGACAAGTGCTTATGTAGAGGGGCTTGGCCGTGCTAGCAGATGGTAGGGAGATGGAGGGGAGCTCTCAGGGAATGAATTTTGTTCAAGTCAAATATGAGGCAAGGTTTTCAGCCAAGAGTGGGGGACAATTTCCCTGTACTAGTTTCCCTTATTGTCCTGACTGAATTTCCCTGAATTGTTCTATCTCAGTTTCCTTAACTGTTCTGCCTCAATCACCTAGTTGTAAACCCCCCACCCCCAGTTCATTAAGACTGAGGACTGTAATGTGCTGTCGTCTCCAGAAACTAAGGTTATAAATTGTCAATGGGAGGCTCAAGATGAGGGGCAGATTAGACTTATTGGCTCTTAACTCCTGCCCTCAAGAATTTATGACACTGCCCCTCTAAAGTATTCCAAAAGATAAGACTGTCCTGGATATTTCATTGACATCTTTACTTCAATTTATTCAAACATCCTGACTCTGGCTTTTAGTAAGAATATATAGCCTCCCCCCATCCTGACAGAACCAAATGGTTCTGTAAAACCTTTCATGCTCTTTTTCTCTGTTTAGAAAGGTATAAAAGGACTTGGGATTCTCCCATTCATCACTGAATACTTTTTTTTTTTTTTTAAATATTAACCCTTGTATTCATTTTTCCAAATTATCCCCTCCCTCCCTCCACTCCCGCCCCCCGGTGACAGGCAATCCCATACATTTTACATGTGTTACAATATAACCCAGATACAATATATGTGTGTAAATCCCATTTTCTTGTTGCACGTTAAGTATTAGATTCCAAAGGTATAAGTAACCTGGGTAGATAGACAGTTGTGCTACCAATTTACATTCACTTCCCAGTGTTCCTTCTCTGGGTGTAGTTATTTCTGTCCATCATTGATCAGCTGGAAGTGAGTTGGTTTTTCTTTATGTTGAAGATTTCCACTTCCATCAGAATACATCCTCATACAGTATTGTTGTTGAAGTGTACAGTGATCTTCTGGTTCTGCTCATTTCACTCAGCAACAGTTGATTTAAGTCTCTCCAAGCCTCTCTGTATTCCTCCTGCTGGTCATTTCTTACAGAGCAATAATATTCCATAACATTCATATACCACAATTTACCCAACCATTCTCCAATTGATGGACATCCATTCATCTTCCAGTTTCTAGCCACTACAAAAAGGGCTGCCACAAACATTCTGGCACATACAGGTCCCTTTCCCTCCTTTAATATTTCCTTGGGATATAAGCCCAGTAGTAGCACTGCTGGGTCAAAGGGTATGCACAGTTTGATAACTTTTTGGGCATAGTTCCAGATTGCTCTCCAGAATGGTTGGATTCTTTCACAACTCCACCAACAGTGTCCCAGTTTTCCCACATCCCCTCCAACATTCATCATTATTTGTAGTGGTATCTCAGAGTTGTCTTAATTTGCATTTATCTGATCGATACATCACTGAATACTTTGAGACGAGAGTCCTGTCCAGTCAGTTAAACTCTCCAATTAATAAAATATTAAAAACTCTCTAATCTCTATCTTGCCTCAGTTTCTCCAGCATTACAGTAGGAACAATGCATCGGCCATAAAGCAATTTCAGTTGTCTTTTTGGTTTAGAACAGCAAAAATCCAAACAGGCCGAAAACTCAATATACTAATGGCAAAGAGGTGACTGCAGTACTCAGCAGCAGCCCCCCAAAAAACCCATCACCATGCCCCCAACAGGAAGGCTGTAGAAGCAGAGGCTACTGCAAGAGAACTTGACTTCACATCTTAACCCCTTCTTCCTTTTTCCCCTGCCAAGACACACAAACTACAAAATGCAGAGACTTGCTCAGGCTTAAGTTGTTCCATCAGGGAGCTTTACAGCCAGAGAACTGAGGAACAGAGGGAACTGGGGCAGGACAGGTGTCTGGAATTTAATAGAGGTCAGTTCTATACTCCATCCTCTCCTCCCTAGAGGACATCCAAATTTCAGACGCCAAGGCTTTGATAGCAACATTCTGTGCCAGAGAGCTGAAGAAACAAGGCAGGACCCATGGGTGGGAAGGGCTGTATTGCAACCGATTAAGCTGGAGGGAAAGAAACCAGCAACCAGATGGCATCTTTCTCTGCCTCAGGAGTCACTTGGGGCAGAGATCTAAACTGCTGAAGCACCACTTGCCTGACTTGGGAGGAGTCTGACACGTCTTGAGATCCAGTCCCCAGAGCAACTGCCAGCAGAGGAGAAAGAATCAGACAGTAAGGAAAATGAGGGAGGCAAGATGGAAATTACCAAAGATCTCAAGAGATAGAAAACTCCAAGACCTTGAGCACAAATAGATATTGGAAAAATGTTAGCAGCAAATGAAAATATGACTCTAGATCTAGTAAAAGAATTCAGGCATCTATGAAGAAATAGTGTAAAATGAAGAAAAATGATTCAACAAACCTCACATGGCAGAGGACACTAGATTTTGAGAAGAGCATGAAATCATAACACACTATTTCTGAATGTTTTTAAAAAGAAATATGTAAGAGCAGAATTTATAACCTGTAAGCAGACATAATCAGCAGAATACAAAAACTTGAATCTGCAGTGACAAGTCTCACCAAAGAAACAAAAGAGGGTAACTTATTGGGAATATGTTAAGATTCATACAAGGTACTTATGCACTTAGTTCACACCTTTAAAGGAGTTCAAACCTTTAAAAGTGTGAACTAAGTGCATAAATACCTTCTAAGAATCCTAACAGGAATGGAAATATATAGAAGTAAAGAATAATCTGGAAGAACAGAAGCAAAAATAAAATCATTTTTAAAAACTATCCTACAAGCAAAACAATGATCTTGAAGTCCCAGGCTGTAGATACAACTTAAGAAATATTAGATATATTAGATCTCAATTTCAATGACATTTTACATCCAGAGAGCACTATAGAGACCAAATCAAATATATTTTCACTTTGTGTGTGTTTGCTTTCTCTCTCTCTCTCTCTCCCTCTCTCTCTCGGCTCTCTCTCTCTCTCTCTCTCTCTCTCTCTCTCTCTCTCTCTCTCTCTCTCTCTCTCTCTGCCTCTCTCTCTCTCTCTCTCTCTCTCTCTCTCTCTGCCTCTCTCTCTCTCTCTCTCTCTCTCTCTCTCTCTCTCTCTGCCTCTCTCTCTCTCTCTCTCTCTCTCTCTCTCTCTCTCTCTCTCTCTCTCTCTCTCTCTCTCTTTTTTTTTTCCCCTGAGGCATTTGGGGTTAAGTGACTTGCCCAAAGTCACACAGACAGGAAATGTTCAGTGTCAGAGGTGAGATTTGTATTCAGGTCCTCTGACTTAAGGACCATCCACTGCACCATCTAGCTGCCCCTCTGCTTTTTCTTTCTTCAGATTTTTTTTTCTTCCTTAGACTGATTTTCCTTGCACAAAATGACAAATATGGGAATATGTTTAAAAGGATTTCACATATTTAACCTCTATCAGATTGCTTGCTCTCTTGGGCAGAGAGGACATAAAGAAGGGAGAAAAATTTGGAATACAAAGTCTTACAAAAGTGAATGTTGAAAATGCATGTCTACATGTATTCAGAAAAAAATAAAATCCTATTGAGAAGAGGAAAAAAAGATCTCCCAGAAAAACACAAATTAAAAATCCTGAACAACACAAAAACTAGTAAAAAGAAAATTGCTCAAAACTGTTAAACTCAGAAAACAAAGAATCAGTTAAAATCCATAGATCTCCAGGAAAACACGCACACACACACACACACACACACACACACACATACCTTGAGAATGCAAACTGCAAGGAAAATAATGGGTAAATTTAATATGCCATTGAGAAATAACAAATTATATAAGTGAGTGGGAAAGGTCTTCAAACACAAAGGAAAGAAAAATTGAATAATACAAGATTATTCTGTATCCGCCAGAAAATACAAGAGATAATGGAACATAGTCAGAAAAGCAATGAAGCTCAAGCTGTCTGTAGCCCAAGGTGACCTACCTTGCAAATCTGAGCCTAAATATAAATGAGAGAAGATACATTTTAAATAGAAAATTAGAAACAGTCACAGAAGAAAGTTAGAACCCAAGAGATTATTTGCTTCTCAAATACCTCAGATAATAGAAATACTGGAAGGCCAAGCAAATACAGTAGCCAAGGGCAACAGCAACAACAAAATACCAAGAGAAACAGGGGAGAGGCTTCTTTCTAAACATCCAAAGGAAAACAAGGGTGAAATGCAGGTCAAATAGAGGTGAAGGTTAAAAAGATACATTATAAACTATTTTTCACAATTTTTTTTTTGTTCATTACTAGTAGACTTGCAAACTTGTCAAGTCTTTTTGACGGGGGTGAACCCCGAATCTCCGTTTTTTACAGGCTAGAGGAGACACAATTTCAGGATTCACCCCTGTCATTTTCAAGAACAATCTAGCAATACTTAGTAAAAGTTACAACAATCCTCTTCCTCTTTCACCGAGTTATTCCATTGTTGGAAGTACGTCTGAAAATGTGTATTCAAACCAAGGAAGTATTTATAATTTTGTATAATAATAGCAAAACACAAAAGGTACATCATATGCACATTAAATTAATACAAATTCAACTATAAGAAGAATCCTTTAATTCTTGAACCCTCGGTTGAATTGAAAACAAATATGAATCTGCTATTCCATCAGTTTATCTTCACGCCTGCATGATTCTCCTAGTATGAACATCTCCTGGGCAAAAAGATTCTATAGACTCTTTTGTTGGGTCTACACACAACCTATTCATTCAGCATAAGCTGTCAGACCTAATGAGAGGGACGTACTTGGTGACCTTCCCTAGTATTCCTGATCAGAAGAAGATCCTGTGCTCTTTCTGATTTCCTTGTATCTTCTTTCCCTTCCTGATTAACCAGGAAAAGAAACATTCTTTTAATGGCATAATCACCTTCTATTATAACCACTCTTGTATGTGAAATCCTTTCAAGAGAATCTTCATTCTAAACTTGTTTTCCTGCCAGCTAAATCTTTTATCATTTTATTTTCTATTTAAGAAGATTCCTGGACCTCACTTCTATTCGATTAGTGAGTTAGCTGGAGATAGTGAAAAATAAGTTCTGTCCCTCAATCCTCACAAAAAGCTGACCAGTCCTATCCGTTCTGCATCCCATTTGTCCCTCTTTACAATACTATCTTCCTAATTTGTTTGTTTGCTTGCTTTTTTCTGGGCTGTCATAAGGGCCTCTTAACTATTTTCTTTGTCTCTGGTTTGTATCTATTGCAATCCATCTTTTACCTGGCAGCCAAAATAAAATTCCTGTTACATTGATCTTTTCCCTCCTCAAAAATCTTCCCCCCCTCCCCTGAGGCTGGGGTTAAGTGACTTGCCCAGGGTCACACAGCTAGGAAGTGTTAAGTATCTAAGACCAAATTTGAACTCCGGTCCTCCTGAATTCAGGGCTGGTGCTCTATCCACTGCGCCCCCTAGCTGCCCCCCTCCTCAAAAAAACTTTTGAAAAGTTTGAATAGTTATGATATCCTTGACTTGGAAGTCATTAAGGAGAAGCATGTGACAGCTATTTTATTGCTCACATTCCTTTCATGTATAGGTTGAACTAAACCAACCAGGTACTTTCAGCTCAAAAATTCTTAGATTCTTTGAAAATACAGATTCTTCAGCTCTTTATAATATGGCTATAAACAACATTTCCAGTCTTAATAGACACACATTACTGCCTTCACTACAATGGTAAAGATAGATTAGCTGTTTTAGAGTAAAAGCCGCCTAAAGACCTGTGCTCTAAGATTCAGTGATTCTGCAATCATACCTGCGAATTCAGGAAAATTTGATTAGCTGTTCTAATGTATACACCGTCCATCTATGTATTCCCAGCACTGTGTCTTTCACATCTTGGGTATTTACATATTTATTGAATCTCACATATATTGAAATATATTGAATATATTGAAAGTGGAAACTAAAAAGGGGAAGGGGGAAAAGGAAAGGAATAAAGGGAAAAAATAAAACTAGGAGAATAAATGGCAAAGGAAAGAAAAGAAAAATAATAATAAAGAGCACCCTCTCAATAATAGATCCAGGACTTCCTTGAAAGCTTTGGAAGAAGATGAAGACTGAATTTTGGACAAATGTTTACACAAATCCTAATCTTAGAAATCAAGTAAACTGGCCACAGAGCTGAGTAAATAGAGACACTGGGATTGGCAAAGACAAGATAAGCTTAACTGATTTCTATAATGAAGAAGACCTCTATTATCTTAGAGATTTCCAGCTCCATGGGGATATTCTGATAAGACTAACCTCAGACAAAAACATTCACTGGAACAAGCCTGATCTTTGCAACTCCTAAGACCCCAGAATTAACATGTTCTAACCTCACAGTTAAAATATTCTCTCCCCAAATGACCTGACATCTAATTCCTTTATTCAGCCTCCCAAATAAGGAAAATAGATGACCTTCCTCTTTTTGCCTTGTAGTACTGTTGCCTTAGGGGAAGCTATGTGGTGCAGTGAATATAGTGGAGAGGCCTGAGTCAGGATGATCTGAGTTCAAATACAGCCTCAGATACTTACTAGCCAGGTGACCCTATATTTGCCTCAGTTTCCTCATCTGCAAAATGAACTGGAGAAGTAAATGGCAAACTATTCTAGTATCTGCCAAGAAAACCCCAAATGGAACCATGAAGAGTCAGACATGACTGAAATAACTGAACGATAGCAAAGTTGTCTTAAGGATGTATAGAATCTTATATATCTGTCTGTCTCCCTTTGTTCCCTGGCATTGCTATCCATTCGTTACTGCCCAAATCAAGCAGGATGGGAAGAATTATTCTCTAGAGGATCTTAGGACCCAGATCTGGGTGGAGAAATTCCCCATCATCCCTTTAACCCAGAGTAAATATTTTAGTAATCCCTTAAACTGTGTCTTGACAATTGCCATCAGAATTCCTTTCTTAAACTTACCTCAGTCATTTCCCACTGAACTGTTATTTGTGGCCATGTTTTATTAGAAAGAATAAAAAGGAATCAAACAAAATAATGACAATGATAGCACCCGTTTATACAGAGCTTTATGATTTAACAAAGAACCCCAAAAAGGAGTGTACCCTGTTTAAAAACAATATATTACTTTTGTTTAAAATGTTATTTTGTGCTCTAGATGAGGTGGGGAGGTGAGGGAATTCCACTCCACAGTGAGGCATAGTGGGATATAATTAACCCAAATAACAAGGTCCACTGGGGGACAACTTGAAACTGTTTTCATAAGCCTTTTAGATCAGAGAAGATTGTGCCTTGATTGAAGTTGTTTAGCAGAAACAAACAATTCAATTCAAGTAAGATGTTCTACTGAACACTATTCCTTATGATGGACAGAGACAGAGACAGAGACAGACAGACACAAAGACAGAAAGAGAGAAGACTGATACAAAGGAGAGAGAGAGAGGAAAGGATGGAAGGAGGGAAAGAGAGACTGACAGAGAAGGAGAAGCAGACTAACAGAAAGACAGACAGGGAGTGAAGGAGGGAGATGGACAGACAAAGCAGCAGAAAGAAGGAGAATCCCTGCTTATAAACTACTTAAATTCCACAACACAGAACACCAGTAATTTAGTACAGAGGTTTTTGGGTAAGAGAACATTAGCAATCAATAGTAGCCTACTTATGCGCCCTGTTCTTTGCTTTACAAATATGATCTCATTTGATCTTCACAACCCTGGGAGATAGACACTGCTATCCCTATTTTATAATTGAAGAAACTGAGACAAACAGATTGTAATGCTGGAGAAACTGAGCAGGATAGAGATTAGAGATCATTTTAATAATTTATTTGAAAGGGAGAGATGTACTGGAATCAAATGGATCCATGGTTTAGTCCCAGGGCTGAATGAGACTGTCACCTCCAAGAATCCAGTTGTGACTCTCAGACACAAGATTCTTTTATAGGGTAACAAAAATGGTGACATAATGGGGGAGGTACCTGGGATGGGGCTGACCTAATGGGGGGGGGCACTTAGGATGAGGATGACATAATAGAGGGAGGTACCAGAGAGGCTCCTGACATTCTAATGATGTCTAAGATATATAAGACCTTTATCCTATCAAACATTAAGAGGGAATGGTTATAATCTGAGGCAGAGTAACTGAGTAGGACAATTAGGGAAACTGCGGCAGGACATTAAAAGGGGAACTGTGGCACAACAAGATAGGTGAATGCCCAAGATCATACAGCTTCTAAGTGTCAGACTCGTCTTCCTGTTTATATAGAGTTTTATGATTTAACAAAGTACCTGAAAAAGGCCCAGACCCACTACAGCCCCTAGCTGTTTTTATGCAAAAGATAGTATGAAATAAGTATAAAATAAAAAGAAATTAAAGTTAAGGTTTCAAACAGTCTTCGTTTCTAGGCTGAGGAGTTGGCACATTATCTTAGAAAGTATTGGGATCCATGAAAGGTTTGTGAGCAGGGTAGAAGAATAAGTAGATTGTTTTGGCAGACTTTATGGAGTAGGGATTGGAGAGGGAAGTGACTTTAGCCTGGACTAAAGTGAGAGTAATGTGATTTGGAAAGAAGGGGATAGAAAATGTCATGAAGAGAGAATGTGGGCTGGACAATTGTTTGTTTATGTATATGAGAGAAGGGGAAGACTCTAAAATGACTGGGATTGTGAATCTGAGTAATTGGGCAGACTTTAAGAGAGGAGTACAGATTTCAAAGAGAAAGAGCAGCGAGTTTACATTTTGGACATGCTGGGTTTTAGGTACTGGAAGGATATTCCATAGGGTTGATCAGTAGGAAGTTTGGCAATGCGCAAGAAGGATTAGAACTGGACCTAGTCTAGCATGCAGAGAGATGATAAGGGAATCAATGGGAATAAGTGTAAGCAGAGAATGTAGACAGAGAAAAGAAGATTCCTTAAGACTGATCTTTGTAGAGCACCTGTGTTTAGAAGGCAGAAGCTAAAAGATAATGATGCAACAAAGGAGAGTGATGAGGAGTCACCCAAATGTGGTGGTGAATGATGTAGTAATAACCTCAAGGTTACCTGGCCTTGGGGATAATGTAGTTAGGAATGTTGTATTTCTTCCCTTAGGCCACCTCACCTTGTTGTGACCAGGATGCTGAGTCCAAAAGATGGCTGGCAGTCAGATAACAACCTGCTGGCCAGATAATGGGAAGCTTGAAGCCAATTAGCATCAATAATGAGGTGCCTAAAAATTGAGCAGATGCAGGACAAAACTGGATGCCCTCCAGTTAACCTAGTAATGTCTCAGGCCTAAAAATATACCTCTAAAAGGTTCCCCACCTGCCCACTTCTGCCCAATCCCCACCCCACCAACTTTTAAGGGAAAAAAAAAAAGCAATTTGCACTAAAATAGTGGAATAAAAAAGACAATATTGTACAAAGTTGTTTTAATTTAACTTGTTTAATTGGTAAAGAAGTAGAAATAAGGGGGCAACTAGGTGGTGCAGTAGATAGAGGAAGTCAGAAGGACCTGAGCTCAAACACTTAACACTTCCTAGCTGTGTGTCCCTGGGCAAGTTACCTAACCCCAATTGCCTCAGCAAAAAGAAAAAGTAGAAATAAAAAACAGCCAACTTTTTCTTGAAGTTTGATAGTATAACACGAGAGCTGTTTAGGATAATAGGCTGACAAATCACTATTGATCAGAGAAATGCAAATTAAGACAACGCTGAGGTATCATTACACACCTGTCAGATTGGCTAAGATGACAGGAACAAATAATGATGAATGTTGGAGGGGCTGTGGGAAAACTGGGACACTGATGCATTGTTGGTGGAGTTGTGAAAGAATCCAACCATTCTGGAGAGCAATCTGGAATTATGCCCCAAAAGTTATCAAAATGTGCATGCCCTTTGACCCAGCCATATTACTACTGGGCTTATACCCCAAGGAACTACTAGAGAAGGGAAAGGGTCCTGTATGTGCCAAAATGTTTGTGGCAGCCCTTTTCATAGTGGCTAGAAGCTGGAAGATGAATGGATGTCCATCAATTGGAGAATGGTTGGGTAAACTATGGTATATGAATGTTATGGAATATTATTGTTCTATAAGAAATGACCAACAGGAGAAATACAGAGAGGCTTGGAGAGACTTACATCAACTGATGCTGAGTGAAACGAGCAGAACCAGATCATTATACACTTCAACAATGATACTGTACGAGGATGTATGCTGATGGAAGTGGATTTCTTCACCATAGAGAAGAGCTAATCCAATTCCAATTGATTAATGATGGACAGAACCAGCTACATCCAGAAAAGGAACACTGGGAAATGAATGTAAACTGTTATTTTTACCTTCTGAATCCAATTCTTCCTGTGCAACAAAAAATTCGGTTCTACACACATATATTGTATCTAAATTATACTGTAATATATTTAACATATATAAGACTGCCTGCCATCTGGGGGAGGGGGTTGGGGGAGGAAGGGAAAAAATCTGAATAGAAGTAAGTGCAAGGGATAATGTTGTAAAAAATTACCCATGCATATTACTGTCAAAAAATGTTATAATTATAAAATAAAATAAAAAATTAAAAAAAAAAAAAGGATAATAGGCTGAAGGAATAGCACAGACAAAATTTTTTTTTCACAAAAGCTTTTTTTTCCCCTCATTCTTCTCCCCATTTCTCACAGACAATAAATAATCTAATATAGATTAAAAATGTGCAATTCTTCTGCATATATTTCCACATTAATTAAGCTGCACAAGAAAAATCAGATCAAAAGGGGGGAAAAAAACGAGAGAAAAAATAAGCAACAATGAAAAGGTGAAAACACTCTGCTTTGATCCACAGTCTCCATAGTTCTCTTTCTGGAAATGGCTCTTTCCATCATAAGTCTATTAGAATTGCCTTGAATCACCTCATCAAGCAACCAGCATTTCTTTTTAAAAGCCACATTTTTTTTAAATGAACAAAAACATTTTTTCTCCATCTTTTTTTTTCTTTCTCTCCATCTTGACATCAGAAGGGTGAAAGTGAAACAAAACTTCTTCCATGAGAGCTGATAGATTTGCAAATCTGGCTCATAGATTATAAGCATAGAATAAAGCACCTATTTAATTCAACTCATTAAGAATTTTGAGTTAGTAAATGTTTTTTCCAGTTATCAAAATATTCTATTCTTCTCCTCTCACTTTTACCCTCTTCCACTGGAAACAGATAAAACAAAAGCCTGATAGCAAAATTCCCACATTGACCATATCACACACACATACACACACACACACACACACACACACACACACACACACACACACACACACGGCATATTTCATTCTTTACTTTAGATACTGTCACTTCTTTGTCATGAGGTGGTACTATGCATTATCATTAGTCCTCTGAAATCATGGTCATTGTGATAAGTCATCATACAGTTGCTGTCATTGTATTGTTTCCTAGTTGCATTCACTTTTCTCTGTACCCAGTCTTCCCAGTTCTCTCTAAAACTAAGCCTTTTTTCATTTTTTATGGTCAAACAATACTCTTTTTCATTCATATGTCAAATTTTATTTAGCCACCCCTCCCCCAATTGACAAGTAACTCTTTTAGTTCTCTGCTGTCATAAAGAGAAATTATCCATGGGTTGCTTGACTTCTCTAAAGGAATTTCATTTTATGACCATAGGCAAGTCCCTTAATGTGGCCCCTTCCTACCTTTCTAGTCTTCTTTCACTTTAACATTCCCCATGTGCGCCCAGCTACATTTCTCTAACATGACATCCACAGCCCATCTTCTATCTCAGTCCTATTGGACTGCTCTTGATTCTGTCTCTGTTTGTATATAATCTTTTCTGCTTGTAGGTGAAAGGAATTGGAGATAGTTAGGCACTTGTGAGCTTTAAAAGGTCGGAGCTCGAGGTATAGAAAGTCAGAAAGCAGAGAGCATTCTGGGATGGGCTGGCAGTCAAATGGTGAGGAACATGATGACCTGTGTGGTCCATTTCAGCAGTAGTGAAGATGTAGGCTTATCAGTCCATCCATCAGTCATGTCTTTTTGGAAGTGAACCTGTTTTTTTGTTTGTTTGTTTGTTTGTTTTTTAATTTTTTTATTTATAATTTTTTTCACAATATATATGCATGAGTAATTTTTTAAAAATAATATTATCCCTTGTATTCATTTTTCCAAATTATCCCCTCCCTCTCTCCACTCCCTCCCCCTGATGACAGGTAATCCCATACATTTTACATGTGTTACAGTATAATCTAGATACAATATATGTGTGTAAATACCATTTTCTTGTGGCACGTTAAGTATTAGATTCCGAAGGTATAAGTAACCTGGGTAGATAGACAGTAGTGCTAACAGTTTACATTCACTTCCCAGTGTTCCTTCTCTGGGTGTAGTTGTTTCTGTCCATCCTTGATCAGCTGGAAGTGAGTTGGATCTTCTTTATGTTGAAGATATCCAGGAAGTGAACCTGTTGAAGAACATCAAATTATTTGAGGTCATTCTTCCCAGGGAATACAGGGCATAGGAGGAGACTGTGTCGCATGTGGTGGCAAGAGAATGGTTGTATGTCTGTTTTTGTGTTATCATTGAAGAAAATATCTCTTGATATAACCTAATTGATGTTAACTGGTTCAGTGAAACTGAGGTGATTGATAATCACTAGTGGCTAACAGAGTGGGTAAGAAACACACCAGATTCGAACTAATAATATTAGAAAAGATTTCCTTGACTCTTCTTGGATCCTCCTTTGAAAGCTGAAGAGAAGAATACTTGTCTGGATTTGGGAGATTATCCCACAATATAACTCCAGATATCTTATATATGCCTAGTTACTTACATGCTTTATTCCCCTTCAAAAATTAAGTTTCCCAAGGGCAGAGAATGATTTTGCTCTTCTTTGGATCTCCATCTCTTAGTACAGCATAGTGACAACTTTGTAAATTCTTAGGTGTGGTTGACTGATTTAACTTCTCAGGGTCATAGGAAAACTCTCTAAGGGTATGAGCTGTTTATGTGGGGGTGGGTGGTAACTCATTGTCTTCTATGAATTTAATAATTTTTTTTCAATTGACAAGCATTTAGTTTCCCTCTATCTTCCATTTTTCCCTTTCTCCCTTTGGAAAAGAAAGAAAAAAATCTTTAAGAAATATATTTAGTCAACTAAAATAAATCCCCAAATTATCAATGTCCAAAAATATATTCTTTATTTTGTATCTTCTCTCCTAAACACACATTACTATTAATTTTGTGGACCCAAATCTTTCAAATTCTCTGTTAAAGAGTAAAAGTTGTTGAGCAGTTGTATTGTGGAGGAAGATCCTTTGACCAATGAAACCACATAGCAGGAACAGAAACAACCTCAAAAATAACACCAAATACTTCCCATAGTAGCTCACTTTAAAAATACCAACTAAACCGCATTTCATTTTTAAACAATCATTCTTTTCCTTTGACTACTTTTCCCTTTCTTATCATACCCATATTGATAGTAAGTCTTCTACCTTCAAATAAAAGGAATTATTAGGTAACTCCATGCAACAAAGTACAAGAGGTATTCCACATTGTTTGGATTCAAAGGCAGAGTTTCTTTACTTGATAAATATTTCTTGGAATGACATATTTCCCGATAGTTGACAGGCTCTAATAACTTTTGTGATGAAATTTAGCAGCCAATTACCTCATCCTTGCACAGAGTCCTCCAGTTTGAAAATGACATCTGTTGGCTCAAGTCCTCCCAGTTACACTGAAACAGAGAATTGACCATTTCTCCAATAAATTGAATCGAATTTATTCCTAAACATTTTGAACTCTATTAGTGTTTGGCTTAGTAGCATTTCTTACTAATTTTCTTATCCTGATTTTCTCACAATTTTAAAATCATAGATAATATATTTAGTGTTGAAAGTGACCTCTCAGCTCATCTAGTACAACTTTCATTTATGGATGTGGAAACTGATGTCCATAGGGGTCAAGTGTTTTATTCAAGGTCATCCTGAATGATGCTAATATGCTAATATGATGTATATTTTAAAAAATAATTCCAGTGAATTAAAATTAAATCTGTGGATTTGAGAGAATTTCATTGTTTTTTTGAGATGACTGGAGATGCTCAGGGATTTTGGAAAGATAATATTAGGAATCACTGGAGTAGAAAGTAAATCTGGAAAACCCAAAATTTTCTTTGAAAAATATTTTGTCTGAATAATATTTTATTTTTATTTTTATAATAGTATTTTATTTTTCCAAATACATGCAAAAGTAGTTTTCAACATTAAGTAATATTTTAAGAGATTTTGTAATCTCCTTTCCTCCATTTTTCCATTGTAGTTTCTCTGTATGGCTTTACAATTTCTAGGTTAATTATAGTCCAGCATATTCCCCTCCTTCCTCTTGAAGGATGGAGATTGGAGCATGCCTTCTCATTGCTGCATGACCCATTGAGCATGAGCAATATGCTCTGTCTGCTTCTGGTACATCACATATGTTTTCACAACACAGAAAATAACCAATTTGATCAAGTGAGGATAAAATGAATATCTGTAAAGCCCCTAGTATAGCACCGGGCACAAAGTGGCCGAGTAATAGATACTTCTTTTTCTAATCTCATGTTTCTTTCCCTGGAAAAGTGCTAAGTGCTTTGGAATAATGAAACAATCCTCCTATTGGTTTTTAGTAGGAAAAGGCATCCACTCAGTAAACCTTTAAAAAAAAAAAAAAAGCAGCTGCTCCCATGGTCTCCATTCTTTTTCTGCATGTGAATAATATAACTTAGAAACTTTCTTTTGAGGAATAAAAAATGGGTTTCCTCCCCACTAGGTGAGTTGAATTGAGTCTAGACCTAAGAATTCCTGGCTGCCTTTTTTTAATTTCTTGCTTTGTTTTTCTTTCCAACAATGATGTTGAGATAGACCAGCCTTGGAGAAATTTGCTAAATCTCAAAATCTTGTGTCCCCTTCTTGGCAATTAACTGAGAGCAGGGGGAAATTCTGCATTGGATAAAGTGACCACCAACAAAATAAGAACTTTTTGGGTTTATCAGAAGAGAAGAGTCTGGAGGGAATTATTTAAATTGTGCAAAATACCTGGAAACTTCATTACATCTTCAAGTTTTATGCACCAACCTTCCAGAAGAATTGAAGTTACTGTACCCTGTCAAGGCATGCATGTGTATGAGGAGTATTTCTTTTGTGTAAAGAAAATAAATAGCTGTTTGATAACTGATTCATATTGTACATTGAATACCTTTCTAATCTTTTTTTGTAAAGAACTTAGTCACGAGCCAAACCTAAATTATAAGTAATTTTTCTTGGGAGGTCGAGGGAAAAAGGAGAGGGAATATGTTAAGCCAAAGAGAGTGAGAAAAAAGGAGTAGAATCCTTCTTTGAGGCAGTCAGGCTCTCCAAGGGTTGAACCCAGTCATCATATTCATGGGGCCAGGCCAGAAAAGTCCTTTTGGAGGCGAAGAGGAGTTAGTATCCTACTCCTTGGCCCCGGTAGTGACTCAAATTGTTAGATTTGTAAAATGGCTCCTCTTACTGATCTGGTAGCTGCTTGGCAGAAAAAAATTATTTTTTCAATTACTTAAACAAAGTGCTAATCCCCAGGAAAAAGTAAAACTGTCCGACTTTTCAGAAAACAAAC
Organism: Sminthopsis crassicaudata; assembly: GCF_048593235.1. NCBI lineage: Eukaryota > Metazoa > Chordata > Mammalia > Dasyuromorphia > Dasyuridae > Sminthopsis > Sminthopsis crassicaudata. The sequence goes on from NC_133622.1 coordinate 7,562,264, forward strand.
TTTGACTTCATAGCCAGTGTTCTTTTCAGATTTAGGAGATATGAATTCCAATTCTGACTCTGGTAATCTATTATAGAATCATATATCTGGAGTTAGAAGAGACCTAAGAAGTCATCTGAGGCAAATCCTTCCTTTTACAAATTTGGAAACTGAGGCCCAGGAGGTAAGTGACTTGTTTAAATCAAGCAGATGGTAAGCCTCAGAGGCAGGATCTGACCAGCAATGCTTCAGAGCACTAGAAACAAGATTTTTCCCAGTTACTCTCTCATGCCAGACAAGTGACTTGGGGGGAAGGAAAGGAGGCTTGCCCACTTTATTATCTATAAGATGGGGAGAAATGGCTAAATGATTTCTAAGATTCCTTCCAGTCTTAATTTGAACATGACTATATAGCAGAATGTGCAGCTGAGTGACACAGTCGATGGAGTCCTGGACTAGGAATCAAGAAGACATTTTTCTGAGTTCAAATGCAGGCTCAGACACTTCTTACCTATGTGACTCTGGGCAAGTCACTGAACTCTTTTTACCTCACTTTCCTCATTTGTAAAGCAAGTTAAAGAAGAAAATGACAAAATCAAAAACAAAAAGAAATCACCAAAAAGCCCCAACAACCCAAGTGGGGTCATAAAGAGTTGGCTATTAAAAAAAAAAAAAAAAAACAGTATAGAAAAGAAAAAGGAAAATGTTTAGAGAGCATCATCAAGGTTATGAAAAGCCAAGGATTGATTATAATTTTGGAAGAGATTACTGAACTTTTAAAAACTGTGAAGGTCATATGTCCTTGTTTTTCTCTGGAAGAAGAATTGGATCTAGATGAATGGGAATTAGTAGGAAAGCAATTAGGTGAACACTACAATTCTAGACCAAACTCAATTTCCAAAGATATACTTCATAGCTACAATTTAATCCAAATGGCTTTAAAAATTGTTATTCTAAAGGAAGAGAAGAAGGAGCAAAAATGGGGAGATGTCAGCTAAACTAGGTGAAAAGGATGAATCAGATAACAATGAAGTTAAGTACAATTCTGAGCAACAGGAGCACCTCCCATCTCCTCCCTCAATTAACCCTTCAGGGGTGGAGCAAGAAGGAGGAGGGGAAGAGCCAGAAGCACAAACATAATCGCCTGTGAAGCAGCCTATAACAAGATTAGAAAAAGCATTGGTTAAAGCTAAGAGAGAAGGACAGGATATAAGTGATTTTATACAGGCATATCCTGTGATTGAAAATATTGACTCTGTAGGTCAAAAAAGGAGAAGATATGCACCTTTAGATTTGAATAAAATTAAGGATTTGAAAAAAGGTTGTATCCTTTATGGGGCTACATCAGCTTATGTTAAAATGTTACTAGATGGTTTGTCTTATGAAGTCCTAACCCCGAATGATTGGAAATCCATAGCAAGGACATGCCTGGAACCTGGAGAAAATTTGCTATGGCTTGCAGAGTTTCATGAATTATGTAAAATCCAAGTCAGATGCAATTTGGAAATAGGAGTTAATACACAATTCACTTTTGAGCACTTGGCTGGTGAAGGTCAGTATGGAGAGAATTCAGAACAGATTAATGATACCATGACAATATATGAGCAAATTGCTAAGGCTGCAATAAAAGCTTGGGGTGTCCTCCCCGGACAGAAAGATCGGGGAGAGGCTTTCACTAAAATAGAGCAAGGTCCAAATGAACCTTTTGCAGATTTTGTGGGACGTTTGCAGACTGCTGTCAAAAGAACTATTGGAGAAAATGCAGCTACAGAAATAATGACCAGACATCTGGCTAAGGAAAATGCCAATGGGATTTGCAAAAGAATTATATGGGGATTAGACAAAGATGCTCCTTTAGAGGAGATCATAAGACGCTGTGCTACAGTGGGAACAAATGCTTTTTACACCCGGACAATGATGAACGTGGAAAGACAGGGTCCCTCTTGGCAAGGGCCTTCTAAAGAAACTCGGCGATGTTTCCAATGTGGAAAAATTGGACATCTAAGAGCTCAGTGTAGGTATGGAGATACAGTGAGAAGACAGGGTGAAAGAAGACCTAAAACCCCATGTCCAAAATACAACAGAGGACTCCATTGGGCATCAGAGTGTAGAATAATTCAGGGAAACGGGATGAGGGACCCAGGTCCAGGGCCCCAGGCAAAAAAGACTTGGGGCATGGTGGCAGCTGATGTTACACCCAAAGAGCCTTTAGAAGGTCAGGACTCTGATTGGATCAACCAACAGAAATGCAATCACATGGCAGAAAGGGATTACCTGATAAGTGAGCCGAAAGGCAATCAGATTGCAAAAATGGATTACACTTGGGGAGAATACAGGCCTTTTAAACCAACAGGGCTGTGTCCAGTGCAAACAACTCCAATGTAATTGTCAGATGATGAGAAGAGATTTAGAAAGTAGTAAATAGAAGGAAATTAGATAGGTGAACTGCCTGGGAGAGAGGGTTTGCTTGTATTTTAACGGACAGAAGGAAAAAAGATGAAGAAGGAAACAGATAGGTGGCAACAAGCCCCTGGAGAGAGACAGAAAAAGAGAAAGACCTCAAAACAAAGGAGAAAATCTAAGAAACATCTGACACTGAAAGAGCATGGCTAATAAGAAGACTGTTAAAGAACTTTAAAACCAGCAGGAATCATTGGATTTCCTAACACAAGATGTGACTAATGGACATTTATAAATTCTGAATTTATGATTATTTGATCATGTTATTTGTTACATACTTCTAGCATGTATTATGGTACTATGGTACTATGTGCTTACGTAATTTATGTAATTATGTGTAATACCTCCCATATTGATGGATTTATGTTTCAAGGTCATGACTACCCTATGTTCTAAATCAAAAGAAAGGGGGAGATGTTAGGATTACCAGGTGAGAACTCAGGTTGACTTGACAGTTCTCTGGCTCAGACCTTTGATTCGGGCCTTTAAAGGGAGTTTATACCTTAGGAATTCTAAGAGGAGCAAGTTCATTGGTGGAAGTATTCTCACATGCCTATTCTCTGGGAGGATAAAAGAAGGGCAGCATTGGGTCTGGGAGAATCGACTCTGGGATAGAGTTTTGACGCCAGGCAGGCTGAAAGGAGACCAGTCTGATTTGAGAAAGGACAAGAGCTGGAGGAGATTCAGAGCTCCCAAGAAACCTGCGCACAGAGGAAAAGATTTTACAGATCTCCTCCCAGAGAAGGATTATAATTGAGCAGACGGCCAGACCCTCACAATTCAAGAACATTACACCTGAACAATGCAAAAATATAGCATCATGATTGGCCTACAAAGAAAAAAAGTAACATTGATCTACTATAAGGCGTTGCACTGAGTAATGAAAATTTTTTAAAAGGCTGTGAAATATTTTGCTAATATAAATGCCAAATCATAACAAAGTAAAGAACAAAGTTGGAAACATAAAGGAAAACGTTTCGTATAGAACTATCATCTCCTTGAATTAGCCTGCTGTTTTGACTCTGCACAGTGGAAAATAATGTTCTAGATTTTTGTTTTTGCTTTTTTTCTTAAAGGGGAAGAGGGGACCAGGACTGTGTTTTGATCAATATGGAGACACTCCCGGTACAGATATTCCTTCCACCAAAGCAGAATGGTAACTCTTTGGTAACTTATGAATAGTTGTGTGATGCTCTGAGAAGTTGATTTTCCCAGGGTTACATGGCTGATACTATGTTCTATACTAGTACTACTAGTCCAAGACACAGAGCTTTTTGAGTCTTAAGATGAGCCCCCTCCCTAACACTGAACATGAAGTGTGTGTGTGTGTGTGTGTGTGTGTGTGTGTGTGTGTGTGTGTGTGTGTGTGTGTTCGCTAGGTGCCTTATGATACAAAGAATCATAAAGATGTATCCCTGCCCTTAAAGATCTTGCGATATGGTTATGAATAAAAGGAAAATGCATAAAATGTCAAATACAGTTACAATTTTTGAACGAACATTTCAAGGCAATGACACTATCACACATTTAAATGCCTAATGAAAAATAATGGATAAAAATTGCTGTAAGAATAAGTAAGGAAAGGAGCACTTCAGGCCTTCTAAAAAGGTGGAATGAGGCACTCCTGGAAATTTCAATTTGAGCTTTGCCAAAGCTTAGACGAAATTCCCCTATCAAACCTGATTCTTGAAAATTCTTCTAGGGTGTGTTAATGGAGTTTCCCGCTTTAGCAGAAGCTCAGAGAAAGGCATAGTAAAGTTCTGAGGAAAGGCACTGAGGCTGGTGCCAGAAGATGATAAACCAGTTTGGCAGGGTGGGGAGTCTTGTCCAGCCCCACCTCCTCATCTCAGAGACCATGTGTGTGATAATGATCAAGAAACTACTAATTGCTGGATCTGAGGCTTGAACTCTGGTTTCTAGGCTTCTAATTCAATGGCTTTCCAGTATATTCTTCTGTTTTTTTTTTTTTTTTGTTTTTTTTTGTTTTTTTGTTTTTTTGTTTTGTTTTGTTTTTTGGCTGAGGCAATTAAGGTAAAATGACTCATCTAGAATCACACAGCCAGGAAGTGTTAAGTGTCTGAGATCAGATTTGAACTCAGGTCCTCCTGACTTTAGGGCCGATGCTCTATCCACTGTGCCCCCTAGCTGCCCCCTATTCTTCTGTTCAAAGAAGCAACTTGAGTCCAGCTGGATGACCGGCCAACAGAAATCATCGGTGTTTTTTGGTCCAAAGGCCTTTGGGGCCGTCACTGCATTTATTTAAGGACTTTTAGGTCTGCAAGGCATTTGATCCAACCACACTGTTCGGTAGGTGTTATTATTATCCCCATTTATATTAGACTGCTAGATACTCTTCAGGGTCAGGAGGTATCTGAGGCAGCATTCAAACACAGGGATGTGATTGCAAACTCAGTACTCTACCCATGGGACTGGTTTCGTGCCACTTAGTAATCCCCTTCTCTCATTGCCCTGTAGGAATGGAGAGCTGAAATCTTAGAAACATGCAAGTCTCCCACCAAGTGTGAGCAAGGATGCTCAACAATTGGAAGACTCCAAGAGATCATAATTGAGGGTCATGGAGGCAAATGCAGGCTGGTGAGTTTCCACTCAGGTGGTTTCAGGTAAGAGATCTGGATGTTTTCCAGGGTAATGACGGGGAGTAGGGAGGAGCTCCTGGGACAAGAAGAGGAAAGGGCCAGATTATTCCTCTCTGCTCCCCCAACGTACACCAGTGCTGTTGCTATTACTGAGATTTCAAAAAGACTGAAGGTGGAAGGAAGACCTAAAACCACAACAGAACTCTTGCACTGTCCTTCCTAGTGAAGAATGACACAGTGGAGATCCTTCCTCTTTCTAGGCCCTGGGAGGGCCTGCATATATTCTAAAACTACGTGGAGGAGATGTGATAAGGGCTTAAATTTGGGTGGGTAAAGACATGGGGTGGACTGAGATCTGGGAGAGATGGGGACTACATTTGGATAGACTGAGGAGCAACTGAATGGGTACCCACAAGAATAGTAGAAGACCGAAAATGGTGGTACTCTCAATAAAAATAGGAAGTTCAGAAGAGAGGTGGATGAGTTGTGTTTCAGGCTTGTCTAGCTTAAGATACCCATGAGAAGTATCATTTAAAATGTTCAGTAGGCAAGTGATGATGAGCCCCTGCATCTCACGAGAGAGAAACAATGATCTTCTCAACAAGTTTTTTTTGTTTTGTTTTGTTTTTTCCAGGATGGAATATTTGTTTTTTATTTGTTTTTATTTACCAGATATATGCACGGGTAATTTTACAACATTGCCAATTGCCAAACCTTTTCTTCCAATTTTTCCCTTCCTTCCCCCACCCCCAGATGGCAGGTTGACCAATACATGTTAAATATGTTAGAGTATAAATTAAATCCATGTATACATGTCCAAACAATTATTTTGCTCTACAAAAAGAATCGGACTTTGAAACTGCACCATTAGCATGTGAAGAAAATAAAAAACGCAGGCGGACAAAATTAGAGGGATTGGGAATTCTGTGTAGTGGTTCATAGTCATCTCCCAGAGTTCTTTCGCTGGGTGTAGCTGGTTCAGTTCATTCCTGCTCTGTTGGAACTGATGTGGTTCATCTCATTGTTGGAGAGGGCCTCGTCCATCAGAATTGATCATCACATAGTATTGTTGTTGAGTCTACAAGATCTCCTGGTCCTGCTCGTTGCACTCAGCATCAGTTCATGTCTCTCCAGGCCTTTCTGAAATCATCCTGTTGGTCTTCTCAACAAGTTTTTGAGACAACCAGTTTAGTTATCATTATTGCCATTTTAGAAGTAAGGAAATCAAAGCTGATAGGAGTGAATCCCAGAATACTCTTCTTTCTACTCTTGCCACTGCATTGTAAATAATAGATTCAAACATTTTAAAAGTGTAATGAAAGTCATTACCCACTTACTGTGCTTAACAAGGTGATTGGGACATAGGAAGTGCTTAATAAATGTCTTTGTTTTCATTCTTTCAAAGGGAAATACCTTCTGCTTAATGAAAATAGAAGAGAATATCAAAGGAAGCAGAAAGGAAAGGAAGGGTTAGCAAGTTGAACTTTTGCTGACTGTAGTAAACGCCTAGTTTTGTTGGCCAGGTCCAAAAGTTCCAGTGGGGAGATGACTGTCTGAAGGAGAAAAGAGAGGAGGAAGAGAGAGGGAAAGAAGGGAAGGAAGAGGAATCAGGAAAAGAAATCAAAAGTTTTATGAGCACAGATCTCTGCCTTCTGAGAAGTTCTTTGTTCCTTGAGTCAGCTAATTAAGCTGTTTGCACAAGTTCTCTTTTCAGTAGCAGGGAGACATTCTTCCCCCTTTCCTGCCCACTTCAGGGAGGCGACTCCCCCAGCCGGAAAGCCTTCCATGAAGCCCTCTAACTTAACGCTGCAGGTATGGATGCTCCTCTGGGGATTGGTGCTGAGGGGAGCTGCTGCTGGCTCTGCCTGGACAGAAGAGAATCACTGGAGCGGGGAAGGCACTAACCACTACCTGGAGACTCTGTTCCTGGGCAGATGTTATGAGTATATCTTCCTGGTGAACCCGGCCCTCAGGTAAGTCATAGGGCGTGTCTCCTTCAAAGAAAAGGTGTGTTCTCTGACCTCCGGGAGGTGAGAAGGCTTTGCTGTCAATCCTCCTGATCTCTGAAACCAGCTAGTTCTGGAGTGACCCTCCCAGCCCTCCCTCCCTCAAAGGTGATGCTGTGACAGCAAGTGAATGGGATTTAAGAGAGGGAGGGCTGGGCAGGGGCCCTCCAGAGCCAGCTGGCTTCAGTCCTAGGCACTCTTTTCTCTAGTGTCCCGGGCAATCTGAGGTATCTCTTCTGTTTTCATGGGTTCAATTATTATCTCTATACAGTTGATTCCTGTATCTTCTATATTCCTAGCCTTAGGCCCTTTGTTTAGCTCCAGTTCCATGTCTCTTGCCTCTTGGAAATCTCAAATTAGAGGCATATAGGTACATAGAGGTACTATAATATATATCATATATAGTGCATATAGTACATACTATATACGTACTGTATATAATGTATGGGTACTATAGGCATATAGGTACTATAGCATATACTATATACAATATAGGGATACAATAGGCATCTAGGTACATCGAAGTACGATAAGCATCTCCAAAACAGAACTCATTATCTTTCCCCAAAACTTTGCCCTCTTCTAACATTTTCCTATTACTACTGAGGGTATCAAAAGTGAATTTTTTAGCTGTTTGGACATGTATACATATATTGTATTTAACTTATATTTAACATATGTAACATGTATTGGTCAACCTGCCCTCTGGGGGAGGGGGTGGGGGGAAGGAGGGGAAAAATTAGAACAGAAGGTTTTGGAGTTGTCAATGCTGAAAAATTACCCATGCATCTATCTTGTAAATACAAAGCTATAATAAAAAAAGTGAATTTGGGGGAGAACATACCTGATTCCATTTAGTCCTGCTTTTGTTATTATATTCCTTTGTTCTTTCTGGATGATACCTCTATGACAGGTATTGAATGTGTTCTTCTGTACCTCCTTTCCTCTGATCACTTCTTGATTATAAAAGAAAACTCTTAGGATTTTAGGCAATTCCAGGAACTCAACTCCCATCCCTATATCTTACCCAATAAAGTTTTTTTTTTTTAATAAATTTTATAATTATAACTTTTTTTGACAGTACATATGCATGGGTAATTTAATTTTAATTATCAATTACACTCACTTCTGTTCTGACTTTTCCCCTTCTTCCCTCCATCCCCTCCCCTAGATGGCAGGCAGTCTTATACATGTTAAATATATTTTGGTATATCCTAGATACAATATATGTGTGCAGAAGCGAATTTCATGTTGCACAGGAAGACTTGGATTCAGAAGGTAAAAATAACCTGGGAAGAAAAACAAAAAAAAATTTTTTTTTGTTTTTCTTCTCAATAAAGTTTAATGTAGGAGCTTAACAAAAGCTAATTAACTGATTAATAGGAAGCTACTTTTTGTTGTTGATCTGGTAAAAATGACTAAGTGAAAGGACACATTCTTCCCTTCCCTTCCCTTTCCTTATGTACTGTTAAGTATTTTTCCCTGGTTTTGAGCCCAACCAGTTCTTGGCCAAAATTGCTTTAAAAGAAGCTTCTGTCCTGTTGTGCCCTCAGAGTCAAGAATCTCGGTCCTTATACCTCAGCCTTTTTGTTTACCTGACTTTCTTTAAAATTCAGCTTAAAAATTTTTATACCTTTCTCTCTGAACTATTTGTTCTAACAAGTAGCTTATCTAATTATTTTCATAGTTGTCTCCCCCATTACAATGTAAGTTTCTTGAGGACAGCGACCTATTTTTGTCCTTTTTGTGTATCCCCAGGACTTAGCGTCTGGCACCTTGTAAGTGCTTAACAAATGCTCATGGACTGACTGCTAAGGAACAGAAGATTGTGATCTAAATTAGTGGAAAGCACATCCACAGGGAGAGAAGGAAATAAGCATGTATATAGTGCTTACTGTGTGCCAAGCACTTTACAAACATCATCTCATTTTATCCTCACAACAATCCTTAAGATGGGTGCCGTTATCTCAATTTTATAGTTTAAAAACTGTGCCCAGGGTCATAGATCTAACTAGGAAGGGTCTGAGGCCAGATGTGCACTTGGGACTTCCTGACTCCAGGCCCTTCCTTCCCCCTCCCCACACATTTTGTGTGTTGTAAATATGGTGTATTCCTTTTGTGTGTATATATCTCTTCCTGCCAACAGAACCTAAGTTTCAATCAAATGTAAACACCTTGATTGGGGGGATTTTTTTAAAATCTTTGTTAACAATATAATGTTATAACTGCTTGTTAAGCACATGGTAGGTGCTTTATAAGTATTGGATTAAAGTCATGGATCTTTTCAAATAAGGAATCAATACCATTGTTTGTTTTTTCCTTTACAGTGACAAAAACTGCTCAGCAATGTGGGAAGCCTTTAAATCTGTGCTCCACAAGAGTCCCTGCTCTGTACAGCCTTCAGACTACGACCTTTTTATCAACCTCTCAAGACACGCCATTCCCAGAGATAAGGTACTCTCTTAATTATCTGGGCAGTGCCTCTGATTACCCTCCCTCTATACAGACACGTATGTGCTGAAGTATAAGAACTTGATGCTCATCCCTTGTGGGCCAGACAGCACTAGTCCGTCCCAGACTTGGGTTCATGTTTATGGAGAGTATTTTCGGGTAACCCTGAAGCTTGGGGTTCACCACAGTGTGAAACTGAGACCCTTAAAAGTCAGCTCAAGGAGCACCAGCCCTGAAGTCAGGAGGACCTGAGTTCATTTATTTATTTTTTTATTAAATTTATAATTATAAAAAAATTTTTGACAGTATATATGCATATATGCATGAGTAATTTTTTTTATAACATTATCCCTTGTATTCATTTTTCTAGATTTTCCCCTCCCTCCCTCTACTCCCTCCCCTAGATGACAGGCAATCCCATACATTTCACATGTGTTACAGTATCACCTAGATACAATATATGTGTGCAAATCCCATTTTCTTGTTGCACATTAAGAATTAGATTCCGAAGGTATAAGTAACCTGGGTAGATAGACAGTAGTGCTAACAATTTACATTCACTTCCCAGTGTTCCTTCTCTGGGTATAGTTATTTCTGTCCATCATTGATCAGCTGGAAGTGAGTTGAATCTTCTTTATGTTGAAGATTTCCACTTCCATCAGAATACATCCTCATACAGTATTGTTGTTGAAGTGTATAGTGATCTTCTGGTTCTGCTTGTTTCACTCAGCATCAGTTGATTTAAGTCTCTCCAAGCCTCTCTGTATTCCTCCTGCTGGTCATTTCTTACAGAGCAATAATATCCCATAACCTTCATATACCACAATTTACCCAACCATTCTCCAATGGATGGACATCCATTCATCTTCCAGTTTCTGGCCACTACGAAAAGAGCTGCCACAAACATTTTGGCACATACAGGTCCCTTTCCTTTCTTTAGTATTTCTTTGGGATATAATCCCAATAACAGCAATGCTGGGTCAAAGGGTATGCACAGTTTGATAGCTTTTTGGGCATAGTTCCAAATTGCTCTCCAGAATGGCTGGATTCTTTCACAACTCCACCAACAATGCATCAGTGTCCCAGTTTTCCCACAGCCCCTCCAACATTCATCATTATTTGTTCCTGTCATCTTAGCCAATCTGACAGGTGTGTAGTGGTATCTCAGAGTTAGGACCTGAGTTCAAATGTGACCTCAGACACTTAACCCTTCCTATGACCCTGGGCAAATCATTTAACCCCAATTGCCTCAGCAAGGAAAAAAAAAAAAAGACAGCTCAGATTGATCTATTCAGCTATTTCTGTCCCACCAGAAACCTAAGCAAACAACATGATAAATATCAACAAAAACATTTCACAGAAAAAAAGAAATGGGAAAATGTGACATATTCTCTGCACACATTCCCCAAATGATCCCAGTACTTCCTTCCTTTATCTTCCCCAGCACAGTCTTGACAGGAAGCTTCCTTTTCTCAGTATTTCTATCTTTTTCCTCTTATGAAATATTTCCTGTGACCACCGACAACCTCTTGGGAAATAAGGCTACACTTGCCACAGGGTACAGTAGGAAATGGAAGCTTGCTGTGACCTGCTGTTTCTCCCCCCTGAAGGATGACCAAATGAGGACCAAATAGAGCAGCTTCTCTGGCTCGCTCCCCTAACTCCCACCGGCACTGCCAGGCTGCTTCTACTCTCAAGGTTCTAGGACGTTCCTGATACTCCCACAGGAGTGCTTCTTCTTGTCAATAAGCTGGCGGATTCAGTTCTCAGCTATGACATTTACTCCAATGGCTTGGCAAGAAGCAAAGCTCCTCTTTTTATACAATTAGGTTATTCAGGGGCTTTCGTGACTTTTCCAAGATGTAGGATGCTCCCTCTGCCTCTTTTACATCTCTGCATCTTCCTCCCTTATGACAGCTAACCTTGTTAAAGTGTAAACAAGGTGCTCCCCGCCATACCCAGCCATCTTTTTGGTGGAAGTTATTGCTGCAGTTTGTGTTAATGAGTCAGATTCTGTCAGTGACTCTTGGAGGAATGTGCCCGCACAAACCAGTCAGGATGGCAAGTGCCGCCCCCTCCTAAGGAGTGGGATGTCCACACCCAGATTCTTTGTGCTGGGGGAAAATCTGGCCATCCTTTCCTACAACAGTAGAGAAAACTCTTCAGCACTCATCTGACCCAAAAGAACTGTGATTTCTAAAAAAGGTCTGAAGCATGAACATTCCATACTGATAGTAATATTCTTGCAACATTGGCTTGTGCAGAGCAAGGCTGTCATAAATGCTCTATTATATAGTACTGTGTGAGGCCACGTAGTGTAGTGGACAAGAGACAGGAGACCCGGGTTCCCGTCTCAGTTCTGCCTGGTAGGAAGCACTTAATCTTCCCAAGACTGTTTCCTCATCTGTTAAATGGGTGTATTAATACCTCCACTATCTACAGGTTAGAAAAACCTAAAGCCTTTGACAGGTTGTCTCTGTCTTTCTCCTCTTGGAATCCTTTCCTTTTTTTAGAAACTTCCATGCTCAATGCTCCTAGGTGATCCTGAGTATCTTTTTGCCTATGATGTCATACATCAGACACACCTGGGAGAGCTACATCCTTCCCTGTAAAAGCTCTTGGCCTTTATTAATTTTGCTATTGATACAATGATATGTGACTATCCCAGCATTTAAGCAGATCTACAGTGTGTACCTGCTCTAAAATATAAAGTGAACAGCCTTTGGTCCAATTGGCCGCTCTCTATCCTGCTGAGGTTGCAGTAATCTTAGTGGATCTGTGAATTCCTGGTCCCCAGGGTATCTCCTTGATTGCACTAGGCCACCAAGGTATTTCTTATGGGGACTCACATCTTCCATTGGGGAGTTAAAATGGACCTTGATAAAGGCCCACTGCTTTTAGCATCTCCAGTCAGTCTATCTCTTTGTTAAGACCTGAGTAAAACTAAAAACAATTCCAGTGAACTGGGACACTGCCTTATAGGGTGGTGGTTGAGTACAAACTGTGGCCACGGGTCCCCTTGAGGATTCTGGGCCCCCAAGAAGCTCTTTTCTCTCTCTCTTGATTCTTCTCTTCCTCTCTAAAAATCGCATAGTTGAAGAAATCTACTTCTAAGGAGACTCTTGGTCAAAGGATTGAACTCAGAAACTCCCAGTCTCTTGGGAGCTTTTGAATCTGGAATTAATAAGAGCACAATAAGGGGGAGAGCCCTCTCTAGTCTCTTGTGCCTAGGAGAGGCTAGAGGAAGCCAAAAGATGGTCAGAAATTAGGTTTAAGAACCTCAGGCCACTTAGACAAGTACATGCTGTTTGTGTCATACGTTGCTCTTTCCAGTCACCATATTTGGCTGTGGGTGTTGAGGGAAGAGAAAGGGAAAAGGAGGAGAGAGGGAAGTCCAAGTTCAAAAAAAGAGAGACTTATAGGCATCGATTAGACAGGAACTGCTCTAGTTCCATGATCCAGCTCCATTAGGGGGAGGTTGGGGATGGATACACCTTTGACTAGCATCCATGAGGGTAGCTGCCATCATGAGGAATCCTCAGAGGGGTTTCCTCTAACCTGTCTAAGAAAGAGAGCCTGTAAACCGAGGCCCACAACTCATCAAATTAATTGGAGAAATGGTGAAAACTGTTTTAATTATTTTCAGTTAACAGCATTTACTTTCCACTTCCCAACCCCCTCTCTCAATGGAAAAGAAAAAAGATAAGCCTTGAAGCAAATAAAGGCAGTCAAGCAAAACAAATCTCCACTGTCTGGTTGTGTCCAAACATGTAGGTCTTATTCTGCATATGGAATACATCTGTCAGGAGAAGGGTTGGAGTCTTCATCTGCTTCAGAAATGGTTATGACGATGAACAAAGATTTTAAGTCTTTCAAAGGTGGGACAGGTACACTTGAGCTGAGGGCTCTCCAATCAGCCCAATTACATGAAGTGCTGCATAATCCTAGGGATTGCTATTCCTGGGAGTTCTTCCGAACTGGGAGCCTGAATTTGGGTGTGTCCTCTAGACTCTTTCTTTCCCCAACCACACCCTGAGATGCCAGTGATTAATGCTTCAGTTCCATTTAACTAATTAAGATGAACAAAAACTGAGGGACATTTCCCCCCCCCCCATACCTGGGAGACACGGTTCTGTATAGAATGGGACGCCCCAAGTTCGTGCCCAGTTGCCATGCTGGATCAGCTCCACTAGAAATGGGTTTCATCTCAAAGGTTGGGTCACAATTCAGGACCTGGAAGCTTTACTGGCTGGCCATAAGACCTAAGACACAGGAAAGAACCAACATCAATGGATTTGGCCCATATTTATAGGCTACATTTTGGCATTGCATGGAGAGGGCCCTCTCCTATTATTCTCTTCTCTAACCAGAAAGCAAGCAGGTAAGAGGCGGACCAAAAAAGGACTGCCTTTGGATGATTAATGCCTTTTGAATGAAACCCATTTCTACCCCCGTCGCAATCAAAAAGTCTCCTCTTAAACTTGTAGTTGGCAAACCAGTTACAGAATGTCTCCACATGCCCCAAAATTCCCATGGAGAATGCAGACGCTGAGCACTCTGAACGTGTTCGTATGGACCAGACTTATTGGCTGGTACCTGTTACATGAATAGGAGCACTTGTAATTCTGAAAATTTAAATTTATGGGAATTTTATATAATCGGTTGAATATTTCATTATTTTTTGTAAAATCTCTTATGATTAAGAAATAAAATCCATACCTTTTTCCAATGGGGAAAGAGTGTTTAAGATAAGTCAGGAGCAGCTATTTATCACTAAGCAAGTTAAAAATGAAAGTAAGATAGATTGCAGCTCTTTGAGTCCCTACATAAAACTGAAATGATTTATATGTTTAAAAGAACTGGTTAGTGAGTTTTTTTAAAATATATATTTCTCTCTCCAGTCCTTGTTCTGGGAAAATAGCTACTCCCTTGTTTTGGCTTATGCTGATAATGCCCAACGGCTGATGCCTGTAAGCGACACGCTGTATGGCAGAGTAGCAGATTTGCTCATTTGGTGTCGAGAAGAAAATGGCACAGGTAAGGGGATTTTGTCCTCCGAAGGGGGGCCGCCATTGAGAAGCCAATGATAAGTTTGTTCCGGGAGGCCTGATTTCAAGGTCAGGAAAGTCAAAGTTCAAATCTGGTCTCAGATATTTACTGACTATGTGACCCTGAGCGAGTCACTTAACCTGAATTTCCTCAGTTTCCTCAACTGTAAAATGGTGATAATAAAAGCACTTACTACCCAGAATTCTGCATGAGATAATGATTGTAAGGTGTTTCGTGTGTAATAAGTGCTATAGAAATGTTAGCTATTATTATCATTCGTAAGATTTAGTTTTAAAATCCAAAACTGTGACCATAAGAAATCTGCTGGAAAAGTGTGTTTTTCACTAAGGGATCAGAGGATCTTGTTGCAGCCCTCACTAGAGGGCACGTGACCTTGCATTGTTCAAAGTCACCTCATCTATAAATGGCAATAACACACCTGCTGAAGACAAGAGCTGGTGATCTTTTTCTGTCATTTCTATTGTTCTATGAAGCCATTCCCATCCGAGCGCCATTCCTCTGCCCATTTCCCTAATATCCAGTATATTCCACTCAAGCAGCAGGCTCTTTGCCTTAATTTCTTTCCCTTGTGATAAAACAAATCAATAAATCACTTTGGATTTTCCCCTAGACTTTGATTACCAGTCCTGCCCCACAGAAGAAGACTGTGAGGATAATGCCGTGAACTCCTTCTGGAAGAGAGTCTCCTCCCAGGTAATTCTTATGTCATAATGGAGTAAACTGAGGCAAACAGGAGAACTAGCTTGTCAAAGCAAGTCTTTCTGACTCCAGGCCCAATCCTTACGCACTATTCCATTGAGCTGCCTGTTTAACTGTTTGGATCAGCTACTTAATTAACCAAAGCATTGGGAATTTCTTTGGGCCTAGGGTACTGGGAAAAATTACTGAGACACTAAGGGAAGGTACCGAGAACGGATCAAGTCGGGGAGCTCTGTCTGTATGGGGACAAGCCTGGAGGACCTCTGAACTGGAAGAAGCCTATTAGCAAGGACATTCATGGGCGGGCCAAAGCAAGCCAGGAGAATGAGCGGAGAGGGAGTTCAAAATGAGGGGATCTTCTCAGATAATTCTAATTTACGGTTATGATTTTAGTGGTCATCATAAGGTGGGCAGTGGGAAGCCTAAAAGCTGGAACTTTTTATATAAGAAATCACACCACACTCAAACACACACACACACACAAACATACATACACAAACACAAACACGGCTATTGCTTCTTGTTTGCAGAGGTTCAGTTATGCCCTTCAGGGGGGTTAATCCCGAAGAAATGAGGGCCCCAGCAGCTACTGAGGGCTTTCTTGGAGCGTCCCCTGGGCCAGGGATAATTCTCTGTACCAGGATTTGATCAAACAATTCAGAGATGGGAGACAAAGCCAAAATACTGGTTGGAAGATGTTGCCCTGGAGCAGAAGCATCAGGAAATGAGTCACTTGGTAAAGACAAAAACATCTCAGAGTTGCCAGTCTAGGAGGGGATTCCTCCTTTAACATCCCCCCTTCCCCAGACCAGAGAGCTTGCTCTGGTCTCTCCCAACTCTGCTGAAAGCCAGAATTAAGAATTATGGAGAGCTAAGTCTGGGATCAGTGTTTCTAGCCAGGATCAGGAACGACACAAGCCAGATTATTTGCCAGCAAGATAGGCAGTTGCAGCAAAGTGTTTTGACAGGCCCTGCACTATTGTTTTGAAGCTGTGTACTAATTACCTGAGCCTTGTGCAGCAGGATTAAAAGGGGGTTCTCCAGTGGAGTCTGTGCCCTTGCCAGCTCCCATCCCTGAGCCAAACACCCATGGTGCTTCCAGGAAATGCCAGAGAAGGGCTCTTAGAGTGATGAACATCAGTTCTCTGGAAACTCCCCAAGGAACCGGAGCTTGCTTCCAGGCCCTTTGGTTCTTCTCCCTTTGCTTCCTTTGGCTCGGTGTTTCCAGCTCCCCATCCCCATCCCCGACCCCAGTCTGCAGTATCCTTACATCTTTTGTCTAATTTCCCTGACATGTGATCAGCAGCTTTAGCCCCAATCAGAACCCATACCCTGGGTACCCTCTGCTTGGTGACATCTGGGAGCAATGGATAAGTGAATTTCTGATGATACACAGCAAAGTGAAAAGGAACCGGGAGCTCCCTTTGACTCCCACCTTCCCTTACTAGCTTTGTGACCTTGGATACATTATTTAATTGTTGTGCCTCAGCTTTTTTATCTATAAAATTAGAGAGATTTTGTTCCTTATTCCTACTTTACAGAGTGCTTCAATTCCATTAGATGTAGACTATATGCCTGGGACCAGGTTAAATCTGGGGATATAAAGGCAGAGAAGTCAGTCCTTGCCATCAATGAGCTTACATTCTACTGGAAAAATTGTGGCTATGAGGAAAACTCTTTGCAAACAGTGTCATATAATACAGAGGTCCAGCTGCTGCCCTCCTGTGTAAGGGCAGCCCTAGCTGCCTGCTAAATGGAAGGGCTAAGTTTCAGTAACTGTTAGAATAGACAATTCCTACATGTTCTGTGATTAATTAATGACTTGCATCTATTGCTGTGTGTGATGGTTAATTAAAAATAACTGAAGAAACAACCCAAGCCAAAACAGGCCTAGCGAATGGGTATTAGACTCCCCAGTTGGTTCAAAGACCTTGAACACAGTGAGACAGATTTTATGTGTTAGAAAAAATTGATCAAAGAAAATGAATTAATTGTAAGAAAACAATTAACTAGGATACAAGCCAGGATACAAAACTAGGTAATCTGATTTCTAATTGGAGGAAAGATCAGGAACAAATTGGGATTGGGGGAAAATAAGTTTGGGATAAGTTGGGAGGGAGACAAGTAGGTTTCAGGATCTTTCTTGTCTCAGAATTAGGAGATGCTGATTAATTGTATCCATCTATATTTATGAAACTATGAATTATCCATTATTCTATGGATGATTTGCAGAAAAACAAGATGGAGAAGAATACAGGGGCAGCACAAGATGAAGTCAGTATTCTTGAAATAGAATCTAATTGGTTCTCCATATCAAACCAACTCTATTTTGTAACTGGTGTTCACTTGATCTTATTTTCTTTCGATAAACATTTATTAAACATTTACTGAGTACCAGGGACTATGGTAAATGCTTGGGATACAAAAAGAAACAAAAAGGAGTCTATTTGCAAGGGATTTATAATCTCTTCCTCTCTGAAATGTATCCACTCCAAAAAGTTCTAATTTCTCTAAAATGTTATATTTAGCAGTTCTTAATTATTTGATTAAAAAATCGTTTTCTTTCCTAGTATGCACATGATAGCTCCGGGGTGATATATGTTATGTTGAATGGTTCAGAGCCAAGTGGAGCCTATCCAGTAAAGGGGTAAGTGGAAAAACAAAACAAAACAAACAAACAAAAAAACCTAACCTTATATATTAGACCAGTATCAAAAAGTTGATAGAAAAGAAAAAAATGCTGAATTGTGAATTATTACTTATAAACTAATCTAAATACTTGCCGTGCAGATGAAAACCCTTGCAAATCCAGATAGCCCAAGACCAGTGAAATATCTCAGAGAGCAGGGGACAATCCCTGTTCCAGACTGATAAAGAGTTCAGGAAACAGGGATCGATAACTAGTTGGCCAATATTCCACTTTAGCAGTGGCGTTTTCATGGTGGAAAGTTTTAGGGAGTTTGGGTTTTGTGTGCATGGGCTAAGATGTATGTAAAGTGGGCAAGGTAGGGGAGCTCCTGGATTTTGAATAAAAAACTACAGTCTGTGTTTCTTAATGTCTCGCTGCATTGGCTCAGGGAGAGGTGGGGGTGATCCTAGGCTTTCTATACCTGGGCCAGTGAAGGGCAAGCTCTGGCAGGTCTGTGGAGAAAATCAGCGTTTCTGGAAATATTGAAGTTAAGAAACCCAGCTGGTAGATTTGGCAACAAATTAGAGCACTGGTATGATGTGCAGGTTATGGGAGTATCCACTCCAAAAAAGTCCTTCTCCAGTCCCTCAGTGTGGTGCTGAAGTGGCCATCCTTGGCGATTATACCAAGGGCTTGGGGAAGCTGGCAGGCTGCAACAAGTTGTAGAGACTTTGAGGATTGTCCTGGCAGCCAGCCTTGCTGAGCATGGGAAGGTTAATCCCCATCTAGGTCAGCCCCTTGATGATGAATGGCCATGGCAACCCATACAACAAAGCAAAATACAAAATGGCTGAGGTGCTCTTCAGCGAATGTGGGGGAGGGTACTAAAAATCACACCATTTTGAAATCACCTTAAACATAGATTTCATTAAATTCTGATGGAAATTTTATAGGCACAAATGTCAAATCATAATTGAGATTTCACAAATCAGTAAAATCAACATAATTTGGAGATGCTATTACTTATGCGAGTCATAGAATGATATAAGATTAAAAAAAAAGTAAACTTGAAAGTACTTTAATAAGAATACCCTGCTCAGCACAAGGGAGAGGATTGATTTAACTTTATGCTGCATTGGTTAGACTACATCTTGAAAGTCTAATTAATTTTTGAGTGTTTATTTTTAAGGGGTATTAATAGCTGGAGCAAGTCCCAAGGAAAAATGCCAAAAACATTTTTAGGAACTATAAAACAATAAGAATTAATTGTAGAAACTGGAAGACTGAATAAGAAAATTTAGTGTATATAGGAGTATGATCTTAAAATAATCAGAAAGATTTATTTGTGAAAGGGATTTGAAATATTAAAAGAAAATAGTCAAGCCAACATTTGTTAAATTATTACTATATTCTAGATATTCTGCTAATACATTTTTATTTGTACATTCTGAATTTATACATTTTATTTATATATTCTGAATAGTACCAGGAGTTAGAATCATATAAGATCAGTAAATGAAGGTTATCAAGGACACAGATGTTGTCTAAGTTTAAAGAAGGATTTTCCAAAAATTGGAGCTGTTAAAAAAGTGGAATGGATTGACATTTTAGATAGTGAGCTCTCTATCCCTGGAATTAGCTAACATTTTTAAAATTATAGAAAGACTTTACTTAAAGATGTAAAAACTTTTCTTAGCTCATTATAGAAGTAATCCATCTATTTGGCAGGGGGTTAGACTAGATAATCTCTCAGTTCCCCTCTGTTATGAGAATTTTTGTTTTCCTTTTATTAATTTTTCTGGTCTCAGGACCATTTCCCCTGAAACTTTTGACTAACTACAAACCTGTCTTCTGTTGATATTAGCCTTATCTGACCAAAATGTAACTTAGATTTACCTCAGCTTAAAAGGTCTATCATTTCATCTAGGATCATTTCTATTGGTCCTGATCTATATCTTGCCACTGGACCCAGAAGGCTCTGGAGGAGAAAGTGAGGTGGTAACCTTGCCCAGCCCTCCCTCAAATCCCAATCACTTCCCTGATGTCATGGTCCTCTTTGAAAATGAAGGGCAAACATGAATTAAGAAAACAAATGAGAGGATGAAGGGAATATACCATCTTTAAAACCTCCCAAAAATGTTTTTATTTGTGGAAGAATTTCCCTGACACTAAACTTAAAAAAATTTTTTTTTTTAATTTAAAACGAAATGCAAAATAAGAAAGAACAAAAGAGAAAAAAGAGACAGAAAGGGAATATTAAAAAAAAAAAATCAAAACACATTATCATGTGCCCAGAAGAACATCAGGGAGTATTCAAAATATGTAACAATGAATTTCCATTTCAAGGAAGCAAAAATAATAATAGAAGATATTATATTCATAACTGCCCATTTTTTCTTTGCTTCCTTGTAGGTTATTCTTTTGTTCTCCACTGTGTATTTTCCTTTATTCTTTTTTCCCTCTTTCATCTCCCCCAAGTAGGCTACAATTAAGCATGGGCATATTTATATATAACACACACACACACACATACATATAAATTCATACCAGACACCCACATACATAGATATATGTGGGTACATATATATATATATATACACACACATATATACATATGTATATAGATATGCACCCAAAACAATATTAATATGGCTGAGATATAATGTAGATTTTTCTCTTGATTGAATCTTTAAGTTTGACTTTCCCTAAGATCAACGATTACTAGCCCTACTTTTTAAATGAACTCAGCATTTCTGATCCAGCATTAGTATATATTTCTATGTCCTATCACTGATAATTCTATTTTAATTCTACTTCTTAACTTGCTTTGCTATTACTTAGCCGCCCCCCACCCAAGGAATGCTTCCTTATCTTCTTCCTCCACCTTTTCTCTCTCTCTTTATCCCATTCCCATTCATCTAAAGATTTTATCTCTCTCCCTTCTCCGCCTCACCTTATCCTATGCCATTCTTTAGCCCATGATGGCTTCTTTAAAATATCTTCTTGTAGTTTTGTAAGCATAAGATTTGGCAAACTCATTGTTTAATCTGCAGTCTTAGTTTACTTATAGAGCTAGTCTGTTTCCAAAGGGGATATATATGACTTTGCTTAACTGAGTTTGCTCAATGTTTTGACATGGAAGGAAACATGAGTTTATGAAATTAAAATACAAAACAAAACCACAGCATAAACTTTTATAGCCAAAAAGAATGTATGAGATTGCAATATGTAAAAACTTAGTTCTCTCTCTCTCTGACATAATTTTCTTTATAAAAGCTTGTCAGAAAAGCCTAATCTCTAAAGATTATTTTTCTATTCTTCTGAATTTGTGATTAAACATAATAAAACCTAGATTTTTACTTGGTTAATATCTGTGTTGTGGTAGGTATATTTCAGCAATACTTAACCTACCATGTGAACTCAAAAAGAAAATATTTCTTTCATAACCCTTTTTAAAATGATATTTATAATTCAAATTATAGCTATTTTGCATTTTAAATGTGGAAAACAATCAACATTCCTTTATTTAAAAAATGTTTAAAATAATATTGTTCAGCACTGTTAAGAGATTTTCAAAGGTTCCATTAAAACCATGTTCAAAGTAACTAGCTTTAAATAATAAGCTTTTGCTAAGACTATGGTAATTATTTTCTAATCAAGTGAACATGGAATAGAATGCTTTTTTTTTTTTTTTTAAAGCAAAGTATATTAATTTAAGAACTAGGGGGAAAATAGTATGTAAATGAATTGATAGAAAAAAGATGCTTTGAGAATTTAAGATTTTCTGTCTTTAGTTTTTTTGCAGATTATGAAATCCCCAACTTCCAAAAAGATAAAGTCACACGATTTGAGATCTGGGTTATGCATGAAATTGGAGGACCATATTTGTAAGTTAAGACTTTATTTATTCAAAGTGAATAATTATTTAAAAACTAAGTGTACTTAGCCAGTAAACAAACTATTTAAAAATCACCAGAAATTGGCAGGTCACCCAGGTTTTTAGTCAAATATTGGACAAATAAAGACAAGGACCTTGACTCTCTGAGAAGGCAGAGTATAAAGATATAATTAACAGAGCTCTGAAATTGGAATCTAAGAAGTTGATTTGAAGTTGGCTCTTCCACTTACTATCAGTGCGATCTTGGGCAAGTTCTTCCTTTATGTCATTTTGTTTCCTAACTAAAAAACATATATAATTTTTAGAATTCTGGCTGCAGTGCACTTTCACGAGAGAGAAAATGAATCTGTTATCCCACATGAGTTCATTCAGGTTTAAAGGATAATGATTTTAGAACTAGGAGTAACCTTAGAATTCTGGTGCATTTTTTTTATTCTATGGAAAAGAAAATTGAGATCCATCGAGTTATTCAAAATGACACAGAACCGGGATTACCATCCAGATTTTGCTCCCAGTAGATCCAGTCCTTTTCTTACTTCAGGATGGAATGCTGTGATGTCTCACCTCTTGCTATCTTTTCTACTGCATGGGGAAATAATCCATTTCCCTACAATGAGCTCATTTGCCTATTCAGCACATTTATGTTTACTTCCCTGCTTTTTCTTAAATCTTATTTTAGACTCTCAATGTTCAGATGGAAAAAAATTATATCTGTTTAACTCACTTTCAGGCAACTATCAGCAAAAGTGAATTTATTGTTACTTTAACAATTAATAATACCTGTCACAACAAAATGTACAAAATCAGATTAGATAATCTTAATGGAGTGACTCATTTAATACAGAGTTGGCTAAAAATCGTGACAGAGGTATCATAGTATAGAAGAAAGAGTACTGGATTTATATAAGAAAGGGAAAAGGACCCACATGTACAAAAATATTTGTAGCAGTGCTTTTTTGTGATGGCAAGAATTGGAAAATGAGTAGATGCCCATCAATTGGGGAATGACTGAATAAGTTGTAGTATATGAAAATAATGGAATATTATTGTTCTTTAATAAATGATGATTTATTAGGCTGATTTTAGAAAGGCCTGGAAAGATTTTACTGTGCTGATGACACGGTTACAGTATGATGATCAACTATGACACACTTGGTTCTTCTTGATGGTTCAGTGATGCAGTGGTCCAGCAATCCCAATAGATGGAAAACATCATCTGCTTCCAGAGAGAAAACTATGAAGACTGAATGTAAATCAACACATGCTATGCTTACTTTTTTTCTTTTTCTTCTGTTTTTTTTTCTCATGTTTTTCTCTTTTGTTTTGATTTTTCTCTCCCAATATGATTTATGAGGAAATATATATATACATAAAAAGCAAATGTACATGTATAACAAAAAAAAGTTTTTACATGAATTGGGGAAAGTAATTTTTTTGAAAGGAAAAAAGTACTGAGAATCAGAAGTGCTTCAATGAGTTTATATGGAGGAGGAGAAGTGTAAGCGGGTTTGTAACATTTTTCCCCAGTCAAGAATCTCTGCTTTTTTTTTTTTTTTAATAGCATTTCATTTTTATCCAAATACATGTAAAGATAGTGTTCAACATTCATTTTTGTAAGACTTTATTTTCCTAATTTTTTTTCCTTCCCTTCCTAACCTTCCCCCTCCCCAAGACAGTAAGCAATCTGATATAAGAAGAACCCTCTTTTTAAAAGCCCTTTCCATATGCATGACTCTGCTAAGTGCTGGGTGACAAACATTTCTCAATTTTTAATGCTCACAATCTTAGTGGGTATTGAGAAGATCCTCTTTATTATCTATTACATCAGTGACTCTGCCTCAGTCTGATTTCCTTCCAAAATTATCTAGCATGAGAGGAGGAACCCTTCCCTAAAGATGACAATAGAACTCCCCAGGATCTGCTATAAGTTTGGGTGGTTTTGGTTTCCTCCAATAATACACGGATCTTTCTTATAGATAATTATGTCCAATGGCCACCTTGAGTTACAAATCTATAAGAAACATGTAGGTTTTAATAGAAGCATGTTTGTCACATTCTTTCCACATCCTCTTTGCTGTGGCATAAGGGAGATAGATCCTAGTGGCAACTTTGAATCCAAGAGCTCCTAAATATACATATATATATGTTCCTTGATGGCTTGCTACTGGGTGGGGAAGACAATATTCCATAGTCCAAGAACTTTTGCTGTTGAAGGGGATATTTCTGTCGTCACTCCTCCCTCTCTTCTACTCCATCTACTTACTCCCTTCTTCCGGTTAACATTATCTATGGTTCCTAGTGCAAGTTATCTACTAACTACTGGCATTATATCATTAATAAGGGAGGGAGTAGGAATCAGAGAACACCAAGTATTTTAATATAATTACTTTCCTTTATAGTCATATTTTTTTATTGTCTATATATTTAAAAACATTATTCTGAGAAGGGTCTTTAGATTTTCCTGGACTACCAAAGAGGGCCCAAGGCAAAAACTGTTTTAGCCAGTTTCTTATCAGCCAGAGTGGGGAAACTATTGATCACTATAGTTTATGTTAATGAATTATTCCAAGATAGTTGTATAATCAAGTTCATTCAATAGTCAAGAGAAGGTACTTAATAATTGAAATTTTATTTTATAGAGAATCCTGTGGAGAAGGCAGTGTGAAAATACTGGAAAACAGGCTGAAAAACATGGATTATAAATATGAATGCATTAATAATTACAGGTAAGTCGATTCTGATTAGTGAATATTTACAGGGATATTCATATCCTATCCAAGGTTATATTAACTAATTGATAAAGTAATATTGCTAATTACCAAAGTAATGTTCCTTGATGGCTTGTTACTGGGTGGGGAAGACAATATTCCATAGTCCAAGAACTTTTGCTGTTGAAGGGGATATTTCTGTCGTCACTCCTCCCTCTCTTCTACTCCATCTACTTATTCCCCTCATCTTGTCAACATTCCTAGTGCAAGTTATCTACTAACTACTGTGAATCATTATATCGTTATCATTAATCATTAATTATATCATTAATAAGGGAGGGAGTAGGAATCAGAGAACACCAAGATAATAGAGTTGAATGACTAACTTGGAGGCAGGAAAACCTGAATTTGAATCTTCCCTCAGATTCCTATTAGCTGTGTGAACTCAAACAAGTCACTTCTTGATTTCCTGATGTGTAAAATGGTGAATAATAATAGTACTCACAGACTTGTTTATAATTATGTTCTTGCCATGAAACCTTCCCTGAGTAGTCTGAGCCAGACATTTTCCCTTTGCTAAACCATTTCCCTTAGTACTCTACAGTTTTTCATTTAACCATTTTATGTTTTAGATTAATGTATATTCTGAGTATTTTATATTACCCTTAATTAGGTAAGGAGGCCCTTGATAATCAAGAGTGCTTCACAACACTTTCTTTGTATCTCTGTAACAAAATGGGATAATGACATTTAGATATGGAAGAGTCCTTGATGATCTTCAGTCATTCTCAGTCCTGTCTGACTCTTTGTGAAATCTTGGGATTTTGTTGGCAAAGATCTTGGAGTAGTTTTGTCATTTCCTTTTCTAGTTCATTTTATGGATGAGGAAACTGAGACAAACAGGATTGAGTGACTTGGCCAGGGTCACATAGCTAGTGTTTGGGCCTGGATTTGAACTCAGGTATTCCTGATTCCAAATCTGGCTCTGTATTCACTGCACCACTTAGCTGCCCTAAAAAGAGACCTTAAAGATCATCTAATTCATTATCTTTGTGTCCGTGAACTTAAAAAAATTTTTTTGATAGTTGTATTTCAGGGTGAAAAAAGGATGCCCATTATCACCATTATTATTCAATATTATACTAGAAATATTGGAGTACCCAATGAGGAGAGAAAACTATCGCTCTTTGCAGATGATATGATGCTATACTTAGAGAATCAATCAAAAATTTACTTGAAACAATTAACAGCTTTAATAGAGTTGCAGGATATAAAATAAACCCACACAAATTGTCAGCACTTCTATATGTCAATAACAAAGCCCAGCAGTAAGGGATAGAGAAATTCCATTTAAATTAATTGTAGACAAAATAAAATATCTGGGTTCTACTTGCCTAGACAAACCCAGGAACTATATGAACAGAATTATTATTTTATTTTATTTTAATTTTATTAAAGCTTTTTATTTACAAGACATATGGATGGGTAATTTTTCAACATTGAGCCTTGCAAAGCCCTCTGTTCCAAATTATCCCCTCCTTTCCCCCACCCCATTCCCTAGATGGCAAGTAGTCCAATACATGTTAAATATGCTAAAATATATGCTAAATCCAACATATGTATACATATTTATACAGTTATTTTGCTTCACAAGAAAAACTGGATCAAGAAAGAAAAAATAAAAACCTGAGAAAGAAAACAATGCAAGCAAACAACAACAGAAAGAGTAAAAATGCTATGTTGTGAACCACACTCAGTTCCCACAGTCCTCCCTCTGGGTGTATATGGCTCTCTTCATCACTGAACTGGAACTGGTTTGAATCATCTTATTGTTGAAGAGAGCCATGTATGGACACAATTACAAAACAATTTTCCCATAAAGTCAGATTTAAGCAATTGGGGAAAAAACAAAAATGGCTTTGTTGTCTGCCATGTCAGACTAAAAAAATTGTTTTATAGAGCTAGGAAAAATAATAACAAAATTCATCTGGAAAAAGAAAAGGTCAAGAATATCAAGGGAATTAATGGGGGGAAAAAAAGCAAAGAAAGATGGTATAGCAGTGCCAAACCTAAAACTCTATTATAAAAGCAACAGTCATCAAAACCATCAGGTACTGGCTAAGAAATAAGTGGTGGATCAGTGGAGTAGACACAATAATCAATGACTAAAGTAATCTATTGTTTGATAAACCCAAAGACTCTAGGTTCTGGGAGAAAAACTCACTATTTGATAATTGTATTCTATATAATCTTTGTAATTCTGTGTATTGTATTGTAAATTTATTTTTTTTCCCTCTGCTTACAATTTTATTTATGTAGGAATTTTTATTGTATTGTGAATTTAAAACTATTATTCTAAGAAGGGTTCATAGATTTCACCAGTCTACCATGATCAAAAATAAGTTTAACATCCTTTGATCCTTTGATCTCATCCAATTCTATCATTTGAGAAATGATAGAAAAAGATCAAGGCACAGAAAGAAGAAGTTACTTGGCCAAAATCACATGAGTCCTCCAGGCCTGTGACTGGAATTCCAGAACAGTTTTATCAGTTTACTACCAGGGGGTAACTGATAAAGTGCTGGTTTTGACATTATAATCCTGCTGCTGATACTTAGGATGTGACCTTAAGAAAATCACTTAACCTAAGGTTCAGGTTTCCTGTTCTGTAAAATGGGAATAATAACCCCTTCCTTAAAAAGATTCTCATTGCAAGGGTTCAAACAGATAATGAACATATGGATTGTAGGCAGTGCCAAGGACCAGACTCTAGTGTCTGTATCCCATCATCCTTTCCACATCTTTCTTCAGGGTAATAAACGAATGAGACCTTTGTTCCTGTGAAGGGTGGTTGATCCACTCCTCTATGACTTCCCTCAGTGTCCTTGACCTTCTGAGTTCTGAGTCCAGCCAAAGCTCTTTAAGATTAAAGACAATTTCATTTTGTCTTTATAGCCATAGTATCTGACACAAAATACCCATTTTAATACATGTCTGTTGCTAACATGCTTTGTGAACTTAAATTTTTTTTCTAGTTATACATGTATATTAACTTTTTTAAATGAATGGGCTTTGCAAAACTTGAAAATGAGATGTGCTAGCTATTATTAACACTTTAAGCTGCTTTTTTCCCTTTAAGCTGTTATTTGTACTTTGCAAACCTTAACATGGCATAGAAATGCTAGCTATTCCCTCTAAACCTAGTGATGAAAAACAAAGTAATAATGACATTCTTAAGGAGAAGATTTTTTTCCTTCTTGTACTTAATAGTATTTTCTCCCCATTACATGTAAAAATAGTTTTCAGCATTCATATTTTTAAGATTTTGAGTTCTAAATTTTCTTTCCTCCTTTCTCTCTATCTCCTTCCTGCCCTCCCAAGAGAGCAAGCAGTCTGGTAAAGGTTAAATATATATGATCACGTTAAACCTATTTCCATATTAGTCATATTATGAAAGACAAATCAGAACAAAAGGAAAAAATAATCATGAGAGAAAAAAACAACAAAAAAGATAAAAATATAGGCTTCAATCTGCATTCAGACTCCTTAGTTCTTTCCCTGGATATGGATAGCATTTTTCATTTTCATTTCAATTCTTTTGGAATTGTCTTGGATCATCGTATTGCTCAAAAGAACTAAACCAATCATGGTTGATCATAGCACAATGTTACTGTTACCATGTACAATGTTCTCCTGGTCCTGCTCACTTCACTCGATATCAATTCATGTAAGTCTTTCCAAGTTTTTCTGACATCTGCCTGTTCCTCATTTCTTACAAAACAACAGTATTCTATTACATTCATATATCACAACTTATTCAGCCATTTCCCAACTAATGGACATCCCTCCAATTTCTAATTATTTGCCACCACAATGATACAAACATTTTTATACATATAGGAAAGGATATATTTCCCCTTGATAAACAAAAATAAAATAAAACAAAACAATTTAAATAAAGTGTCCCAGACATATTCTAATAAGGCTCTAAGAGCTCTCCACTTTTCTCTCTTGGGTGTAACAGTGGAATACTACATTATTTGATGACTTTGCCACACATCTAGACAAGGGTTAATTACCATTTTTAGAATGGTAAGGTGGGGTCCGGTCTTGAAAACTCAGCACAGGGGAATTCCTGAGCATTCTTAGCTCAGAAGAGATAAGACAGGAAGATATATGTGAGAGATACGCTTAGATATCTGAAAGGTTTTCATAGAAAAGAAGCACATGATTTATTCATATAGTTTTCATTGTAATTTTTTGTAGTTTTTTCACTGTAGTTTTAAAGGACAGAACTAGAATAAAAGCATGATGAGTGTGCTGGTAAATGTTTAACTGGTCGTCCCTTTCCCCAAATCTATGAATGACATACTTTAAAGCTTAATTTGTGTTATTAACATTTTCTCCATCACTTCATTATGTCTAGACATTCAACAAAGCAATAAATCAACCCCCTAATTTGTGAGGTTTGCTGATTTCTGAGCTGTAAATGTGCATCTTGAAATTTTAGCAGGGGAAGAGCTGGCTCCGACATGTCCAGACAGTGGGTAGAAGTTCCAAGGAGCTTTCTAATGGGTGGAACTGTCTGAAAAGGTGATGGGCACAGGCTCAGGCCAGTTGGAACTAGAAGGATTCAGGAGAAAGCTGGTACATTCAGCATGACTCACAGAATTCATGCTTCAGGCAGAGAGAGTGATTCTTAGCATCTCCAAGACCAAGTCCTGCTCTGATGTTCTGTGGTTTTCTGAGGCCCCCAGGTGGTCACTTTGCAAACCTTAACATGCTATGGGACTGTTAGGGACTGCAGAAAAAACTCACATCTTAAAAAGAAAAGTAGTGTGCTGCCGCCAGGAGGAGGTTACATTCAAGACAGAAATAGAAGCTTTATTATTATTATTTTTTAAAAATATTTAAGACATTTATTAAAAAAAATTGAATCCCCAATTCTCTCTTTCTACCCTCTCCCACTCACTGAGAAGGCAAGCAATATGACAGCAATTATACAAGTGAAATCATGCAAAACATATCCATATTAGCTTTGTTAGGGAAAAAAAAAAAGCAAGAAAAGTAAAAACAGTAGGAAAAAATTCTGCCTCAATTTGCACAGAATCCATGAGTTCTCCGGAGATGGTAGCACTTTTTTTTTTTTTTTTTATTAAAAGTCCTTGGAATTCTTTTGGATCATTGTGAAATAGACATTTTAAATAAAATTAGAATGATTTCTTCTTACAGATCTGTGAAGTTCCTACAATGTCTGGACCATTTGGCCCATTCTGACTGTGTCTTTAGTTCGTAAGTAATCATTGGACCCCTTAACATGCGCCATATCTACCTAGGAAAGCTCTAAGTGGGAGTTTATACAGTATTTTTGCATGATGAAATGGGAAGAGCTTTGCCCTTGTGTCAGGGGACCTGGGAGGGAATTCTGCCTCTGATCTTTACTGGATGTGTGATGGTGACTAAGTCCTTTCAACTCTCTGGGTCTTAGTATCTTCAGTTACAAAATGGGGACAATGATGCTTGTAATTATCTATATATTTATGTGTGTGAATGTATGTCTGCATTTATTTGTTGTCTGACTTCCTGACCTCATTTGAGATTTTCTTGGCAAAGATACTAGAGTTATTGCCATTGCTTTCTCCAATTTATTTTACTAATGAGAAAACTGAAGCATATAGGGTAAAGGGACTTGCCCAAAGTCCCACAGCCAATAAGTGTCTGATTATATTTGAACTCAGGAAAATGATTCTACCTAACTCCAGACCCAACATCCTTTTCACTATGGCACTCCTCTAGTGTCCATTTTGTTATTATTATTCAGTTATTTCAATCAGGTCTGACAGGTTAGTGACACTTTTTGGAGTTTTCTTGGCAATAAAAAAATACACATATAGACACACTTATAAATCAGCCAGTTTTTTAAATTGAAGCTCAAGACTTGGCTCAATTTTTTTTCATATTTCCTTAAAAATAGCAATGCTGTCAACAATAAAGCACAAGCATGGTGCTCTGGATCTAATGCTGGATTCAGAATCCAGAAACTTGAGTTTAAATGGTGGATCTTCTCCTTATCATCTGTGAGCCTTTGGGCAGGTCAGCTTCTCTGGGCCTCAGTTTCCATATCTGTAAAACAAAGCAGCTAGAACAGATCATCCCCAAAGTTCCTTCTAATTCTCACCTTCTAATCTATGTGTGGTGTTAGATGTTGTATCCTTCTCCCACTAGTGAAGGAAATGAAGAAACAAAGATTAAACCAGCTTCAAAGAAGCTTCATGGGATGTTCACCATGCTCCCCTGGCCAGTCATTTTGTATCTTCAGAGTCCTCATCTATAAACTGGGCTAGGCTCAATGACCTTTCAAGTACCTTCCAGTTCTAAATCTCTGATCCTGGCACATGATACATTAAAATCTTAAAAATGACAATACACATCTTGATTTATGAGTTCCTTTTATGAAAGAATTATTCTCTTTATGAAAAGATTTTCCAAATTTCATTTTAAATTGAATCATTTAAATCGAGAAAGTTAAGGATAACAAAATTGTGGTTTTGGGGGAAAGAGCATCAAAGAAAAGATACAATCACTGCTTGGGTGAAACCCACATGACAATGATTCAAGAGAACTGGAGGCAGGGACTCACCTTCCATGGAGTGAAATACAATACCTGTGTTACATAAAGCAAAGTAATCTAGTGTTTATCGCATATTTATTGTAGAAGTAGGAAGACAAATGAAAGCTGAGAGTGGGCTCTGCATGGCCCCTGGATCCCAGCATCAGGCATTTTTAGAATCAGAGTCAGGCCAGTTCAAACAGAAGTGTTCCACGGCAGCCTTGGATCCCTCAGCTAATAGATTTCTTCTTGTGCTTTAAAGATCCAAGGTCCAAGCCTGTCCAGCTAGTCAACCTTGCCCTGCAATGGGAATAGAGGCATGGGCTTTTTCCTAAACTACCTGACTTGTGACTGTTCCCTTCTTTTTGTATTTTCAGAGCAGCAGAGTCCATACAACAAAGATTCCTCTCTCTTTTTGGAAGAAAATGGGACCCCAGCCTTCTAGTTTTTCTATTTGTGTCATTGGGTTTAGGAATTCATCTTTAACTTCTTAATGAAATCAGGGACTTCCTGAGAGTGATCCACTCCTAAAAGAAGACCTCACGCCTGGATTGGGTCCTTTGCCTAAAATATTGCTTCCCTTTTCACATAAAATAGTAAATTGTCAGGACTGACAATAGCCTGTAACTTTGTATTACTCCTTCCCTATCAGACTAAATTAGTATAGATGAATTTTGTATACTTTTTTGGACTTTTTATTTTTTCAAGTGAATTTGTTATTTTTCTAGCTCCATAAAGTATAAAGTAAAGTATGGCACTGAAAAAGTAAATTAACTTGTATAGTATTGACATTTTTATTATATTGGCTTGATCTGGGACTGAGCAATAAATATTGCCTTCAGTTATTAAAATCTGTTTGTATTTGTGTAAAGAGTGTTGTAGTTGTGTTAATATAATTCTTAGGCATATCTTGGCAGGTGGATTCCCAAGTATTTTATATTTTCTGTAGCTATTTTAAATGGAATTTCTCTTTCTGTCTTTTCCTATTGGATTTTATTGGGGAAATACAGAAAACCTATTAATCTATGTGTGTTTCTTTTATATCCTGCAAATTTATCGAAGTTGATGATTGTTTCTATTTGTTTTTTTTATTTCATTTTCCAGGGTTCTCTAGATCAGCCATTATATCCCAATATAAATTTAAAAAAAAAGATGGAAAAAAAGAAGAAAGCTAAAGCAGGTAACCTAGAATGACCTGAGACTGGTCCAGAAAGTAAAGGATAACAAAAAATGTGTTTTTTTGGGGAAAAAAAGAATATCAAAGAAAGAATAGAATCACTGCTTAGCTTACTAGGAAACCCATAGGGCAATGATTCAAGACAACTGGAGGCAGGGACTTACCCTTGTATGGAATGAACTGATCCAACTTCTTAAGCTAATCCTTCCACATACCCCTACCCTATTAGGTAGAAGAACCAGGAAGAAATGGCAAGTGACAGAATGGGAGATGGTAACTGAAGGTAAATGAAGGACATGCTAAGCTGGAGGAGAGATTGGGAAAGATAATATTCAGGGACTATCTGCTGAGATTCAAGACCAATCTATAGGAGACCTGTATCGTTGCTGACCACAGTAATAAGGAAGAGCATAGTAAGTGTTCTCTTCTTATTTCTATTTCTCCAACCCGCTGGAACTAGTGAATTCTATCATATCTGTAGCCCTTGTTTCCCTTAAAATGTCTACCTTTATAATGCTATAAGATAAAACAACAACAATAACATTGGCTAACAAATTCCAGCTCATCCACTAAGGCTATCATCTTATGTCTTTGTCCACCCTTTCTAAGCCAGTAACTAAAAGTCATTTTCATATTTATCCTAATCTGTTCTTTCTACTTCTTCCCTTCCCAATCACTTATCAGACTCTTACAATCTGGCTTTTAACTACGACTTTTTCTTAAATCTACTTTTCCCTTAATGCAAATGATTTCTTAATTGCTAGTCC
Organism: Sminthopsis crassicaudata; assembly: GCF_048593235.1. Classification (NCBI taxonomy): domain Eukaryota; kingdom Metazoa; phylum Chordata; class Mammalia; order Dasyuromorphia; family Dasyuridae; genus Sminthopsis; species Sminthopsis crassicaudata. Next base: position 7,595,315 of record NC_133622.1, read on the forward strand.
TCAATCCTCATTCTTTTTTGGATAGTTTCTTCCCTCCCCCCTCCCCCAGTTCATTCATGTCTTTCTTCCCTTTCCACCTCTGTCCAGGTATTAGATATTAACAATTGTTACTGGAGGTAATTCTTCTTGACCTCTTATAGAGAATTTTTATGATGCTGGTATCATATATTCCTTGGTACTCTTCATTCAATTTCCACGTCAAATTCCAAGTCAAATGCTTATAACTTAGTAAGTTTTTATCCTCTTTGATAGTACAGAATATTTCCAAGGAGCCTTAGCTAGGATTCCAGTGTAATTTTGAGATTGGGGTATCTTTGGTATCTTCTCTAATGCCTGGAAAAATGCCAAATTCAGAATAATTCCTAAGCAAATTCTAATTGAATTTTCAGGGCATTAAGAGGTCCTTGCTCCAAAATAACTCCCTCATCAAATCACACTTGAAATTGTTATCTTGGAAGGAATAACATTAGGAATTCACTGGTTTTGGATCCCAAAAGTTGATATAGAACTGATTTTAAAATCTGCCTTTGAAAATGAATACTTCTGTAAGTACTGGGACATTCAATTTCCTCATGTGTAAAATTGTCATTATAATATCTAAATATCAAGAAGACTTCTTTGGCAAGAGTGTTATAAGGACCAAATTTTAAAACAATACATAGGGCACTTTCCAAGTCTTAAAGTGTAACATAAATGCAGGTGCTGTTATTATGACTGTTATCACATATATACCTGTGTAGTCAAAAGTTTTCATGATGTGTAAGGTCTAGGTTTACTTGAAGAAATCTGTTTACTCTTGACAGCAGCCCTCACCCAGAAAATTTGGAAAAATCTTTGCCCAACATCATCCAATAGCCTGGCGTCAATTCTCCCTGTAAGCAAAAGTTCATAGAAAGAACCAACTTATGGTGGATTTTTTTATATTTCAATGAAACTCTTCAGTGAATCACTAGCTTCTAGCAATGGCTAAGGAGTCCCCCTGAAGCTCCTCACTGAGTCTAGGAATATCTGACATTGTTCCCATTGCAAGTCTTTCTGCACTTTCCTACAGTTCTCACCAGGTGGCGACAGGCATTACTCATACACTTCCCAGCCTTTGCCAGAGCTTTTTTTTGGTCCCAGAGATTTGCTGTGTCCACTGCAGACAAGGAAGATCTCCAGCACACTCCTGCCTGTGCATAGAAACAGTTCTTCCTGCATCACAGTATTTGGGTGTTTGAAGAATGGAGGAGGGTCTCATTTGCTTTTAAGACCTCTCATTCTCTCCAATTCGAAAGCCAGATGAGTCATTGCAAGTTCATATAGTTCAGTATTATTCATCCATACAAACAGGCATGTACTTATTTATTCTTTCTCCTGTTCCAATATCCCTCCATAGGACATGCAAACATTATTCCTCTCCTAATCTTCCCCCTTAATTACCCAATTAAAATATTTTTGAATGCAAACTTTTGGGTTTTTTTTAAAGTATGTATTGAATTTAACAAGATAGTCACAAAATTTCCAAATTAAACATTAAAAATGTTTGTCAATACTATTTCTTCCCTCTCCTTCCTTTCTTTCTTTTCTTCCCTCCTTCCTTCTTTCCTTCCTCCTTCCCTTCTTTTCTTCCTCTCTCCCTCCCTTCTTCCTTCCTTTTTTTTCTTTTTTCTTTCTTTTTCACTACCTACTAACTCTTGTTTGCCTCCCTACTGAAGCCCTTCTTTAATTCTTCATATTATTGCATATTCACTTATATACACTAGAATCACTCCTGCTCCTGTGCTGGGCAAAAGCAGCCTATGGTAGATACTTTTCATCTCTGAGTCCATGAATGTATCAAATACTTCTACGTGAAAGCCAGGAATCATAGTCATTGCTATTAACCTCTTGGCAGCAGTTATGATTGTTTTGAATTATTATTTCCCTCTATCTTCTCTGGTCTAGTCCAACTCCCAGGACACTAGTTCCTAGATAATCCACTCAGGGAATGTAGCCACATCTCCTGTCAAGTATAGGGGACTGGACATGCAGTCATTCCTCCCAGCTTCCCTTAAGTTACCAGGTGCATCATCACACCCATCAATCGGTCCACCAAGAAACATTTCGTAAGCATCAGCTATGTGCTAGACACTGGGGAAACAGGTGGAAAAACAGCCCCAGTACTGAAGGAACTCTGTTATAAATAAACAGAAAGAAGGCAGCATGTACTTGCAGCATATACAAACATGCAGAACAGTTGTGAAATAGAAACAAGGTAATTGGAGGGCAAAATGCTTGGGCCTGAGACTTTCCCCCCAGAGCTGGATCACACAAACCTTTAGCCAGCCTCCGTCCTTGGCCATAACTAAGAACTGGCCCCTCCAGAGCTCATTCTATTCTAGGCAGCAAAATGGCCACAGTAACCAGAGTGCTGGATTGGAGCTGATGTATGAACAAGTTCCAATCCTACCTCAGAGGTTTACTAGCAAGATGTTTCCCTTCTCTGCCTCATCTTCCTCATCTCAAAAATGGGGATAATAATAGCACCCACCTCAGAGGGTTTGTGATCGGATCAAGAGATCCAATTTATACAAAATGCTTTGCAGTCCTAAAGCACTGAGTCAATGCTAGGCATGGCATCTAGTCAGGTATTGTGCACAGAATAGATACTTAACAAGCATTTTTGGAGTGCTTTAGGGACCTAATTTCAGTGAAATGAACTCATTTAAGGACCACTTCTGTTGAACTCTAACCTTACAAATTCTTACCCAGGGAACAGAGAGACCAAGTCACTCAAGCCAGGTTAGAATATATATATATATATATATATATATATATATATATATATATATATATATATATATATATATATATATATATATACACACATATACATACAGAGAGAGAGAGAGAGAGAGAGAGAATATGAATATCTTCCTTTCTCTCATTTACCCAGGAAAGTGGTTCTGACCTTCCTCCTTCCATTTGACCAGAAAAATCAGATTTTCTAAATAACAATTGATTTTCTAGTTACCAAGCAATTATTTTCTCTACCACATTTCTTCCTCTCAACAAAGAAACAAACGAACAAATCCAAACTGTTACAAATATACAAAGTTAAGAAAAAGAAATTCCTGGATTGGCCATGTTCAAAAATCTAAATCTTCTCATGGAACAATGGAGATAGAAACCTAGGTGGCAACTGTTAAGTGAATGGGTAATGAGGTAGAAGAGGTAGAAGACACAGACGCCATTTTTCTAGGTCCTTGGTGGTGAAATGGAAGAGAAATAGAACAATGGCCTTCTACAATCTCTGCTTTCCTAATGACTGCTTTCATGCCTATAATACACTCCCTGCAACATTTTAAAAGTATTAAAATCCTTAACTTCCTCCAAATCCTAATTTAGGGGCTGGACACTAACATTCCCCCCTTACACTATTACTACTAACTACTACTACTATTACTGTTACAGAGGAAACACCAATTAAGAGGCTAAGTGTTATGAAGGCTAATAAATATCAAAGAATAAAGTCAAGAACTAAATCTTCTAACTCTACTAGTCCACTGCAATATATGATAAAGACTGAGTAGTTTTGTTGAGTGAAAGGGAGAAGAGGAATAGCAAGGCACTCAGAGGAACACCATAGATGTACAGGACAGAATCAGGACACTGGGGAAATATAGAACACTGAGCTTCTTTCTCTATACAATTTTGTCCTGGACAGAACTTCTCAGATCAATTTATTTTTTAAATATTTCTTTTATTTTAAAGATAATAGCTTTTTTATTTTCAAAATACATGCCGATAGTTTTCAACATACACTCTTTTAAAAAAAATTATAGTTTTTTATTGATAGAACTTATGAATGGGTAATTTTTACAACATTGTCCTTTGCACTCCTATTCCAACTTTTCTCTTCCCTCCCTGTACCCCTTCCTCTAGATGGTAGCCAGTTTCATACATATTAAACATTAACATACATGCTTGTAAAACCTTGTGTTCGAAATTTTCCTCCCTTCTTTTCCCCCATCCCTTCCCCCCTAGACAGCAAGTAATCCACCACAGGTTAAACATGTGCGATTCTTCTATACATAGTTCCACATTTGCTGGCTGGAAAAAAAAATTAGATCAGAAAGGAAAAAATGAGAAAGAAAACAAAAAGTAAACAAACAATAACAAAAAAGTGAAAATATTATGTTGTGATTCACATACAGTCTCCACAATCCTCAGAGCAATATCTTATCTGCAAATTAGTAATGAAAATTGTACCGTGGATCTCATAAAGTTGTTTTAAGAATTTAGTGAGATCATGTATATGAAACACATTGGAGTCATAAACGTATTATTGCTGTTCCTATTGTTATTCTTGGGGTGTTTGACCAGGAATGGAGGAATAAGTTAGGAAGAATGAGGAAACATAGCATCCTTTGTATTTATGCTACCTAGGTAACAAGTAGGCTTGGGTCCAGATATTCATTCACTGTCCCCTGGTCTGTTGATTAAACAGTTCTTGTTTTGTTTTGTTTTGTTTTAATTTAGTGGAATAAAAAAAAATTCACCATATCCTGTCTTTAGAAAAAATCAGAACACATCCCATGGTACAATCCCTAGAATCAATTAAGGATAACCTCATATATTACATCTATTTTTTCTATAGAAGATGGGGGTTTTCTATTTATTGTGACACTTGATTTTAAAAAATTTATTTTAAAAATTTATAAAAATCTGACTTTGCATGCAATATTACTCTTTCCTTCCTCTCTCCCCCTCAAAAAGAAAAGAATTAGCAGAAATTATATTCTTATATTTCTTCTCTGGGACTAAATTTGTTCTTTGTAAGTTTTCAACCTTCAGTTTCAATTGGTTTTGTCAATATTCTTTCCATTGCTCCATTTATTGTGAATAACATTTTCTTGGCTCTGTTTACTTCACAGAAGTCTTTCTATGTTGCTCTGTATTCATCCTTACAGTATTATTCCATTACATTCATGGATTTCAATTTGTTTAGTCATTCTCCAATTGCTGTATACATTATTTCCAGAATGTTTTACCACAACAAAAAGTGCTAGAAATATTTTGGTGAATCTGGGCCTTTCTTGTTGTTAGCTCCTCGGAGATGGAATCCCTGGGTCTTGGACCTTTTTAGTTTTATTTGCTTAGCTCCAAGTTGTTTCCCAAAATGGTCGTATTAATTCACATCTCCACCAACAATGCATTAGTATGTCAGTATTCCCCAATCCTTCCAACACAACACCTGAAATTAAGAGTTCTTTTTTCATTTTACTAAAGCCCTTTCTCATGTATAATTTTAATTTGACATGCGGTGCATTCTCTGGTATTGCTTCATCTTTATTAAAATTGAATTAAGTGATTTTTCTAAGTGTACAATTGACCATGTCAGCCTTCTCCGACTCTATGCATTCCAACCTGAACCCTGTTCAAAAACCTGAGTAACTCACTCTCACCTCTAGGATCAAATATAAAGTTCTTTGTTAGCCATTGAAAGCCCTTCATAACTTAGTACCTGCCAATGTTCTTTGCTCTTTTCTCCTCTTCAAGCACTCTATAACCCAATTAGATTGATCTACTATTGTTCCTTGCCCATGACACTAGATTTCCTAACTATATCTCAGTACAGACTGTCCCTCATGCTTGGAATGTTCTCTCTCCTTACTACTCTTGTGTAACAGTCCTGGAATCCTTCCAGACCCGGATCAAATCCCATGTTCTGCAGGAAGCCTTTCCTGGTCCTTCTGCTGGGAGGCTTTTCTTGAAGAATATCTTCCATTTACTCTGTACAGATCTTGTTGTGTCCCACTTTAGGGTGTGAGCTCCTTGAAGACAGGGTCTGCTTTTGTCTTTTTTTGAATCCATGTCTGGTATGCTGTAATCACTTTAATAAATGCTCACTGACGTTGTTATAGACCCCTCCATAAAATCCTCCTCCTGTGTCTCATTTTGATGGAGCTAATACTGGGTTCTGGAAAGCATTGGCAGTGGAGCTCAATCTCCAATGAGTTCTTCCGCCCCAAGAATAGACCATGTCTCCTTTCCCGGCTAGCTCTAACAAAATAGGGTGGGTATCCAGGTCCAGGAGATAGCAACCAGTGAGTCAAAGAAAAAATTCCACCTAGCACTCAGTTGTGAGTGCCTTCTTTTTCAAAGCTGACAGTAGTTTAATGACAAGGAAGGGAAAAGAAGATGCTAATAAGCATACATCTTTAGATTCTCTGTAACATTAACTCTAAATTTGAGATTTTCTTTCCATGACTAAGGAGTGGATCTGCTATTAGAGGAACTGAATCATAACAATCTTGATATTTTCAATAGAAATGAAACCCCAGGACAAAAGGAAGTTCCATTTAAGTAGAAGAATGGCTCACAGGTTCTCCTTGGAGGATCAAATAAAGGATTGTCTTGACCCATAGTATTTATTGTGTTCAGAATTTATTTTCTTTTGTTTATTCATGTGTTCAGCCCCAGTCCCTGGTTGCAGACTTTGTGCCAAGGCCAGGCTCTACCTCCTTTCACACTATTGGAGGAAGAGTAGTAAGTTACCATTTGGTCCCTGTCTGATTTCCATAATCTTTTTTAGCTGTTTTTCACCTCTTATGGCTTATCTTCCTTTGAAATCATCTATACCATTGGTCAGAAATTTGTAGTTTTCCTTCAACTCCTGTGTCACCCCTGGTCAGAGTAAGGTTATCTTCTTGCCACTGTCATTTACAACGAAGGTATTTATGGCTGGCCTGAAATATTTCTCTTCAGAACTCTGCTGTCAGGACTGTTTACTTGAGTTCCCAGTGACTTCCTTCATGATAACCTGTCTTTTAGTTCCCAAGGCTTCTGGCTATCTTTTTATTCACTCTTGGGCTAGATTAAATAGCTTAATTCTTTTCTCTTTGGATTTCTTGATCAGAATTTGTTCAGACAATCTTTTAGCTCTTTGTGTATATATAGGCAAGCTAGACTCCTTTACAACTTTTCATATCACCATTTTGACTAGAAGCCCACCATCTATTCTCAAGATATTTAAAAGAGGAAAAGATAACATGTTTGAGGTGGATAGACAGAAGTTATTTTTACCCCCAAAAGGTAATTAAAAATGAATAACTACCACTTAAATGCTCTTTCTATTAAGTGGTTAGATGTGTTTGCTGAGTATCCTTCACGAGGGCATGAGAAAGAATAATGTAAATTTTTACAAAAGATGTTGTCTAGCAAGTCACATTTTTTAATTCATAAAATTGACTGAAAAGAATAGGATACTATAATATTTATTGCTTGTTTACTAGTTTTAGACTCCCTGTATTTTGGCAGAGCAAATTAATACTTTGAAGGTTCTTCTTCAAAGGTATCCCCTAAGCATACATCAAAGTTATTCAAGATTTCTTGAACGATGCAGCAACAGAAGTAATTATTCAACAATGTTCTGATTATAAAAATCAAGCAAGACATAAAACAAGAAGATCCTTGTCATGATTGTTTGCCATTATCTTAGGCAAAATCTTACAAAGACTCCTCAATGAGGAAGGATTTTTTTGTTTGTGGATTACATCCTAACAACATTGGAAAGCCTCCTAAATGGGCCCTATAATTAATTATCCAAAAGAATGCAGATCACAAGAAGAAAATCAATGGATGAAAAGTTCCATTCACTCAGGTTGTAATGGATGATTGAATGCACAACCTATAGACCTGGTCCATCAGTATCTAAATCTTGGATAGATATTTATGAAGGATAATTAACCAGATCCAGACTTGAATAAGAGGGAAGAAGCAACTAGATGGCTAGACCTGTTCAGTTCTTTTATTAACTCCAGTTCCTCTCCATGAAACAAAGACCCTCCTTTTTTGACATCTGCATTCTTCTGGTGGTGCCATACAATTTAGACTCATGAATGGATAGTTTCTGAAGAATTCGATGTTCAGGTCATCCCCAAAGGCATGGGGAAGTTCATCATTGATGCGTGGAGGCTTCAGCACGTTGCTAAGATACATCTGCATATGACTGGAAAGAGAAATAGGTTGGTCATATGGTAAGAATGAAGAATGACACAAATAGATGGTCCCAAAGTATTGATACCTTGTCAAGAGATTGAGGGGAAGACCCTTAACATGTTGTATGGATCTCTTGTGGATAATTTATAGGAAGATTTAGAGAAGAATCATCACAGAATGAGAAAGTGTGGATTACTTGTGCAATCTGGATGGCCAGAAGGAGTACTTACATTTATGAAGCCACAAATTTATCAACATAAGCCTAATGATCACCAGGTCCAATGTCTTCTAGCTTTTTTCTTAAAGAAAATAAGTGATATGCTGACGTGAGAATTTTCCCCTGTTAAAATTTTTTTGTATTATTGATAGAATGAAAAAAAGACCCCAAAACCTTTTTACCACAATTGTCTTCTAGTAAAGTATTCTAAAGGTCAATCCTAAAGACAACTTTAATAGAAAAAGTTGAAATAATTCTGGTAGTTTGCCAATCTGATTATTCTTATGCCATGTATATACTTTTCCTCTTTGGTTTTCTTTTTCTCCTTCCATATCCTACAATTTTTTGTATCATTTTTTTAAATAAAGAAAAGAAGTAGTAATGTTTTATAAAGTACAATAGGATTCCTTGTGGCTAGGTAAAAGAAAATATTTTTTGATTAGAACCTCATGTTGAATTTAGGACCCAGATTCAAATCCTATCTCTTTTACATACTATTGGACACTTTGAATAAGTCAAAGTCTCTGAGACTCTCTGTTTCCTCATCTGTAAAATGAACGGACTAGTCTAGATGAGTTAAAATCCTTCCAGTTGTGAATCTATAATTCTTTGATTCTTTGGCTTCTTTTGTTTCTTAATCTCATTTTTTTTTATTAGAACTTTATTTTTATTAATTTTATAATTATAATTTTGACAGTATATATGCATGAGTAATTTTTTTATAACATTATCCCTTGTATTCATTTTTCCAAATTTTCCCCTCCCTCCCCTAGATGACAGGCAATCCCATAAATTTTACATGTGTTACAATATAACCTAGATACAATATATGTGTGTAAATCCAATTTTCTTGTTGCACTTTAAGTATTAGATTCCGAAGGTACATGCAACCTGGGCAGACAGATATTAGTGCTAACAGTTTACATTCACTTCCCAGTGTTCCTTCTCTGGGTGTAGTTGTTTCTGTCCATCATTGATCAACTGGGAGTGAGTTGGATCTTCTTTATGTTGAAGATATCCACTTCCATCAGAATACATCCTCATATAGTATTGTTGTTGAAGTGTATAGTGATCTTCTGGTTCTTAATCTCATTATTATACATATTTACATATATTAGTTTCTTAATCTCAAACCACATATATAACATTGTGTGTGTGTGTGTGTGTGTGTGTGTGTGTGTGTGTGTGTGTGTGTGTGTTTTCAATCCTACCCTATCATGGTATAGATTGATTTGGTTTGGAAGATCATACCACAATCTTTCTGGAATTTTTGTACTTCATCCTTTGTGACAGCTATTGGTATGTAAATCATGACCTTTCTCCTGCCTCTTCTAATTATGAGCAACATTTGATGAGCCAGATGATCAAATACTTCATGACAACAGGCGTGAAGTCATCTGAGAAAATCTGAATGAACTATAAACTAGAGTAAAATAAGCAGAAACAGGAGAATAATTTACAAAATAATATAAAGGGGAATAACTTTGAAAGATTTCAGAATCTAAATAATGCAATGACCAATCCTGACTTCAAAAGACTGATGTTGATACATGGCTCCCACTGCTTGGAAGAGATGTAAGGGTTTAGAGTTGCAGTTTGAGAAGTATGTTTTCAGATTCTAGTTAATGCACCATTTATTTATATGTGTTGTCTTGTTTATATATCTTGATTACAAAGGAGAACTCTACTGGGGGAAGGAAGCACATGGGGCAAAAGATAAAATACAATAGTGATAATATTAAGAAAAAGATGAAGAGGAAGAAAAGTGTAAATGAAACATGATATTACACAGGGGAGAGTAGCAAGAAGAAAAAGAGGACCCAGCCAATGACGGCAACTTTGTTAAAATGTGCTATTTTCTCCTGGTTCTGCTCATTTCACTTTGCCTCAGTTCATGTAAGCCTTTCCAGGTTTTTCTGAAAACATCTTGCTCATCATTTCTTATAGCACAATAGTATTCCATCCAGAGTTATATACTACAACTTATTCAGCCATTCCCCCTGAGCACTTGCTCCATTTCCAGTTCTTTGCCAGAAATGGTGGAATTAAATAAATAAATAAATAAATAAAGATTTTATACGAATGTTCTCTAGTTTTCCATTTCTGGTTCAGTCTGGTTCATTCTGGACTTGTTACCCCAAGGATACTCCAGCATCCATATCCAATTGGGAAACAATAAGGATCCTCCCTCTAATGGGATTGGCTTGTTTGCTAGTACCCCACTTGCTCACGATTTAGACCACAGAAAACCCTATCCCGAAGAGCTAAAGAAAACATTCAAGAGATGATATACACCCATGAACTTAGTTCTAAATATTGCCAGAAATGGAATATGGCCAACATACACTCCCGCACAGCTGGCCTTCCTACTAAAATCTGAAACTGGAAATCCTTCAAGATTCTGTGTTTTTCCAGATGTTTTAACTTGGACAGTCACATACTGGTCTATGTTGTTTTCCAGTCATTTTTACTCATGTCCTACTCTTCATGATCCCATTTAGGATTATTTTAACTAAAATACTGGAGTGGTTTGCACTCAAGCTCATTTTAGAGAGGAGGAAACTAAGGCGAGCAGGACTGAATGATTTGCACAGGATCGCACAATTAATAAATACCTGGGGTCAGATTTGAACTTGCATGAGTTTTCTGATTCCAGGCCCACCACTCTATCCACTGCACGATCTCATTGCCCCCATGTTTGTATTCATACATACAAACATATGTATACATACATCCATTCATACAGATAACAAGTATCTGCACAGCTTAGTAATTACAGCATGGCATTTTTTACCAGGTATTTTTCTCAAAACTGGGTGCTAAGGAAGGTAGGGCACATTAATATCCCCATTTTACAGATGAGAAACTGAGGGTCAGGGGGAGCATCATATAGCAATTTTCTGGCATTCATAGAACCACAAAAGCTGGAAGGAACCTTTGGGTCACCAAGAACAACCCTCTCATTTTACAGACGAGGAAGCTGAGACTTGAGCAATTATGTGAATTACCACAGGAAACCAAGGTAGTCAGAGAGATGATCTTTTTTTTCCCCCCTGAGGCTGGGTTAAGTGACTTGCCCAGGGTCACACAGCTAGGAAGTGTTAAGTGTCTGAGATCAGATTTGAACTCAGGTCCTCCTGAATTCAAGGCTGGTGCTCTCTCCACTGCGCCACCTAGCTGCCCCCAGTCAGAGACATTTTAATCCAGAGCCTCTAGTTCCAGAGCCAGAGCTTCTATGGTTCTAGACTTGGAGCTGGATGTCCAGGTTCTAGTACTCTTTTTAAAAAAAAAAAAGCTTTATTTTTTCTGGTTATACATGTATATTAACTTTTAAAATATACATTTCTTTATGAATCATGTTGGGAGGGAAAAATCAGAACAAAAGAAAAAAAACAGAAAAAAGTGAACATAGCATGTATTGATTTGCGTTCAATCTCCATAGCTCTCTTTCTGGATTCAGATGGTGTTTTTATCCAAAGTTTATTGGGATTGCTAGTATTCCTTCAACTATAGCAGATTGAGGAAATGGTGAGGAAAAGAAAGACTAATGAAAAGATGGGGGGCAGCTTGCTTTAATGAGGAACAAGTCCCAATTTCCTCTCTAGGAGCAATAGTAATGTATAAAGTTGTTTGTTTTTAAGGCGTCTTTAAATGACTTTAACTTTTAAGAAATTCAGAACAATTAAGTGACTTCTTTTGAAAACGTTTTAGTGTCTTTAATGACTTTAAGTTTAAAAAATTCAGAAAAATTAAGCTACTTCTTTGGAAATGTTTTTAGTGTCCTTAAATGACTTTAGTTTTAAAAATCAGAAAATCTAAGTGACTTCTTTTGCAAAGCCTTGTCAATGAATGGACTAGAATTACCACGGTTCTCTATTTCTTTTGGCCAAAGCCTCTGACCTATAGTTTATCTCATTGTTAACAACTCGGATTACTGTCAGAAAAGCAAGAAGAAATCTCTGCAGAATCCAATAAAGTTTATGGGGAAAAATTCCCTCTTAATGTTTTTTGGGAAATAATTCATTAATTCTCATTCCAGTGTATTTATGAGTTTTCTTAGCCCGGAGATCAAAGCAGCACATGCATGCCAGGAGGCTTCTTCACTGTTATCTTTCTCTCTTGGAAGATGAAGGCTGACAAATAAAACAAAGGGGATGCTGATTCCATGTTTAGTTCTTCTTCTAACATCATCTTGCAGGTTTTAAAAATAACCTCAGGTCAGCTGAACATGATCTGCAAAATCATTAAAGATGGAAGGAGCTCTGCAGCCTGCTCCCCCCTTGGGCTCCCTGCTGCCCATGTTTCAATGGGGGAACCAGGCTGGCTGGCGTGGCTGATCCCAGGAGCCCGTGTCCTTGGGATGCTTGGGAGACTGCTCTGCCTCAAGGTTGGAATAGGGTGGAATAATGGAGAGCCCACCAAGGAGCCTATCATTTATTATGGCCGCTCAGGTACTACAATGGACAGAGTCCAACTGACTCATCTCCCTGAGTTCAAATCAAAGCCACTTATTTACTAGCTGTGTAACCCTGGGCAAGGCACTTAACCTAACCACTTGCCTCAGTTTCTTCCTCTATAAAATGACCTTGAGAAGGGGAAAAAAAAACCCTCCAGTGTCTCTGTCAAGAAATGACTGAAAAGGACTAAATGACAAAAATTTTGCCTCATGACCTGACAATTCACCCAATTCCCTCTGGCCTCCCATCCTTCATCTCTAGGACTTTGGACTCTATAATCTAGGTCTTGATCTCTGATTCTATTGATACAAATGCAGTCGTGAACTCTTGCTGTCATATGAATGAATGAAAAGATAGATGGATAGATAAAATATTTATAAATCCCTGAAGGATGTGCTAACTGCTAGAGATGCAAATGCCAAAAAGGAGAGTCGGTCTTTGAGGCTCTTACATTCTAATGGGGACAGGGGAAGCCACATAGATTGGGGGGGATGATCAAGAAAGAGATGATGTTTGGGAAGTCATACCTAAGCTGTCCCAGTTGCTGTTGTTGTTCAGTGGCCTTCAGAAGAATGTGCCCTGCCCTGTCTTGTCTGTGCCTTCTGCAAAGCCCTCCGCTTTCCGCTCTGCTTCCCCCTAGACCATGTCGGCTCCTCCTCTGGAGTGGGAGGATATCACACCAGATGATCTCAGGGGCCCTTCCAAAATGAACATTCCGCATTTGCTTTTGCTCTGAAACACTCACAAAAAAAAGCTCAATGGCTGCTTGATGATTAGCATCTTCATCCTACTGTAAAAGAATGTCCTCACAAGTCTTAACCAGGAAGTACAGACTCATTGCAGAGGCTTGTGGTCTGTCAATACTCAGGTTCCAAAAGAGCGCCCCATCCTCGCCCCTTTATTCCTTCTAAAGCTCCAAACCAGCACGTCTGTTTGCTCTGGACACCATCCATTCCTCCTCCCCACTCCGGATTTTGCTTTCTTACACATTTTTTTTTTTTTTTTTTAGGAAATAAAGGAGGAAATTGCAGCTGGCAAAAAGTAGTTTTGAATTAATGTTCAGAATTGTTCACCGAATGCACATTAAGTCCCTTTCCTCCTGTCGGGCAGCCCTTGTGTAGTTAACCCCTTCTGATAGAAAGACTTAGCTTTGTTTCATGCTCCACGTTATCCCCACTGGAACACCGCTAGGCCAGAAGCAATCTGTTTTTGAAGGGGGTAGGGAAGGAATAAGAAAGGCTCAAATTAAAGAAATGTGAATTTTCATTATTAATAACTGCAGGCAAGCGTTCTGCTGGGGGAAACATATGACGGATTAAAATTTCTCTTCTTGGCCATGAAGGCCCTCCAGAATCTGGTCCTTTCCTGCCTCTCCATCACTTCGGGTCATCACCCTCTGACGTCCTGTCTTCCACATTGCTTTCTCTGCCTCTGTGCTTCTTGTTCTCGGTGCCTGGAATATTCTTTCTCTCCTCCTCCAATTTTTATATTTCTATGCATTCTTTAATACCATTTCAAATGCTTCCTCCTCCCCTGGGGATCCTCAGAACACCCCAGTTGAATCCAGGACCTTTTCCAGTCGACCTGATCTCTCTCCCTGGCCCCTGGACCCAGATGGCTCTGGAGGGGAAAATGAGGTCGGTGACCTTGTACAGCCCTCCTTTGCTTTATTCCAAGTCACTTACGTGTCACTGCATGCCCCCCAAACCATAACACTCCTGTAAGGTAGATGCCATGATCATCTGAATTTTACAGATCAGGAAACTGAGGCAGACTGACATTAAAATAACTGCCCGGAATCAAATTGCTAATAAAAAAGTTTATGGTATGATTTGACCTGAGCTATTTACGACTCTAGGTCCTGAAGTCAATCCAATGCACCCCCAAAGCTGCCTGTTTTATAATTTTCTGATGCACTTATAAAATGTTCCTTTTTATTGTCAAACTCAAATAGAAATGGATTCTTTCCATTTTCACATTGACTTAGAAAACCACAAATTAACATTATTTATGTCATATTTTGATTTATTTTGTTCAGTATTTTGTAACTCCAACTTAATCTGACTTGGCCCTGCATGTGGGAGTTTTATCTTCCCCTGGCAGCCCAGTGGTCAAGAGTTTGAAAGCTCCATTTTATGACCCAGGTACCTCTTTTTGTACCTTTAAAAAATAATAAAGTTTGATTTTGTCTTCCCTTTATCTTTCAGTCAAGGTTGTGACGTTGGAGATGCAATTTCCTGGGGAATATTACCTGGAAAAGCCTGTTTCCTACAGATGGCCTCATCCCATGCTGAATGCTGTTCTCATGTTGCCGCTAACTCTCCTTTCTGAGTAAGTTTCTACATTCATTTGTCATGTTCTCCAAATACTGGTGGCATTTTTTTTTGTCCCTGCTAATGCTTCCAAGTGTCCAGAAACTAGAATTCTAGATAGGATCTCACTAGAGCAAAGCAGAATTTTTCCCTTAACAAAGAGATTGGCTAAGATCCTCCGAGATAATCAGAGATCATCTCTCTGGTTCTCTTTGCACAACTTAGGACAGTTTATGTATTAGATCTGTTATTTTTCATTTTTGGTTGTCAGTGAATTGTTGAGTCACACTGAGCTTTCATTCTGCTAAGATTCCCAGAATTTCTTCACAGGGACCATTGTGTAGCTGTGTCTCCCACATGCTATATTTATGCTGCTTATTTATTTATTTTGCTTAAATGTAGACTTTTGTATCTATAGATATAAAATAGAGAAGTAGATCTAAAATTGTGCTTTATCTCTGGGGGGATTTGGGGGTCTTGAGCCTAGAGGACATTGAAAGCAGAAGCACAAGTTCAGTTAGGTGATAAAATCTTTTTTTTTTTAATTAAAAGCTTTTTATTCACAAAACATATGCATGGGTAACTTTCCCCTTCTTACCCTCATCCCTCCCCATGGCAGGTAGTTCAATACATGTTAAACATGTTAAAATACATGTTAAATCTACATATGTCTACATGGTTATACAGTTATCTTGCTACACAAGAAAAATCAGATCAAGAAGGAAAAAAACTGAGAAAGAAAACAAAATGTAAGCAAACAGCACAAAGAGTGAAAATGCTATGTTTGTTTTCCACTCAATTCCCACAGTCCTTTCTCTGGGTGTAGATGGCTCTCTTCATTATTAAACAATTGGAATTGGTTTGAATCATCTCTGTCTCTCTTTTCTGTCTCTCTCCTTCCCTCCATCCTTCCCCTTCTCTTTCTCCATCTCTCTCTCTCTGTCTCTCTTTTTCTATTTCTGTCTGTGTGTCTGTCTCTCTCTCTCTCTTTGTCTCTGTCTCTGTCTCCCTGTCCTCTCTCTTTGTTTAATTATTTGCAGAGTCCATGTCTGTCTGCATTTTGCAAACAGACGATCCCGTCTCTTTTTCTCTTCCCATCTTCACCTGTAGGGAGGAGGTTGGAGAAGACCATAAAGATAAACACTTTATGGGGTCACCTTATTCTGAAACAGCCGCACAGGTGGGAGGTGGTTGTGGAGAGATGGGTCCTGAGCATCCCTTCAGATTTCCAGCTTGGAATTCTGTTCCTGCCCCCTCCCTCCCCTTCAAACAGTGCTTAGAGGTTTATAGTATTTTTTTTTTAACTTTTGCTGGTAGGAAAATTATCTTCATTGGGAGAGAAAAAGAAGCAAAATGAGCTCAGTTGCTGTTCTTCCTGTCCGTCACTCACTCCTATGATTCCGTCTGCCCGCTTTGACTTTCCTTTCCCTGCCTCTCAATATAACTCCCAAGGTCCTTCCCTTCACCTTTATCACTGCTTCGCTTGGGCCTGCTATTTCGTGCCTCTGACATTATTCTCTCAAGATTATTCTGCTCCCTTGGCCTCTTCCTGAATCATCTGCTCCCAAATCAATTTCTTTATTTGTTCTCTGCAAATTCACAGCAACAGATGAGCCTCCATCGCAGCTCCATTAGTCTCCTAGCTGCCGCCTTTTTGCTCCCTCGGTGGATCTGTGCAATGGCCTCCTCACATTTTGTCCCCAGAGCCTCTGGAACTCTCACTTTAGAGGCTCACTCCTGGGGTCTCAGCCACCTTTTCTCGGAACACTTTGAACTTTCATGCCCTTACGGCAAGTATTCTTCAACTTCTCCCAAAATCGCTTGCTCTTACACTCGGGGTATCCTGAGAGGATCAGTTAGTTATATCCTTCCTTTGCTCCCAGTGATTCAAATCCCCAACTGATCATGGCCCTCCATTATTAGGGACCAACAACTAGTACCCTCAATTCCACTTAAAATCTACTCGCTTTTACAAATTCTTAGGTACTTCAAATATACAGCAAGAACAGGAGGATGACGTTTACCTCTACATCTCAAGGGCAATACACACCCCCATACAACCTCCCTTCCCTCCAACCCTGGGTTCTGCTTCCTGGGAGAGGAAGCTCAAACCTAAGCTAAATTCCTATATTGTATCAGACTCATCAAGTTCATACTCAACAGCAGCTTCACAGCTGGATGAGTCCTTGTCTCAGCTAAAGCTGGGATAGAGTGCTAAAATCACTTCTCCCTCCCAGGGCCATCAATATGGTGCTAACTATTTAACTCTGGGGAGCTTTCATGTTCAGCTGATATAGAGTACTCACTGACTCACAGTCTGTTCTCTGGATGCCGTGAGCAAAGACCCCCAACATCATGGTGGCCAAGAGGCTAAAGGGCTTCAAGAAAGTCTCCAAACCAAGCAAACTTCTCTTTGCCAAATGAAACCATTTACAGAATGTCCAGGCCAGCTGCTCTGCAGTGCATCCAAATTCCTGCCTTTCTCTATCACAACTCTCCAGGAAGTACGAATGAACCTCTCAGAGCCTCAATGTGCAAGGTGCCAGTAGATAAACTGTATTCACCCCCTAACCGTTCACAAGCCTTGTGCTCTTGTTTCCATCTGTAAAATAGAGATAATAATAACACTTTCTGCCAGGGTTATGAAAAAAAATGAGATAACATTGGTTAAATGCTTTGCCAGTCTTACGGTTTTCTATAAATGCTAATTTATTATTATTATTTCATAATAAGGGCTTAAATGGAGACAGATCTCCAGAGTTGTTTAGTAAAAAATAAAAACATCCACAGAAATGAACCTGTTCTAATTTTGTCTTCTCTTTTAACTTCCACTCACATTGCAGTTTTCAAAGAAGTCTTTGTTTCTCAACAGTCATTTTGAAATAGGAACAAATAGTTCCTGACTTCATATTATTATTATTAAAGAAAGTAAAACTTTGCAGGTTACAAAAAGTAAAACAAAAAACCCCACAAAACTACAGCATGAACTTGGATGAATTGCAATAATCAGCCTGTGTCCCAATCAACAGCTAATGAAACACTTCTCTTCTCTAGCTAGGGATAGGGATGACCGAGAGGAAATATCACGCATGCAGTCCAATGCGATCACCTAGTCTATTGGTATTGGCCAACTTTTGCTTTGTTACAAAGAGGGGTTAATCATGAGTTGTGAGTGTGGGATGAGTCAGAGATCATACTGGAAATGACTGTGATGTCCAAAAACAATCAATAAAACTTGGGGGGAAAACAGTTCTAATGCTCAATGAGTAAAGGGTGATCAATAAGCTTTTTCAATATTTTCAATAGTCCACCAAAGTTTTTCTGTATCGCTTAGCATGATGTTAAAGAACTATAGTTTTGAAAAATCTGAGTTATAAAGAACATCTCTTTCCTAGTAGAATTATTTGATTTTTATTCTTTTTTTTTGTAAGAAAATAAGGAAGAAACAATAATTACATAAAATAAATCAAGCATACTACTTATAAGGAAATTTGCTCAGGAAATTCTGGTCTTATATATCTAAAGTATGGTATCTGGAAAAAAATCCAATGATTAGCATCCAAATTTTGGTCATATAACTAGAAAGGAAAGGAAGGAAACCAGCATTTATGTAGTGTCTACTGTGTGCCATCCACTGTGTTAAGTGCTTTACAAAAATCTCATTAGATTCTCCCAATAATGCTGTGAGGTAGGGACTAATAGCATTCCTGTTTTACAGCTGAGAAAACTGAGGAAATTAGGTTAAGGCATTTGCCCAGAGTCACACAGCTAGTAAGTATCTGAGACTAGATCTGAATTCCGGTTTTCTTGACTTGCGCCTCCATTTCTCTATTTTCCCAAAAGCTGCCACTTTATTATTGTAGTAGGTAGAGGATGCCTCGTTTTTTGTCTTTGTATTCCCAGAGGCTAACACAGGACCTAGCACACACACAAGCACTTAACAAATGTTTATTAAATTTAATTGAATGTGCTCTAAAAATGCTTCCAGAGGCAGCTCGGCTTAGTGAAAAGAGAACCCCCCTCGATTCTGCTCAGATTTCCTCTGACACATATGGGCTGTGTGACCCTGGGCAGTCATTTAACCAATCAGTGCCCAAGTCAGCCACTGCAGATCAGTTCCACAGATGGTGCTGACCTGCATTGAGAAAGAAAATTCCTCCCTACATCTTCCTTCACCAATACAGTCACAGGGCCTGTCCCTGTCCCTGTATCAGTGCTAGTTATTGTCCTTTAATACTTCAAGGATCTGTGGTTTTGTTCATGCAGATGCTTTCTCCACTATCATAAATTGCAACTTGACTCCAATAGAGTAGCTAGTCTTCAAGAGAGACTAATCCATCACCTCACGGCTCCTTCTGTGAGGATTCTCCCCAAATTTCACTAGGCTGGTCTTCGAATGACATGTTCAAAGGCTCTCCAATTTGGTGGGATTTGTCAGAAATTTTGCTTTGTCTTGGAGACCTCAGAACCATGAGATGGATTATACAGAGTTTTCAAAACTTGAAAATCCACAGAGGGGCTGGAGTGAGGGAAGAGGAAAAAGTCTTCCTGTTTCCTTTGGTGTCCATGGACAACATTCATTCATTCGATCTGTTTCCTTGAGAAATGTCTTGGAACACAGCCCTTTGCATAGCTAGCATTGCAGAACCGGCCATCATTTGGCAAAATTAAAAAATCTGCAAAGTCAGTTTTCTGTTTCAACCCCCGGGCTCTTCATTTCTGCTGTTCTTTGTCTTTTTCCTTTAAGAAACAAGTGACCTGGATGTTATGTACGAGGATGTGTACTCTCCAACTGAATCAAGGGGGAACGCCTATGAGTTGTTCCAAGGTGTGTGGGTGGGTCCAAATAATGCCAATAAATGACCTTAAATGTGCAAGTGAGCACCCCTCCACAATTTCTGACAAGTCAGTAGGGCAAACAACCTCATTGTTTCTTGCCCGAGTTATAGGAACTTGGCTGCATCCTTTGGTTCTGAACTGGCATTTCTCTCTGAGCCCACGACTTCATTGCTTGTGGCCAGTCAGGCTGGATGGAGCTCTTGAGGCTAGCAGGCTACCTCCCCTGCCCAAGACTCAAGGTCTTTGTAGTGTGGTAAGATCTCAAAGCCACAATCCTTCCTCCATGTTTTTCCTGCCCTACCCTGTGTGTCTCCATGTGCCTGTTCAGAGTTTATAATCTATTTTCTTCCCTCACCCTGATAGATTTCAGTGATAGGATTTGCTGATAAGCTGGCTAGTAAATTTATTAATTTGATTTTTGGATCCCATTATTTTCTATCATCGATTTATTGCTTCTGTTATTGCTCCTCAACAATTTCCCATGGGCAACCTCTTCTGAAAAAGGAGGCCGCTGGTGCAGTAGAAGCAGTAATATATCCGGAGTCAGAGGACCTGGATTGAAATTCTGCCTTGCTGCTTACTAGATAATTGTGCAAAAATCCTGAGCTAAGTACCAGACACTTTTTTCAGAGACAGAAAGAACTGGCTCCCATCATTCTCACTCTGTGCTATTTTTACATCTTGACTCAGTGGTGTTCTTTTTTCTCTTCTGCTCAATTTAAGCTCTAACATTTATGCAAGGCCTTTCCTGATCTCCTCAATTGCCAGGACCTTTGCACAAAATTATTTTGTATTTTGTATTTTTTCCCCTGAGGCAATTGGGGTTAAGTGACTTGCCCAGGGTCACACAGCTAGGAAGTGTTCAGTGTCTGAGGCCACATTTGAACTCGGGTCCTCCTGACTTCAGGGCTGGTGCTCTATCCACTGCGCCCCCTAGCTGCCCCCGATTTTGTATTTTCTTATGTACGTAGTAAGTAAATAATAGATAACAGTTAATAGTTTCAACTTCTTTTTAAACTGAACTTAAGACTTAAAAAAGAGAACATAATTATAAAAAGGGGAAACATTAAGAGGATTTTATGTATGAGACCCATGAATACCTTTTATTTTTTGATATTTTTATTTTGTATTCTAAACTTTAATAATAATTAAAAGTATACAATAGAACACTCAAAGAAGATTGTGTATGAAACCAGGAATCTCTATTTTATAACTTTTGCCTCTTAAATATGTATAAGTATGTATAGATATGTACATATCTCTTCATAAAATTCCACATGCTACTTTCAAATCTGCCTTCTTGTCTGGGTTTCCTTCTGAACTTCCTTTTGTTCTCTCCTATTCATTAAAAATAATTTCATATGTTTTACATGACTGCACCCATAAAATCAAAATCACAGTGTTTACTTTCCCAAGGAAGGGAGAGGGAGGAAGTGAGGGAGGGAGTTTGGAACTTTTTACATGTAATTGAGAAAAAATTCAAAAAAGAACAATCTTTTAAATGTATCAGTGGGCCCTCTTTTCTTTGGCATTGCTCTTAGTAATCCCTCCTTTTCTTTCTAGCACCCCCTCAAAAATTAAAATGTCTTGGTTGCTAACTCTGTGTCATATACTATACTAACTGCGGGGGATACAGATACTAGTAAAAAAAGAGTTCCTGACTTCAAGGACTTTACATTTTAAAAAGCATGAAGGGGGAAGAGAAGGATGAAAGGGGGCTGGTTTGGAAGGCCAGGTTGGCCTCTGCTCCCCACCCCCAAGTGGAAGTCCCCACTGGAGAAGCACCGGGGTATCCTGAGGTCAGCAGGCTTCACGTATAGGGAATGGTTCTAGAGAAGCAGATCCTGCATCTGAGAGAGATTCTAAAAGGAGACAGCATTTTTCTTTCCTTTTGTATTTTCATATTCTCTAGACTGTTCTTTTTACCCATCATGCCATATTTCTCTCAAGTATTATTACTCCTATTTGTAGAGGAAGAAATTAAGACTCAGACACTGGCCCCTGGGTCATAGAGCGGTTAAATTGGAGAGTTGGGATTTGAATTCGAATTCCTCAACTCTATGAGGTCCCTTCAGAAATAAAATATACAGCTTAGAGGGAAAGTCCTAGGATAGAGTGGACTCTCTTCCAGAATAATATTTTTAAAGGCAAAAAAGAAAACCAATTATATTGAAAAATAGTTATTTTATGTCTACACACATACATACATATATGTTTATATATATGTGCATATATACAAATATATTTGTATACATAAATGCTGGTAGCTAGGTGAGCCTGGAGCCAGAAAGGCTCATCTTCCTGAGTTCAAATATGCCCTCAGATACTTACTAACTGTGTGATTCTGGACAAATCATTTCAACCTGTTTGCCTCCGTTTCCTCACTTGTAAAAAGAGCTGGAGAAGGAAATGGCCAATCACTTCAATAACTTTGCCAAGAAAACTCCATGTAAGGTCACAAAGTGTAGTGTGCAACAGAAAAATGACTAAACACTACACACACACAAGTACATACACACATAAATGTATATAAATGTATACATAAATATATAGATACACACATACACACACACACACACACACACACACACACACACACACACACACACACACACATATATATTCTACAGCATCCTTTTCTAGCCCAGGGGTTCTGAACCTGGATTCCATGAACTAGTATTTGTGTTTGTTTCCAAACATACACACACAAATATAAGCACACGTTCCTGCACCCTAGGTTCAGCCAGGTCTAATGATCTTTTTCTTTGTCTTGAAGGACATGATAAAAATAAGGTATTTCAAAAGCTGAAAGGAACATAACCTGAGGAAGTGATAGAAAGGTTTCCTCATTGCTGACTCAGTTCTGTAGCTAAAGTTCAAACATCTGAGAAGCCACATCTGCCCACGAGTGCGTGCGAGATACTCCCCGACACCGCCAGCAACCATTTACTCTTCAATTCACAATACTGAATGAGCTGTCTGTGCATCATGAGGCTATTTCCTGTGGCCCCTTCTTGTTGGTCAGTCTTTTTTATTTTTATTTTTTTCAGTCGTATCTGACTGATTCTCTGTGACCTCATTGGAAGAGATCCTGGAGGGGTTTGCCATTATCTTTTCCAGGTAATTTTACAGATGAATAAACTGAGGCAAACAGGATGGAGTGACATGGCCAGAGTCACACAGCCAGTAAATGTCTGAGATTCAGATTTGAACCTGGACAGGTAAATCTTCCTGATTCCAAGTCCAGTGCTCTATCCACTGCATCCTAGTGGATGTTATGTTTCTCAAGTATGGAGCGGAGTCCTCTTTTCTTTCACCAAGAAGATAAATACAGATAAGCTATTTGTGTTTCTGGGGGTTGAAGGGAGAGAAGGGTCAATGTCTGGATTCAGAGTTGGAGACCTTCCATCTTCCACATAGCACAGAACAAACACTGGAGCTTACTGGTAGCTGTGGAGAAAACTTTTCAGAGAAAGACACAATTAACTTTTTGTCCCCCAGAGAACCTATCACAGAGCCTTTAAACATGGCTGGTGTTTAATAGTCAAGTCAACAAACTCTTGTGATGTGCCAGGCTCTGCACTAAATTATAGGATGTTAGCTCCTGGTTAGCAATGCTGCAAGAGATGCTGCCTTAGCAGCAGAACTCCCCCTTTATTCAGTATTCGGTAGCTGGAGTGGACAGCCTGGGTCTTTTGTGTTAGGAAAGAGCCTCTGCCATCAAGGTTATACAAGTCATTGATCACATTACCGTAGTGAAAGCCTTTAGTGTTTGCAAAGTGCTTTTCCCCCAATTCCCGACGTAGATTATCCATTTATTCAAGTTTTACCAGTGTGAGACTGGGTGGCAAGATAACCAGCTCACACAGCTAATTGTAAGAGATAGGATTCTAAGGTGGTTTTTTGTCCATCTTGATCCTTTATCTCATTCCTCACAAATGCCCAGACATGACATACTAACCCCCCCCTTTGCCTTTTCTTGTGCTGTTTATTGGATCATAGAGGATATAAAGGGGGGTCAAGTGAGAGAAGATGGGAAGCTTGGAAGAAGCAAGGGCATGGAATACTTAAATTTTCTGTTGGATCCTGGATCTAACAGGAAGCCTGGGGAATTTCTTGAACTGTGAGGGTATAGATATGGCTAGATCTGTGCTGGAGGAAGATCATTTTGATAACTTTACTCTAGAGAGAGCTCAGACTCAGAGGTGATTTCTCTGCCCACATTTAGACAAATTTCCTTGATCCATTTCCTTGATCTTTGAACTAAACTTCTACCTCCCTTCAAGGACAACTATTTCTTTTTTTTTTTTTTTTAATTATAGTTTTTATTTAGCAGATATATGCATGGGTAATTTTACAGCATTGACAATTGCCAAACCTTTTGTTCCAATTTTTCCCCTCCTTCTCACCCCCCCTAAGATAGCAGGTTGACTAATACATGTTAAATATATTAAAGTATAAATGAAATACAATATATGTATACATGTCCAAACAGTTGTTTTGCTGTACAAAAAGAATCAGACTTTGAAATAGTGTACAATTAACCTGTAAAGTAAATCCAAAATGCAGGCGGACAAAAATGGAGGGATTGGGAATTCTATGTAGTGGTTCATAGTCATCTCCCAGAGTTCTTTCCCTGGGTGTAGCTGGTTCCGTTCATTACTGCTCTATTGGAACTGATTTGGTTCATCTCATTGTTGAAGATGGCCACGTCCCAAGGACAAATATTTCAAAAAAGTCCTCCCTAATTCCCTGAAGGGTTTAAAGTCCCTCCCTCCCTATCATCTCACATTGCTTTGTATATAGTCTGTATTTATTTTTGGTTCACTTATGTTCATCAAGAGTGACATGTAATTTCTCTGAGAGCAGGAGGAACTGTTTTTTTTTTGTATTTATATCTCCATAAACTAGGGATAAGGGCAAAACCTGTGATTTTAGAGATACAGGAAATTCCTCAAGAAAGAAATACCCTCTGTCCATTTGAAGTGAGTATCCTATCCTCACTTACAGTCTTAGGGCATGCACTTGTTGTCTCCCCCCAGTACTTATACTTAATTAGGCATTGCTTCTTTCTTTGAATTCTAATCCCATAGACCAGTCCAGTCAATCAACAAGCACTTATTAAGACCTATTATGTGCAACAAGTCAACAAGCATTCATTAATACCTACTATGTGCTTGGGCACTGGGCTAAGCACTGAGCATATACGTGCTCAGTGTTGATATACAACAGGTTCTTTAATAAATGCTAGTTGGATGGTTTGGCTATTTTTCATTTTTATTTATTGAGCTATTTTTACAGCTACTTCAAGGAACTGAAATGCTTGTGAATATGATGTGATGTCTTTCACAATTTTGGCATTTCCACCTTCCTCCTTCCCCATGTAGGCTCTGATTTTAGTTCTGCTAATTATTAGCTCATATAACTTTGGGCAAGGCACTTCATATCTCTGGGCCTCAGTTTCCCCAACTGGATGAGTGATCTTTAAGGTCTGTTCCTTCCAACTTTACATCTGTGATTTCATTCCCCAGTCAAATTATAAGGAAAATGGTTCTTACATGTCTCTTTTCTTTTCCCAATCCCTTTCCTCCTCCTGGAAAGGACTTTGACAGGGTCAGCAATAGCCTAAACAAGCACAAACCATGATCTTATAAGCAATGAATCTCAAGGGAGTTCTTGCTTTAAAGCAACTGCCTCGTTTGAAAGTCTTCCCCCATGGCCTCGTCACAGTGGGAGTGAATTCTCAGAAGGTCTGTCAATGGAGTCTCAGGCCTGGTGGGTCCCTCCAAGGTGGACTGGCTCATTGTCACCTAGTCAGCTGGAATATAACCTTATATGACAATTTAGATGAACTGAAAGGCCGTAACCACGTGGTGAAATTCTGTGCCACAAAGCAACTCTTAAAGATAAGCTACTCAGTCCGGAAGGGCTGCAGCCGGTGCAGGCGAATGCCCCCGCCATGATGAAGTCATAGATTCGGCAGGTATTCAGAGGATGGTGACAAAAGGTCAATGGTGAATGTCTGAGAAAAAAAGGCAGATCTTTACTGCTTCTGATTCACTGAACAGGGTCAAGTTTTAAATTTCTTTCTGTACTTTCAATTTGCGTCACTGGAGAGAACCTTCAAATCAATGTGATCCCACACTTATTTAAATATGGGTCCCTTATTGCCTGCAAATCCCTAAGTGATTCAACTTAACACTTATTAAGTACTTGCTATGGCAAGACACTGAGACAGAAACACAGAAAGTGTCCAACGAATCCTAGTTCAATTAAAATTCGCAGGTTCTCCTCCAGCCAGCCCGGTGGCTTTCGTGGGCCTAGGAGTCAACAATCAGTTTGCGGGCTTGTATTTTTGGGGAATATCTGACAGCTCACTGGTAGTGATGAGGAGTTCTGTAGCCATGGAGAAGTTACTGTGAAAAACGAGAGTTTGGAAAGAGGAACTGAAGGAGGAAGAGAGAAGCAGGGGCTCCTGGAGGGGGATGTAGGCTGCAGGTGGGCAGGGGGGCTCCTGAAGAGAGAAGCTAAGCCACAGGTGGGCAGGGGGGCTCCTGCAAGGGGATGAAGAGCCACAGGTGGGCAGCAGGGGCTCCTGAGGAGGAAGCGGAGCCACAGGTGGGCAGCAGGGGCTCCTGAGGAGGAAGCGGAGCCACAGGTGGGCAGGGGGGGCTCCTGAGGAGGAAGTAGAGTCACAGGTGGGCAGGGGGGGCTCCTGAGAAGGAAGCGGAGCCACAGGTGGGCAGGGGGGGCTCCTGAGGAGGAAGTAGAGTCACAGGTGGGCAGGGGGGGCTCCTGAGGAGGAAGCGGAGTCACAGGTGGGCAGCAGGGGCTCCTGAGGAGGAAGCGGAGCCACAGGTGGGCAGGGGGGGCTCCTGAGGAGGAAGTAGAGTCACAGGTGGGCAGGGGGGGCTCCTGAGAAGGAAGCGGAGCCACAGGTGGGCAGGGGGGGCTCCTGAGGAGGAAGTAGAGTCACAGGTGGGCAGGGGGGGCTCCTGAGGAGGAAGCGGAGTCACAGGCGAAGCTGCTGAATTGGCTCCGAGTCCTCCAGTCCTTTGCCGGGCCCCTGCTGTGAAAAGAGGGCAAGCATCTTGGCTGAGGAGCCCGAATTCCTTGGACAGGAGGAGCCCAGTTCTCTGAGCCCAAAGGGACCCCAAGTTGTGTCTGTGCGTGGCGAGCTCGGGCGAGCTTTGTCCCAGCTGCCATTCGCTGCCGAACTTTTTGGAGGTTCGGGGCTTTGAGAAGAGGAGGAGGAGGAGGAGCCTGGGCCAGTCTGCTTGTGATTGTGGGAATTCGGGACTGTTTGTTTGGCCCGGGGTGGCTGGCCCGTCCGCCGGAGGGTGGAAAGGAAGAAGGGGAGGGGCTGCGAAGGAGGAAAGAGGAACCGGGGAGAGATAAGAGCGGGGGCTCGGCTTCGCCCCGGCCCAAGCGCCGGATCCTCCCTCCGCCCTTGGCCGCCCGAGCGCGGGGCCAGCTGGGCTCCGTCGGCTTCAGCCCCCGCCGGCTTCAGCCCCCGCCATGGTGAGGGAAAGCCGGCCCTGCTGGACTCAGAAGTGGAGGTGCCTCCTGCTGGGACTCTTACTCGTGCTCATCGTGGGGGCCGTGGCGGTCCTGGCCGCCGTGGCCCTGGCCCGCGGGGGGCGGCCCCCTGCCGAGCTGCCCCAGTGGAAGGGAAGAGGCTCCACGGCCCACCTGAAGGAAATCCTGCTGGGGAGATGCTTCGCGTACGCCGGGCTGCTGCGCCCCGAGCTCAGGTGAGTGGGGAGATGCGATCTTTAGCCCGCGGGCACTCGGGCCCCGGCGGAGGGACGTTCTGGGAACGATCGGCCGGGGGGAGCCGGGCCCCCCACTTACCACAGGCGCGGGGCAGGACCTTGGAAACCGGCCTGAGCGTGGAGGGAGGGGGTGTGATAAAGCATGGCCGCTTCGGGGATGAAAGGGGGTACGCGCCCCCTTCCATTCTAACCGCATGCTCTCCACAGAACTCCCAGTTCCAAAACCCACTGACTGACCCGATGAACTCGGCCGAGTCCTTCCCTCCGGGGGCTCAGTTTCCCCATCTGTAAAATGGGCGTGTTGGACGAGATTATTCTGGAGGGTTTTTTCTAGCTCGAAAGCTGGGTTCAGAGCCTCTGCCTCGGGCCGCACACGGCTGGGGGAGAGGGGCGGGAAGGAGAAGAATTCCTCTTGGGGGTGATCTAGCACAGTGTGCAGGCGAGGGCGGGGTGGGAAAAGACGCCCACTCGCTGGAGTTCGGGCAGTGTGTCCTTGAGCCCGTTCCCAGAGTCCAGTGCTTCCCGTGGGTGCAGCCTTTCGTGACCCCGCGGAGCGCAGCAGCTGATGCTGTCCGAGGGAGGGCTTCGCCATTTCCTTCTCCGGGGCTAACGCAGGTACCTCGTTCGGTATCGCGCAGTTAGTTCATATGCATTTGACCCGGGCCTGACTCCAGGCCCAGGCCTCTATCCACCGAACCACCCGGCTACCTCTAGAAAAGTTCTATTATTTCCCCAGCTGTGCCCAACTCCGGTTGAGGTTTTCTTTGGCAAGCTAGTGCCCTCTCTTTGCATTCTGCAGCTCATTTTACAGCTGGGGAAACTGAGGCAAAAGGGGCGAGCTGACTTGCGTGTGGCAGGTGGGATTGGAGCTCCCGGTTCCCTGACTCCGAGCCTCGTGCTC
Source organism: Sminthopsis crassicaudata (assembly GCF_048593235.1). Lineage (NCBI taxonomy): Eukaryota > Metazoa > Chordata > Mammalia > Dasyuromorphia > Dasyuridae > Sminthopsis > Sminthopsis crassicaudata. The sequence goes on from NC_133622.1 coordinate 7,623,781, forward strand.
AGCGGCCCTTAGCTGCCGCCACGTCACAGAGCTGCAAGAAGAACATGGGCCTATCGTGCATCCCCAACATGCTTCCAGAGCTCCCGTTGTCTGGAAAAAGCGCTTAAGCATCGCTGGCCTTAGAGCATCACTTCCGGCCCAAAGCCCCTCAGCGGCCGGGACACCACAGGGGGTCTTCTCTGGGTGGTGGTGGGGGGGCAGTGGAGAGGCTCTGGCTTCCCTCGGGCTCCTATAGATCACGCCCCCCAGGACAGAGCAGTCCCGTGGCTCCGGCCCCCCTTCTATAACACTGGGGGGCCGAGGTCCAGCCCCGACTCCCTGTTCTGTGCCCCCGTGTCTCCCCCTCCCCAGTCTTTGGCAACTTCCCACGGGGGTCGTGGTCTTCTCTTAGAACGGAAGCTCCTTGTTGGCAGGGACTGTGTTGGCTCCTTTGTTTATCACAGTCCTAGCATTCGGTGGTTAATAAATGCTTAAACAATCTCTCCTATGATCCTATGGATCTAGTGCTGTTTTTTCTTTTTTTTTTTTTTTTTTCCCTGAGGCTGGGGTGAAGTGACTTGCCCAGGGTCACACAGCCAGGAAGTGTTAAGTGTCCGAGACCAGATTTGAACTCGGGTCCTCCTGAATTCAGGGCTGGTGCTCTACCCACTGCGCCACTTAGTTGCCCCGATCTAGTGCTCTTAATACGGAAGAAAATTTAATTAGATTAGTCCAAGGATTAGTCCTTGGTGTCAGGACATTTGGGAGGGGGCACGATACAAGTCTCCCTGGAAACCCAAGGAAATGAGTTGGACAGAGATAAAGGGGAGGGTACAGGGAGATCATATTCATCTGGTCCAAAGAGGAGCCCCTTCTGATGGTGGGACAGCTCCCCATAAGATTAACTGTTGGGATAACCTTAGCTTGCAATTTAATTTTCTTACATTACAAATAGGGAAACTGAGGCCCAAAGGGGTTAAAGACAATTTGTCTGAAGCCACCTATTGGGTGACTGCCAAAGCTTGGGCTCCTAACTCTCGACTCAAAATTTGTATGACAGGATAGTGCTGCCTCCCTACAATCTGGTGCATTCAGAGCAGTGGAGTCTGGGAGGGAAGCTTGGCTCTACCACTTAACACCTGGGTGACCTTGGCCACGTGACTTGATTTAACCTTAATATGAGGCCTGATGCTTTCTGGAGAATTAAGGATGAGCCAGGCTTCACACCCGCTAAGGGAGAAGTGATGGATTCTGGATTCAGAGGGAGACATGTAGTTTTTGAAAATGGACAAGGAGGAAATTGGATTTGATCGCCTATTTATTATAAGGATTTTGCTTAAACTTTTTTCTTTTAAATTTGGGGGAGGGGTGAGAGAAAATCAATGTCAGTTGAAAAATAAAAAGTAATGCAATTTAAAGAAACAAGACGCAGGCATTGGAGCAGATTGGCCCACTTTCGATTTATTTGATTGAAATCTGCACATCTTTGTCTAGGCTGCCACACTCTCCCTCTTCCCTGTGCCTCTCAGAGCCCCCAGGCAGACTCAGCTCACACACTACTTTTACTAGGAGTCCTTTCCTTTTTTTTTTTTAATTGATTTTTTAAAAATTAATTTTGTAATTATACATTTTGGACAGTACATATGCATGAGTAATTTTAAAATAACATTATCCCTTGTATTCATTTCACTGTGCCAACTAGTTGCACTATCTACTGCCAAGGCCTTTTTATTTCATTTTTTGCAACATTTCTTGAATATGCTTCCTGCTCTTCTCTGATGCTACTATTACTTTTGTGCTTGAGGCCTCATTTCCCCATGTCTGGACTATAGCAATAGCTGGTGGTTGGCCTGCCTGCTTCAAATATCTCCCTAATCAAATCTATCCTCCAATTTTCCAGTGAACTAATTTTTTTCTAAAATGTAACAGTATGCCTTTTATGATCCTTCAATTAATTGAATTGAATTATCTTTCAAGGATATGCAAAATATGCCCAATCCCTCATTCCCAAGCCAGCCCCCAAAAATCCTAAAAATAGCTATTATGTACTTCCTAAGTCTTCATTTTTCCAAGCTCAACATCTGAAAATTCTTTTTTTTTAATTCATTTTTCCAATTTATCCCCTCCCTCCCTCCACTCCCTCCCCCCCCCCCCGATAACAGGTAATCCCATATATTTTACATGTGTTACAGTATAACCTAGATACAATATATGTGTGTAAATACCATTTTCTTGTTGCACGTTAAGTATTGGATTCCAGAGGTATAAGTAACCTGTGTAGACAGACAGTAGTGCTAACAATTTACATTCACTTCCCAGTGTTCCTTCTCTGGGTGTAGTTGTTTCTGTCCATCATTGATCAGCTGGAAGTGAGTTGGATCTTCTTTAGTTTGAAGATTTCCACTTCCATCAGAATCCATCTTAGGAAGCCTTTCCTACTCTCTCTTGCTCCCTGCTCCTTTTTCTCCCTCTACTTTATATGTATATTGACTTTGCCTATTTATACAAATATTATCTCTTCATTAGTACTTAAGCTTCTTGAAGGCAGGAACTGTTTTCACCTTTTCTTTGCTTTCCTTCCCTAGGCTTAGTACAGTGCCAGCCACTTAATGTGCTCACTAAATACTTCCTGTGAATTAATTGACAATTCCTGAGCTAAGTAGAACAATCCTAATGGCCCGGAGGAACTAGATTCCTCTGGATAGCCCAGAATCCTTTCCAGGTGGGTTAATTAAAGTCACAAAGAAAGGTTGCAATTAAGAGAATTAAAATTAAAAAGTTTTACTTGGAAAGCCTGCAGTGGTGACCTCTAATCTGTCTAGTGTCTGCCTCCCTCCCCTTTTTTTCTTGCTTTTTAAAATCCTTAGTTCCCTTGAAATTCTTGACTTTTTGTTTTTCCATATAAACTTTATTTTTTCTAGGTCATTAAAATAGTTTTTTGGGAGTTTAATTGGTATAGCTCTCAATAAATAGATTAGTTTAGGTAGTATTGTCATCTTTATTATATTTGCTCGCCCTATCCAAGAACACTTGCTATTTTTCAAATTGCTTAGATCTGACTTTATTTGTGTGGAAAGTGTTTTGTAATTTTGCTCATATAGTTTCTGATTTTCCCTTGGCAGATAGATTCCCAAACATTTTATACTATTGGTAGTTACTTTAAATGGAATTTCTCTTTGTAACTCCAACTGTTGGATTTTGTTAGTGACATATAAGAACGCTGATGACTTATGTGGGTTTATTCTGTATCCTGCAACTTTGCTAAAGGTGTGGATCATTTCTAATTTGCTTTTTAAATTCTTAACGGAGGTGTTGACTATCAGTCTGCTCACCTGACACCCACCCCGTCCATGTCTCTCAGGTGAGATGTGAGCAAGGAGGGGTTGGCTATAGAGTAGTGATTGTTGCGGAAGGATATGGAAGCAGTTCTAGAGGAGGTGATAGGACACCTTGAGAGAGCCAAACAGCTAATGAACTAGAATTTTTTAGAGCAGAACCAGTTATAGGAAGACGCCCCATTGCAGAAGACCCCCAAACCAAAAACCAACCTTGGAAGACTTAAGAACTCGGATCAAAGCAATGACCAGTCATGTATCCAGGGCTCTTGGCTGAAGTGTTGGCACATCTCCTGAAAGAGAAGTGGTTGATTCAAGGTACAGAATGGGAGAGATGCTTTTGGACATGGTTATTGGGTGGATTCATTTTGCTTGGCTTTCTCCCCCTGCCCCCCATTAGTTTTTTTTCCCCCCTTTTCTGAGGCTGGGGTTAAGTGACTTGCCCAGGGTCACACAGATAGGAAGTGTTAAGTGTCTGAGACCAGATTTGAACTCGGGTCCTCCTGAATTCAAGGCTGGTGCTCTTTCAACTACACTACCTAGTTGCCTCCCCCCCCCCAATTAGTTTTTATTCAGGGGGAATCCGGGAGGGAAAAAGGTAGGGCTAATAATAGTAACACATACAAAAAGGGGAGCCACTGAATCTTGAAAAAATACACAATAGAGAACAGAAGGAAATACGGAAGGAAACTCAAACAAGTGACAGTTTTGAAAAGTGTGTGGAATTTATTTTATATAATTTATTTTATATCTATATCTATAGCAAAAGGTATGAAATAGATTCTCAGTTTTATATATAGTCAAGAGTGTAACAATAAATGTGTAACAACTGGCAAATATTCTGGGGGGAAAATACCTGATATGCTTTTAAGTTAAATCTGGATTATTAATATTTCCCTCATCACTTTTTTAGTCTAGGCAATCTATAATAAATCAAACTCTGATTTGTGCATTCATTGTGATTTCTGAAGTGTAAATGCTCACTCTGAAAATTCATCCAGTATGTCCGTTTCTTTTCTTTTTTTTTTTTTTTCTTTTTTCTGAGGCTGGGATTAAGTGATTTGCCCAGGGTCACACAGCCAGGAAGTGTTAAGTATGCTCCTTTGAATCCTGTTTTTGGATTGATGATCAGAAACCAAGGGAAATATTTAAATATGAAAAATGAACTGGTATGAGAGGGAGGCATAAAGTCCAGGGAGAAAATGGAATAATTTTTTTTTTCCGTTCAGAGAAGGGAAATATGTTCTTCCAGCCTTCTCACGGGTTGGGGGCCCAGGAGGTCCAAGGTTCACAGGGTGAGTTTTCAGTGGTGGTAAGGTTGTAAAGATGAATTACTGAGATAAGTCAGGGACTTGTAGCTCTGCTATAGAAACTGCCATAGTCGTGGGTCTTATTCTGTCTGCCCAAGTTGATCTCGAAGTAACCTTTTAATCCCTGGGGTGTGTGTGTGTGTGTGTGTGTGTGTGTGTGTGTGTGTGTGTGATGGATTGAGAATAAAAATCAAACAAGTTTATGTATATAGTTATGTACATACATATATACACATGTGTATACATATATATGTATTCTGTGTACATGCATATATACATATGTATATATGTATTCTGCTGTGTATACAAAAATGCTCCTTACTAGTATTATAGTTCAAAATTAAACATTAAAATTGAATCCCTACCCCCAAACACCTATTAAATGCCTTCCATGGGTCAGCCGTTTCTGCTAAATGCTGGGGCTAGAAAGACAAATATGAAACTAGTGTTTCTATTCTGTGACAAGGTGCACAGAAATATGTGCACAATTAACTTTTTATTAGTTTAGGAACTGAGCTCAATAATAGTTGTAGGGGAGGGAGAACATTAGCAAAGGCTTCATGTAGAAGGTGATTCTTGAGCTAAGCCTTGGAGGCAGTGAAGGACTCGATTATGAACACTGGAGGCTTGCATTGCAGGTATTCAGAAAAAACTCACATGTGACCAATAAACCTGTTCTGTCAGAGCAGAAAGCATTGGCTAATATCGGGAGTTCCCTTCTGACCCCTTTAAAGGTGGCTAAAGAAGAGGGGGGGAACTCCAGCTGGAAACCCATTTTATCCTAGTATCCTCTACTAAAACCATCCTTGGAACTCTGAGGTTACTGGAGAAAGGGCTGATAGTGGTCTCCCTTCAGCATAGTAATATGGTCCTTCCTATAGTGAATTTTTCTACTTTATCTGAAAATATAATGAATGTTCCTTCCTTTTTCTGGTCCCCCTTGTGTGTGTGTGTGTGTGTGTGTGTGTGTGTGTCCCTCTCTGTGTCTCTGCTCCTCTCTCTGTTTCTCTTTCTGTTTCCTGTCCTTCTCTCTGTTTCTCTTTCTGTTTTTTGTCCCTCTGTTTCTCTGTGTGTCTCTGTCCCCTCTCTGTCACTCTCTGGCTCTCCCTCCTTCCTCTCTGTCCCTCTTTTCCTCCTCTCCTTCCTCCCTCTCCCTCTCTCTTCCTCTCTCTATCCCTCTTCCCCTCTTGTTTTTTATTTAAATTTTTTGGTTAAGTATTTTCTAATTACATAAAAAATTTTCAATATCATTTAAAATGTTTTTGAATTCTAAATTCTCTTCCTCATTCCTGCTTCTCTCCACCCCATTAAAAGGCAAGAAATATGATATTGATTACATAGGTGACGTTATGCAGAACACCTCCATATTTGTCCACCTTCTATCTCAGCTAACATTTACCTAAGACTTTGGGTACTTGTGTCCCCTCCAACGGCCAACAGGCCAGCAGCTTTGGGCTGCCATAATTCACCCAAATTGTCATTTGTGTTGCTCAGGTAGAAAGGCATAACTCTGCTTTCTTCTCCCACCACCAGTGGCAATTTCTAGGCTGGTTCTACAGCATATCTTGAGACATCTGCTTCCAATCCTTTTGACTGAGAAATGAGGGGGGTCATCAATTCTCAAAGTGGGAGTAATTAGTAGCAATAGGGAAGGGGCTTAATCTGACAGAGATTCAAGCTCCCAATGACTATAGTTTTACTTCCCATACCTTAAGCTAAGTGATTTGGTTGTGGCAGGGAGAAGGTGATCTTGTGAACCAGTTAGATCATAATGGAATGGAGGAAGGGTTAGTGAAGGGGACATTGTTGGGGAAAATTACTTTTCTACTGGGATGCTATCGGGAGTGTCGGCCGGTGTGCTTTGTTGCTTCCAGTTTGTGTATCTTCATCAGGCCAACTTTTGCTGTGGCCCCTCAACCACTCCTGTAGAATCCCACATTGTAGAGATGATATCCACCTTCTTCCTTCTCTTACTTGGCTCTTTTTCCCCTATAGTTTTTCCCCTCTGGCTTTCTACTGAATGACCTTTATGTCAAAGGTCCAGTGTGTCACAGAAACCTGGACTGAGTGGACCCAGTCACAGCACTCTCCATGAGATCACTGCTCACTTACCTAGAGACTAATCCCTTTGGGGTGACACGTTCTCTGAAATGAAAAAGATTTGAGGATGTCCTTGGTGATTCATTGATAACACCTGTTTTTTTATCATAAGCCTTGCCAACTCAGGGGAATATTGCTGATAGTTTAGGAGTGATGCTGACCTTCTTTGGGGGTGGGAATTGTTTCACTGGGGATTAAAAAAAAAAAAAGTAGCATTGTCATATCCCAGGGATTCCTTCCCCCATCCACATCTTCTCAATCAAATTCTTTTTTTTTATGTAACAAAAATGTGCAGTTAAGCAAAATAAATCAGCCACATATGACTAGGTATCCTGCATTTTACACTTAAAGTTTTACTTCTTTCCCCCAAATTGGGAAGCATGCGTTGTCATCAGTCTGCTAAGGTCACGACTGGTCTTTACATAGATCAGAATTCTGAAGTCTAATGCTGTGTCTTTTTGTAATTATAATCATCATATCAATTGTTTTCCCAGTTTTGCTTTATTTCACATAGCATCAGGTCACACAAATTTCAAGTTCCTCTGAATCCCTTATTTTTTGTAGTACAATAATATTCCATTGCATTCATACTTCAAGATTTGTTCAGCCACTCCCCACTAGGTCTCTGGGACCTACTTTCCTTCTAATTCTTTGCAATTAGAACAAACACTACCATAAAGATAAGGGACCTTTCACTGTGGTTTGAACTCCATTGATTTATATGCCTCGCCATGGTATAATTGGGTCAGATGGTACGCATTTTGCTGATATTATTTCTTGAGTCTCTCCTAGTATATTTCCAAATTGTTTTCCAGGATGTTGGAGTAGTCCATAACTCCCCAAACAATGCATGCTGTGCCTGTCTTCTCCCAGATTTTGTCTGTTACTTAGCATTTTTACCAATCTGCTTGCTGCAAGATGAAGTCGCAGAATTGTTTTATGCTGGAATTGTTTTTATTAATAGTGATTTGGAGAATCCAATTTTTTTGATAATTCACATTTCTTTTGAACTTTCTCTGTTTATAAACGTTTACTAATTAACTATTGAGCAATAGACTTTCTTCTTATACATATCAGACTTCTATTAGAGCTTTTGGCTGCCCTTCTTCCCCTTATTTATCTTATTCTGTGTGCATTATTTTGTCAATGCAAGAGTTGTAAAAATCTTATGTAATCAGTTATCCACTTTTTAGGATGGTTCCTAGCCTTTGAACAATTTATTTGTGCACACACAATGAAGAATTAAGAACTCATAGTACTTCCTTTCTCATTTGAAGTTTTTTTTTTTTAAATGATTTTATATTTAGGTTGACCAGGCATTTGGAGATTATTATAGTATTTAGTATAAGATAGTGTTCTCAATTCCAATTCTGCTAACCTGCTTTTCAATTTCATGTTGAAAAGGGAGTCCTCATCTCAGCTATAGACTTTGGATTGAACACTAAGCTACTACGTCAGATTGCCCTGGATCTGTTCCAATGACCTTGATGTTGACAATCTGTAAATCTTTTTTTTTTTTTCTTTTTTTTTTTAACCAATGATTTCTGGGGTGTTACATGGCTAGAAATATTAGATTAATTTCTGGAAAAGTTCATTGTGTATTGAGAATTATAATTGTGGGGCAGCTAGGTGGCGCAGTGGATAGAGCACCAGCCTTAAATTCAGGAGGACCTGAGTTCAAATTTGGTCTCAGACACTTTAATACTTCCTAGCTGTGTGACCCTGGGCAAGTCACTTAACCCCAGCCTCAGGAAAAAAAAAAAAAAGAGAGATAATTATAATTGTAATGGGGATAATTACAAAATCCTTCCTTGGAGCATGTGTGAAATTGAACTAAACTTCTCTGGCCACATCTGGCATACCACAGATTTGGCTTTTTGGGATAATATGGCAATTCTTTGGCCTCCATTATAGCAGCAGGGGAACAGAATTAGCCATTGAGCTAGAAAGAGCTAACCAATAGACTCTAGTACTGAAGGATTTGGTCCTTTGGAGGTTATATAGAGATTCTTTGACTTCTATGATGGCAGCAGAGAAAATGAGATGTATAAAAAACCAATTAGCTAATGGAGTTATGAAGAATTATCCCCTCAGGGGACTTTAGAGAGAAACATTTTCCATTCCTGTTCTTTTTTTCTCTAATATAATAGGTATGCAGGAACTTTCTTTGTGAAGAGAGGGATGAGGGATTCTTCTCCCATCCTTCCCTTTCACCTATAGTGACTAATGAGCATATGCTCATTTACTTGGACTTCAATTAAGATCTTAAAGTCCCAGATTTTGTCAGAGCCTTCAGTCAAGGTCTTCTGCCTAGTATTTCTTTCTCTGAGCCTAGATAGATGACCAAATAGTAAACGAGGCCACTTGGTGAGTTTGAAAGATTTGGTATTCAAGCCCCTTAGAGAGAATTGGAAGCAGCTGGAGCTTTCTGCAATTAGCTTTTTCTTAGAGAAAATGACTAATATCAGTAGGATGGGCCTAAGCCACCAAAGGCTTGAAGGCTAGCTAGTTCTTGCCCTCAAGGAACTTGCATTCTAATTGGAACAACAACAACAACAACAAAAAAAAAGGGTGTGTGTGTGTGTGGGGAGATATATGCACAAGCTACACACACACACACACACACACACACACACACACACGTGCATACATAAAGGCTCAAAGATTTGTACCTTTCTTGGATTTAGAAATTGCAGAGCAAAGGTAAAGGGGAAATGCTTACTTCCCAGCCCCACAAAGAGCTTCACTGTCCTGATGTGTGAAGTATTCATCTCCAGAGAAAGTAAAAGAGAAATAAGGAGTTAATTATTCATGTGTGCTTTTTGACTTTTGTGTATTATGTATTTTCGTGGGGAGGAAATAAATAACCATCTATATTTGATCTACAATGTACATTGGGTACCTTTTCTTTCTCTTGTGGAATACATGTGAGAAATGTACATATAGAAATCGCCACATGTGGTAACTTACTGGATATCTGGGGTGAATAAGAATGAGTCAAGGGTCAAAGGACCTTTAGAAAACTTCCTCCCTCCTTTTTCCTATCCTTAACTCCATCCTTACTCTACTCTATATCCCATTTGATCCAGTGACATGGGCCACACTGTCATTCCTCATTCCTGCAACTCTCTCCTCTTTCTCCTCCTCAAGTCTCTCCTCATCCCATGTCTGGTTTCCTCAAATCTTAGCAAAAGTCTCAACTTCTACAAGTCTCCTGAATCTCCCAATTAAACGTATCTTCTCAATTCTTCTTAATCTCTGTGCCTCCCACTGAATTTATCTCCAATTTATCCTGTATATCTCTTGTTAGTGCCTAATACTTTGCCTGCTGTCTCCCTCATTAGATTGGAAGCTCCCTGAGAATGGGGACTGATTTTTGCCTTTGTACCTCCAGTGCTTGGCACTTGGCACTCACTGAATAAAGTTGACTTAACTGGGTAATTGATGACATGATACTGGAACTTAGTGGAAAGACTGGGGATCACTCTATGAAATTTGGAGTTATTGGCACAAAAATGATAACTAATCCCATAGGGACTAAATAAAAAGAGGATAAATGATAGAATATTATGTCACAGCCATATTAAGTGGTTATGATATGAAAGCAGATTCAGCAAAGGATGATGAGTGATCTGAAAAAAGGAAAGCAGTGACCTCAAAATTTTTAAGAGGAAAAAGTGCTCAGAAGGAGAAGAAATGATCAATCGAGGCAATTTCGGGGGGTTGGGAGAAAATGGAATCATGGGAACAAGCAGAGGAGTAAATGAGATCTTATAAAAAATAAGATTCACAGTCAAGCCAGGCTTGACATATCAATGCCCTTGAGCAAGAAATCTTTTCCCAGTCCCTCTTCATTCTAGTACCTTTCTTCTATTGATTACTTCCTATTGATCTGATATTACATTTTAAACTCCCAAGGGTAGGGGCCAGACTTAACCCTTTTATTATACCCACAGAGTTTAGTACAGTATCTGGCACATAGCAGGCACTTATAAATGCTTGTTGACTGACTTTTCCCAATTCAATCACCTTTGCCAACAACCAATCAGTTACTACATTTTGTTGATTCTTCCTCACATCTCTGGTATCTATTCTCCTTTCTTCTTCTCCCTCTGCAACTACTTCTCAGACAGTTTTTAAGAAAAAGGGAAGATAGTTCCTGCCCTCAAGGAGCTTACATTCTAATTGGAGCAAAAAAAGGGTGTGTGTGTGTGTGTGTGTGTGTGTGTGTGTGTGTGTGTGTGTGTAATATGCACAAGCTACATACATACATAAAAGTAACCTTAAAAGTACAGCCCTAGTAGCTAGCAGTACTGGGAAATTGTTTTGTATCTTTGTAGGATATATTAGAGAGGGAACAGACTGTAGAGAGGGGGAACATTTAGGAGCCTAAGCCAAGAAGTACAGTTAGGAAGTTGGCACCCAATACAAGTAAGGTACTAATTCTTGATAAAATCAAATTGACAGGTCCAGAGTTAATAGAACATAGAGTATGTCAAGGAGAGTGCATAAAATAAGTGCAGAAAGGTATAATACAGTTATATTCTTGAGTACTTAAATGAATATTGAGCTATCTTTGAAAGATCATAGAGATTTGGAGGGCTGCATAATTGGATGATTGTTCTGATTTTTCAGTCTAGAAGTCAGGGAATTTGATCTAAATTCCTGAAATCATTCAATACTATTAAGGAAGTGATAGTGATTGAGAGTGGGGCAGCTGGGTGGAACAGGGTTTAGAGCTTAGGATTTGAACTTGGGAAAACCTAGTTCAAATATATCTCCAGACACCTACTATCTGTGTAATCCTGGGCAAGTTATTTAACCCTGTTTGCCACAGGTTCCTCAACATAAAATGAGCTGGAGAAGGAAATGGTCAGCCACTTCTGAATTTCTGCCAAGAAAACTTCAAATGGGGTCACAGAGTTGGACTGAAAACAACTAAACAAAAAAAAGATGATTTAGAGAAGGCGTGAGAGACAGCATGGCACTGCCTATTATCCAGTTCAGTCCAAACGAATGCAATCACCATCTTCTCAGCATCAAATACAATCAAAAACACTGTATCTTATGAGAGACAAGACAAAGTTTCTTTCCATAGTCATTTACATGCTGTACTTTCTCAGTAGGATATAATTAGATACTTATATACACAATAACCAACAAACATGGTTTCTTTTTCTTTCTTTCTTCTTCCTCTTCTTCCTCTTCTTCCTCTTCTTCCTCTTCTTCCTCTTCTTCCTCTTCTTCCTCTTCTTCTCTTCTTCTCCTTTTCTTCTTCTTCTTTTTTTTTTTTTGCATGTTTTACCATTCAATAGAGTTTACCGAGATTTTTAGCAAAGCATTTAATAAAACTTTGACTATGATTGTGGAAAAGATATGGGCTAAACAATAGTACAATTGGGGGTCTAAATTGGTTGAATTAGACCCAATGAATGATGTTTTTTTTTAATTACATAATTATTTTTAACAATTTTTTTCAATTTTGAATTTCCAATTCTTTCTTCCTCCCACTCTTTCCCATACCCACTGAGAAGGCAAGCAATATGATTTCAATTATACATGTGTTTGCTAAAAACATAGTCATTATACAAATGGATCAAGAGTTTTCATTTTATGCTTTGGGAAAGTTTAGAATGAGAGTAGATGCTTTGACATCAAATATATTTTGCTTAACAACTTTTTACAAGCCTTCTCTGACTTTGAGGAAATGAAATAAAAAGTATAGAATTTTTCATGGGAAAGATCCCCAATATAAAAGGAATAAAAACTATTCTGGGGAAGTGATCTCATATGGGGAAGCTATTATTGAAACCCAGAGGGATTGAAAGACAATGGGGGAGGGGGCTAGGGAAGGGAGGGTGATGAAGGAGGGTTCTCTGTGTTTGAAGAGTAAAGGGAAAGTAACATATTTTTGAAGTTATTCTTATCTCACTGGACAAGAGGGGGTTATCAGTGTTTACACCAATGCATCTGATATGTACTCTATATGTGTAAATGTCAGAGAATCTTCTCTTTGTATTCAAGAGGTGTCCTCTTAAAAACTGAGAAGAGAGGAGATCCCTTTCCATTTCAACCCAGATTTTAAGACATCCTATTGGTAATGTCTGCTCAATCCCTCTGAAACAAACAAACAAACAAAAAAAGTATTCAGTGTGTTCAAAATGTAACTTAAAATAAAACAAAATTCTGTATTTTTATGAAATGATAAAAAAGCACTGTTAAGTCATCAAAATATCGTTATCAAAATTTACATAATTCATTTGAAATTTCTACCACTAGTTTTTTGTTTGTTTGTTTTTTGTTTCTGGTCTGTTCCAGCATCTCTCTTTTCTGTAGAGTTGTTTAAAATCTCATTTGCCTTTTCCTTTTTCTCTTTGGACTTCTCCCTTCTTTGAGTTTGGGCTCTGAATTTAGAGGACAAGCAAAGCATAGAATATATCCTCTGTAGTCTTGTTATTACCTCCCTTATCATCTTCAGACTTTTAAAAGTGAGGGACCACGAGTAGTGCCAGCCACAGAATCTGGGTTGATGTAGAGGGCCACAGATAGTGGGGGAACTCTGGGTAAGGTATAAGACTCTTCAGCCCAGAGGGAACCTGCTGACGATGTCTGGTATGGCTCCCCAGCTCCCTTTGGCGTTTTCACCCTTCCTGAGAAGTCAAGGAGGGCGTGACTACCTTTGTTCTATATGTCTCTATTTCCAGTCCTCTCAGCCTTAAACACCTCAGTATGACTACATCATTACAGCACACTGAGCACGTGCCAGCATCCCATCACCCTGAACAAGTGCTCACTATAAGCACCCAGGTACTGATATGTAAATGCATCTTAATGTAAGTATCCCTTGCTTCAAGTAGAACACAGGTGGTCACGCCCTCCTTGACTTCTCAGGAAGGGTGAAAACGCCAAAGGGAGGATCACAATCCCTTGGAGATTCTGAGAAGATAAGGTGATGAAAATTTCAGTTACCTTGGTAGCTCTGTGAATGGCAAAAAGGGAGTGGAGAGGAAAGATGCTGTGGAGAAAGAATAGCCAAACATGGCAATAATCGCATATGAGGTGTCAGGGAGAATGAAGGGTTGAAGATGCCTCTGTTGATATTAATCTAGGTTAGTGGAAAAATACGAGCGCTCTTAACAGAAACAAGACAAAATCTGGGGGAGAATCAGGTTTTTCAGAGAAGAAATGAAACCATTTTTGGACATTTTTTTTTTGATGATGAAATACACTTCTCGTTATTCATGCCTTGGTTCTATAACTTAATTTTTTTTAATTAATAGTTTTTATTTAGCAGATATATGCATGGGTAATTTTACAACATTGACAATTGCCAAATCTTTTGTTCTAATTTTTCCCCTCCCCCCCAGATGGCGGGTTGACCAATACATGTTAAATGTGTTAAAGTATAAATTATGTATGTATATGTATACACTGGACATGTTGACTTTGAGAAAGATGTCTGTGCTATATCCAGGGGCAGGAATAGGATTTCAGCAGAGAGATTAGACCTTTCTCTGGGAGTCATAGAGATGATCATTGAATCCATAGCATTTGTGGGGTTTATTCAGAGAGAGTGGGTAGAAAAAAAACAGGAAGTAGGCCCAAGAAAAAGCTTTGGGCACATCTGGTATAAAAGGCTGGGACGGGGGTGGAAGGGAGGAGATGGATGATGACTTGGCAAGGGAAAGCAACAAAGAGTTGGCAAAGAAGCAGGAGAACAACAAGAGGAACAAAGAGTTGGGGATCATTTTCACTTTCATCCGCTACAGTAGTCGTGCAGGAGCTTACTGGGGCACCAGCCATTCCCATGCCCCCTTTATATTTTCCCAAGAACATCTAGGAAAAGTGCTGGAGCCTTGCCTGTGGTTATTTTAACAAATGCTGCGGATGGCATGCTAACAGGGAGGCTTTAAATCTGTGTCCTTCACTCAAGTTCTTTCTGCCCTGTCCTCCTTGGGAGATTTTGTGTCTCCCTTTATCTGTAGATCATCATTGGCAAGAGGCTGAAACCTACTTACACCCACCATTTTTGCCTTTCCTTGCCCTGTGGATCACTTGCATATCTGATCCTTTAGAGAAGGTCTGTCCCCACCTCCTCTGCACTTTTTATTCAACTCTAATCTCTCTCCCAATCCCTCTGCACTTTTTATTCAACTCTAATCTCTCTCCCAATCCCTCTGCACTTTTTATTCAACTCTAATCTCTTTCCCAATCCCTCTGCTCTTCCAAAACTGCTCTCTTGCTCAGGTGGCCAACAAACTCATCATAGTTGGCTTTTTGTCAGTTCTTCTTGAACCACCTGTACCTTTTGGACCATATCAACTGTCCTGTCCTCCTAAATACTTTTCTCTTCCCTCATTTTTCATCCTATTGTACTCTGCTTGTTTCTATTCTCCATCTGCCTCCCTGCCTTCCTTCTATTCTTCCCTTCTCCTTCCACCCTTCCTCCTTTTCTTTATACTTTTTTCCTTTCCTCCTTGCTTCTCTTTGTCATTCTCTTCATCCCTTTCTCCCTCTATGTCTACCTTTCTTCTTCCATATCTCTTCATTCTTTCCTCCTTTCTTCTTTCATCCTCTTTCCCTCCCTTCTTTATTCTCTCCCTTCTTCTCTTCCTCTCTTCTTTCTTTTTTCCTTCCTCTCTTTTCTTTCCTCACTTCCTTCCTCTCCCCCTTCCTCCTTTCCTTTTTTGAGGGGGGAAGGGGAAGATATGGAATTGCTTTTATTCTGGTCTAGGTAAAATGTACAAGGTCCTATGGCTTCACAGGAGCAGAGCCCATGAGCAAATAGAGAAATACAAAGCATTGGAAAATCCACTAGCTCTCCTTGGATGAAACTGAGTTTGGAGTTGCCATCAAGGTAACCCTCAGTCAATGTCTTTCTCCCGCAGTGCCCTCCACAGTCTCCTCCAGACTTAAAACACCATCTTGTAAGTCAGACTCTCTCTGGAAGGCAAACCTTGCAGCTGCAGAAAAAGCAATTGTCTTTTCATTAGATCTATATTGTCATTAATTTGTCAAATTAAAATTTATTTTTTCAATTAACAAGCATTCTTTTTTTTATTCTTTTCAACTCTACTCAAGAAAAGAAAAAAAAAATCCTTGTAATTAATGTACATAAATCAAGCAAAGCAAATCCCTCCTCCATTAGCCATGTCCAAAAATATGCATCTTATCTGAATTTATAGTCCATAACTTCTCCAACAAGAGTTGGATAGCATTCTTGTCATTGGTCTTCTGGAACCGTGGTTGATCATTTCATTTGCCAGAACTCTTAAGATGTATGAAGACCATATAGACTAATATCTTTAATTTGCTTCAATATAAAATTTTTAAATACAATATTAGTGAAGAGGTCACAGCAACATATTTAAAAAAAAGATTGTACATTATGACTAGGTGGGATTTATAGCAGGAATGCTAAGTTAATTCAATGTGAGGAAAATTATAAATATAATTAACCATATTATTAAGAACACCAAAAATAATATGATTAATATTATCAATAGATGCAGAAAAGATTTTTGGGAAAATAAAAGATCTTTATATAGTTAAAAAAACACACATTGGAAAAGCATAAACCACAAATTGATATTTTTCAAAATGCTTTTAAACTATATTGTAATTAACCTCTTTTTGAATCCCCTTGATTCTCTCTGTATAAATTAATCTTATTTCTTTCTGGTTACATCTGCTAAAAATTCTTCATCTTTTTTTTAAATCTTGGTTTTGTCATTAATCTCTTTTGCAGGGAGAAATATCCATTTTCTTCTTCAAAGTCTTTGGCTTATCTTGAAAGAAGAACTGAGGATTTGTCCCCTTGGTCTTATCTTTCCTATCATGCTTTTAAAAACTTTTTCAGTTTTGACAGGAATTTGCTCATGCTTCATAAGCCTCTGCCAAATTTCCCAGATTTTGAGAAGCAAATTTCAATGCTTTATCCTTCCACAGTCGGAAAAAGCCGTTACCTTTAGTTTATACATCACATCTTCTAGTCTACATAATAAGTGAGAGGCGCTGAGGTAGCATAGTAGTTAGAATGCTGGGTTTGGAGTTGGGAAGACCTGAATTCAAGTCCAGATACTAACTGTGTGATCCTGGGCAAGTCACTTCACCCAAATCTGTCTCCGTTTCCTCTACTGTAAAATGGGGATAAAATAACACAACCACCAGCTGATTTACTGATTTACACAGTTAGCCTAGTTAGCACAACTTGTTTAGGTTCCTTTTCCATAAAAGGTTCCTCCTTGCCCTTTGTTGATTGCAAATTCATTAGAATTTTGCCCTTTTGCTAAAGCATTATAATAGTTTGCCCCTTGACCTGGTGATGGTTTGAGTCTATGAATTCATCCCAAATGACTCCTCACCTTCCGTGACTCCCTCATTGAAAACCTCCACTTAGACTTTCCAAGACCACCTTAGCTTTTTAAATTTTGACTGAGAATTCATTCCTTTAATGGCCTGCCCCTTGGTTTGTACTTTGACTCGGATGCAGATTTGGACCCAACCTCTCTTTTCTCCATAATGGAGCCTTTGGCCCTACCTAAAAATTGTTCTAATCCATCAAACAATAAATAAGCAGTTAAAAAGCACCTACTATGTGCCAGGTACTGTGCTATTCACTGATGCTGACTCAAGGAGCATAAAAAGAAAAAAAAGAAACTGTCCCTGCCCTCAGAGAGCTTACATTTTATTAGTAAAGTCATACATTGAGGATTTTGCTCAGCCCTCCTAAGGGTCATTGTTTAACTCTAACAGACTTAGGCTGGCTTAGGTAGCTTATATATTGGTTGCCATATGTAACGCTCCCTCATGGCTTCTGGGAGCAAGATCTGTTCCTGTGGCCTGCCATGGGAAGTCCCGAAGAGAGTTCTAAGACATAGATGCCTATTTTCATTGTTTTTTCACTTGCATCTATTTCCCTTGCAGATCTGCTGAACTGGTCATTCTTGGTTCAGGGGCTAATTGTCTTTGGCACGGCCACCTTGTCCTGCTGCCCTCCTGAAGAGAAAGGCATTGCTTTATCTCCCCAGAGAACTTCAGTGCTGAGGGCATGGAGCTGCAGAGACCACAGGGTGCTCAGCTCAGTTCCACATGAACTCCTGCCTAGGGTGAGCACAAGCCCATTACATACATATTTCCACCATTTAAAAATTATAAAAAGTGTAACTAAGAAGACAGACAAGGATAATGAGGAGTATGGAAATTGTCATGTGAGGAAATAAATTTAGTGTATTTAGCTATTTATTATTTATAAATAAATTTAGTATTTAGTGTAGGAGAAAAGAGATGAGTTACATGATAAAAGTATGTCTGAAGGGCTGTCATGGGGAAATTGGACTAGAATTGTTTTATTTGGCTCCAAAGGGTAAGAAGGGAGAGCACCAAATGGATGTTAGAGGGTAGAAGGTTCTCTCCTCCAATGGCAAAAGTTTCCTTGTTAAATAGTGAGTCCTCCACTGTAGGAAGAATTAAACAGAAGCTGGACACTAGAGGAAAGATTCTTGGTTTAGGAACGAATGAGTGGGGGGAAAGCATTTATTAAAGACTATTTACTAAGAATTATGCTAATCGCCAGGGATAGAAATATAAAACAACTTAGCCCCTGCCTCAAGGAGCTTACATTCTGATGGAAGCCCCAGCACATGCAGGGGAGTAGTGTCCAGAGGAGGAAGTTTTGGTCTGAGAAGTCACAGGGTGAGTGAAACAACTAGTTTAAGTTATATCTTGAATAATGGAAAGGAAGAAAGAAGGAAACAGGCGACTACTGCAAAATTAGCTTCATTTTCTAAATTGTTAGAGGAAGCTTGATTAAAATGATCAAAGGTAGAGATTAGAATTCACCAGTGTCACAGAAAAAAGTAAGGGCACTTTCTCCCTTTCACTTTAGTGCCTAATTTATTTAACTACCATTTTTCTTGAATACTGGTTGGTTAGAGCACCCTCTTCTGTCTCATTGTAATATTACTTTATTTTTAATTTTATAATTATAACTTTTTTTTGACAGTACATATCATAGGTAATTTTTAATAATATTATCCTTTGCACTCACTTCTGTTCCGACTTTTCCCCTCCTTGTAATATTAGTTTAATAAAGCGCCCAATCTATTCATGGTGGCCCCCTGGTGTTCATGTTTGGTTTAAGGGTGGCAGGCCAGCAGCTGAAGGTCACATGTAGTCTTGGGACCCTGGGCTGGCCACCCCTGAGAGGGAGCATGGGTAAGTAAGGTCATGGCTACAGATTCAATTTCTGGGTAGATCAGTTGTCTTATACCCTAAAAGTGCAAAACATTTATTTGTATTATATTTTTGAATTTCTACTAGGCAAGTTCCTTAGTTCCTTTCTGGAATAATTTTCCCCCAATATTGGCTCAATTCAAGAATGCCCTGAATGTCACAACATAAGAGTCCACATTCTCCTTCAGAAATAATAAATCCACAGGAATGCTTCCAGTGGCCAGGAATTCTTGTTGCCATGGGGGTCCTGAAGGATGGATTCTTTCTAAAAGAATACAAAAGACAAGAAGATACAAACAAACTTCTTAAAAGTCTGAATAAAAACTGAATCACAGATAAAATTGGGACTTTGTGTCAACTATTCCAGAGAAAGAAAACAAAGTTTAAATTGTGTTGTTAATGTTTCCTTCCTCACTTTCTTAAAGTCTAGACAATCAGCAGAGTAAGAATCAGATCCTGATTGTACCATGGCAGTTGCCAAGATGTTAAAAGTCACTCACACTAACAATGTTACAGTCACTTTTCAGGACCCACCTCCAGCGTATTAAAGTGAGTTTAGGGATTAGCAAGTCCAGTTGTTTCAAACTGCAGATGAGAAAACTGAGGTGCAGAAAGGGAATGACTTACTGGTAGCATAAATGGTGGGACGAGAACTAATCTAGGATTCTTATTTATTTATTTATTTTTTAAAGTTTTTATTTTTATTTTTTATTTTTATTTATTTTTATTATTTAAAAATTTTTTTTCTAGGATTCTTTTTGCTGAAAACAATGAAAAACTGATTCATTAAATGAAAATATATGGGGGGACAATGAGACGTGCTCATTATAACTAAGAAACAGAATATGAAATTATGAGGAAGAGTTGAATTTGGATGTGAAATCAGAAAACCTGCCCTGTACTAGCTACACAGCCTTAAAAGGGGGATGATTTGTTTTGATCTTACTCAAATATACTATCTTTTTATTTGGATCTTTTAAATATTAAAAAGTGATTTCTGTTTTTGGCTTTGAAAAAGGAGCAGGAATTCATCAAAAGTTGTTTCATTGACTAACCTAATTCCCTGAAGGAAACGTTGATTTCTCAGATAAAATTCTCCAAGAGAAAAAAAGCTACCTTGGAACTTAGTGGTAATTACAGCTCTGTAGGGTGACATCAAGGGCAGAACAGAGTTGAAAACCAACATATGAAACAGAGTTAAAATTACAAAGGACACTTTGACGCCTCCATCAAAGCAATTGATTACTTTTCAGTGCAATTTCTTTCATGTTTGGAGACATCAGGGTACAGCTTCCTCAAGCTGGATTATGATTTTGCCAAACTTCCACCACAAATGCAGCCTGATTTTGATCTTCTCCTTAAGTTGTGTCTTCCTACTTCCTCAACGATACAAATCTTTCCTCCTTTTCCATTCCACATCCCCAGATTCACATCCCTAGAGGCTTTGTATTCATATTTATTCTGTATTTTCCTGTTTTCCCACCTTAGTTTTTTTTCCATCTAAGATTCTCTTATGAAATATTCCAATTTATTCCGTTTCCTGTTTTGTTTTCCTTGTTTCCTACCTCCTTAGTTGTTTTTTCTTTAGTCCAATTTACCAACAAAGTAGAATCTAAAGTAGAGCGTGAAATTTACCCAGAATTGCCCCCTCCTGGGCTGGAGAAGGAAACAACAAACCAGTCCTGTATCTCTCCTAAGAAAACCCCAAATGGGGTCACAAGGAGTTAATACAACTGAAATTATTCAGCAGCAAACTTCGAGGACATTCTTAGGGTCTTTAAATCATCCTGAGGAGAAGGCAGAGGCTGATGTGGTCTGCCTTCTTGTTGCTATGGTTACACTGGAAGTATATTTCTCAGAAGGGCAGTGGAGGAGATTGTATGGCAGCCTTTATGGGATTAGGTGACATGGATTCACTAACTTATACCTGAATTAGAAACCTCTAGGGGTTCATTAATGAATCTTCAATAAAATAAACTAATTAAGCTAGTAATTAGGATCAGGTTCTATAATCTGTTTTTTCTATCCGTCCCTATCTTCATTGCTCACTTTAATCAAAGCATCGTATGATAGTATTACTGCTTGGCAGTCTGGTCATCTCGTGGGTATTCAGAAGCCATGTCCAGCAAACACTCCCCTTTTCCTTTCTGTTGAAATCCTTTTTTTTTTTTCTTCAAGACTGGCTCAAGTGCCACTTTCTCCAAATGAGCTGATTGCTCCCCGTTGAAAATGATCTCTTCCCTTAAAGTTTACTAGAGCCTGTGGTCTCACCAGGTTTCTGATCAGGAGCCCACAGTAACCTTGGAGTTCTCATCCCATTCTAGCCTGTAACAATAACAAATGCTAGCATTTATGGGTTTTGCAAAGTGCTTTGGATATTATCATCCCATTTGAGCCTTACAACAATCTTGTGAAATTGGTAATATTACTCCTAAGACACAGGATGAGGAGCTTGGTTGGGGTCACATGACTAGTTAGTGTCTGACACGTGCCCAATTAAGTCCGACTAGCTCTAAGTCTAGAACTCAGTTGTCTCCATCTCATTCCCTCCTTTCTATCATATTTAGGTACCTACAGAATCACTCTTATCTAGCCCTTATTAAGTTGTAATCTCTCTGAGAGTGGGAACTGCATTGTTGGTGGTTTGTTTTTCACTTCTTTTTCTCCTTATCTCACTGAACCTAATATATTGTATATAGCTGGCATTTAATTTGTTTTTTGAATTAAGTGAAACAATATTCTGAAATTTAAAGTATGTTTTATATATAGTCAAGTAGGGAAACCTGGATTAATCTTTTCTTTATCTCTTCCTTTTTCTTCCATGAGGAAAATCACACTGGGGTATGTGTGGCAGGAGGAGGGAGTTGCCAAGAAGGGCCGAGGACCAGAAGTCTGGGTAGACAAAAGGGGTCTAGCAGGTTTGTGCAAGCAAGAAGTTGACTTCAGGGAAGAGAACCAAGGCAGTAAGGATCAGATCCTTAGGTAGAGTCAAGAAGTGTTCAAAGTCTGGGGAATTCATCACAGAGTGGCAATGGTGAACAGGGGGTACTAAGGTAACTTTCCAACTTAGGTCAGAGGTCATTAATTTCAGGGAATTTATGTATCCTTCAGTTGTGTCTTCTTTAGCCATCCACTAGAACTGTTCTCTCCAAGGGTACTGTGAGCTCCTCATCCCCAAACCCTCCAAACTTCTTTTGATCCTCTTCTTCCTTGGCCATTCAACATCTGACTGTTGACTAATCCCTTCCTTGATGCTCTCTCCTCCCTTGGCTTCATAGTATACTCAGTGTGGTCCTTCTATCCCTGCCCCCAATCTCCTTTTCTGATTAATTATCCTCTCCCAGACTCTGTTTTATACTCCTTTTTTCTACTGTTTCATTCTCTCCCTTGACAATTAAATTCACAATCCCAATTATCACTTCTAAAATCTCTCATCAACGCCTTCTGCTTAATGCTCCAATTTTATTTCAACTGTCTGCTGTATATCAGCACCTGGCTGTTTTACTCAAACTTAACATGTTCAGAACTGAACCTGGCATTTTCCATCTTATATCTACCTTTTTTTCTCATCTTCCCTATTTCTGTTGCATCACCGTTGGCTCTTCTCTATTATTCCAGATAGATCTGGATGCCAAATCCTATGGCTTTTGCCTTTGGCATCTATCTTCTCCTTTCCACTTGTTCAATCAGTAGGTATTAGTAAATACATGACATCCTCCTATTGCATACTGTCCTGTTTCATGCTCTTGTATTTTCTCACCTAGATTACCTCCATTATCTTCTCCCTCCCTTTCCTTCTTTCTTTATCTCACTTCCATTAATCTCCACACTCTATCGCACTCCTGTTATGCTTTTCTGTACCCTACCTTTTCCTATGATACTTTCATCCCCTCTTTATCCCTTTTCTACTAATCTACACACCTTGTCCCACTGTCTTAAATCTACACATCCTTCTATACTCTACCTTATCCTATTCCCCTTGTTTCTTTATAGATTTTGGATAGTGCTTAGGCTTCTAATTGGTCTTCTTGCTTCTAATTTCTCCCTATTCCTACTCATCCTTCACATCCCTGTTGACCTGATCTTCCTAACATACCATACTGCTCATATTACCTGTTCCTCTGAATTTTGCGAAAAAGCCTAGAAGAGACCAAGGAAATAATTTGATGGAACCAGGCATTGAATCTAGCTCTCCAGTGTTCTTTTCAAAGGCTCTGGGGGTCTTGAAACTAAAGAGGTTTCACAAGACTCATATTTCATTAATTTTTAGAAACTTTTTAAAAAATTGAACTAAACACAAAATAAGAAAAAACAGAATAGGAAAGGAAAGACAGAAAAGGAAAATAAAAAACAAAACAGAACAGTCATGTGCCTAGTAGAATATCAGGGAGGATCAAAATATAGAACAATAAATTTCCATCTCAAGAAATCCTATATATAATAATATATAATATAATATATTATATATATTATAATAGAAGAGATTATATTCGTGAATGTCCATCTTTCCTTTGCTTCCTTATAGGTTATTCTTTTGTTCTCTGCTGTGAACTTTTTACTTAATTCTTTTTTTCCCTTTTCATCCCCCCTATATGCCTCAAACAGGCTACTGTTAAGCAGTTATATTTATACATACCCATACATACACACACATAAACATATTTTCACACCCACCCACACTCCCACACATATAGATATAATCTAATATACTTATACACATACCTATATGCATACTTACCCACATATACTTAGATACATATGTATACATATGCATTTACCATATGTAAACATGAATCTAAAATCTAAATATATAATTTAAATCTAAAATAATATTAATGTGCCTATCATATAATGTAGATTGCTCTCTTGATTGAATATTTAAATTTGATTTTTTCTAGGATCAATGATGACAATCATTGATTATTAAGGAGTAAGTCTTTTTTTCCCTAATAAATTCTACTCCTGATTCTTGTTATAGTGGTTGTGTGTCTCTTATTTCCTATCCTTGCTAACTCTTCTACTTTAATTCTGCTCCTTAACTTGTTTTGCTATTATGTAATCTGCCCCACTCATGGATCCCTCCATTATCTTCTCCCTCCCTTTCCTTCTTTATCCCACTTCCATTAATCTCCACACCCTATCCCACTCCTGTTAAACACTTTTCTGTACCCTACCTTTTCCTATGATACTTTCATCCCCTCTTTATCCCTTTTCCACTAATCTACACACCTGTCCCACTGTCTTAAATCTACACATCCTTCTATACCCCACCTTATCCTATTCCCCTTGTTTTTTTTTTTTTTTTAATAGATTTTGGATAGTGCTATACCCTTCATGGTCTGTAGGTACTGTTGCCTGTTTAACCCATTCCTGATGTGAGTCGGCTTTCAGAACTATGAACGCTTCCTCCCCTCTCTGCATCTCATTTGTGTAACATAATTCACATTTTTACTTTGTTCTAGATAAGTTTGCTTTTAAAAAATCAGATTATACTCAATTATGCCTCAATATTTCTCTGTGACCCAGTTATTGATGTCAATCTTAAACACGTGGCATACATTTCATGTTTCTTTCTTTCCCTTTCCCTTTCCCTTTCCCTTTCCCTTTCCCTTTCCCTTTCCCTTTCCCTTTCCCTTTCCCTTTCCCTTTCCCTTTCCCTTTCCCTTTCCCTTTCCCTTTCCCTTTCTTTTTTGAGGCTGGGGTTAAGTGACTTGCCCAGGGTCACACAGCTAGGAAGTGTTAAGTGTCTGAGACCAGATTAGAACTCTGGTCCTCCTGAATTCAGGCTGGTGCTTTATCCACTGCGCCACCTAGCTGCCCCCATGTTGAATTTCTTGAAATTAATCTGTGATATTGGCTCTTATGTGTTAAATTTTCTATTAAATTTGGATTGGTTGAAACAAAAGTCCTGAAAATCTGCAAATTCATTGAATGTCCTTTTAAAAAATTCAATATTATGGATAATTTTGCTAGATATGATAGTTTTGGCCACAGACCTAGTTCTTTTGATTGCCAGACATATGATTCCAGGCCCTGTGATCTTTTATTGTGGATGCTGATAAATGCTGTACCATTCTAATTCTTTTTTTAAAAATGAAAACTATTAGGGTAAGCATCTCTAATCCTAGGTTTGAGGGGATGTTGCTTCTAGCTTAACTTTAGCTCTCCCCTCTAACCTGGAATTCCATACCCAAAACTCTGCCCTGCTTTAACTGTGGGCAGCCAGCGGTGTTCCTGCCCCACTGCTCCTGCACTGCCACTGTGCTCCTTCCTTCTCACCCAGGGCTCTGTCCCAGCAGCACAGCTGGGTGAGATGCTCCTGATTAGCTGGAGCTTCCTCCTCCTCTCATTCTCTATCTGGGAGGGGAAAATTCCTGTGGTTCATGCTGAGACTATCTCCAAACCCAATTAGCCTCAGGATTCCCCACTTGCTGTTTCTTCCTGGAGGTATTTATATTTCATATCAGTTAATCTCATAATGGGATCTGATTCAGGGCTTCTCTGGTTTTCCCAGGAGGACCCTTATTCTACCCCAAGTTTTTCATTTTTCAGCAATGTATATTCACCCTGACGTGTTGTTGGTGGGGGAAATCTGCAGTGCTTGGAATTTTCTGACCTGTTCCAGCATCTTCCCAGAATCTTCCTCATTAATTTTTTAAAACCTAGGTTTTGATCAGATACATTCTGTTTTCATACTACTTGTTCCCTGCCCCTGTAAAAGTCATCTCATGATAAAGAATTTTGAAAGAAGCATGAGGGACAGGGAGTTCCACAAAATTAACCAATATATATTTAAAAATCTGATGTGCATCCTGTGTGTTATACCTGTGTTCCTCCACTGCCGTAAAAATATAAAGAAAAGTATCTTCTCATATCTCTTTTTTTTGGGAACAAATCAGATCATTATAATTTTGCAGCATTTGATTTCAATTAGCTTGTTGTTAATGTTATCCTATGTATCTATATTGTTGTAGGGATTATATATATGTATCTGTAGAGACATTGCTGATCTGTCTTTTTATACTACCTACATTTTACCTTTTCTCTCTTTCCTGCGCTTCCAGAAAACCATCCCTTGCAACCCAGAATGCTTTTTTAAAAATCGAATATGACAAAAAAATCAGTGAAACCATCATTACCTTGTAAAAATTTGATGTTTTATATAGTGTTCCAAGCCTGTGAACTCCCACCTTTGCAATGGAGTAGGGAAAGATGTCTTCTCATGGTTCTTCTTTGGGGACAAAGTTTTACTTTATAAATTCACAAAATCCATTTCCTGTTGTTACGTTGTTCAGTCCATGTCTCTTGCTGCAGTTATTGTGGATACCATTTTCTCAGCTTTGCTTTCTTTCCATCAATTCATAGAAATCTTTTGATGCTTCTGTTTATCAAGTTTATTGTTGTTTACAGCAAGTCATATCCCATTACATTCATATGCCAGAGTTTGTTTAGCTATTCCCAATTCAGTAGATATGTCCTTTGTTTCTAGCTTTTTGCTGTGTCTAAAAGTGCTATCGTAAATATATTTTTTGTCTGTGGGGCCTTTCTTTTTGCTCCTGACCTCCATGGAGCTCATACCTGCCGGTCTCCCACCAATTAAATAAAAATATTTATTCAATCTTCACACAGAGACCTAAATCTCCATGAAACATTGAATTTATGGATGGGATATACTCTAGCTCAATCCTCCATAACTCCCCCAAATACCTTTTCTGAATGAAGGTTATAATGTCATGAGATTTAAAGCTGGAAGAAACCTTAAAGATTATCTAATCCTTTCCATTCATTTAACAGAAAAGGAAATTATGCCTCATAGAACTAAGGGGTTTGCTCGAGGTTCCACAGTTAATAAGTAGATCTGAGATTTGAACCTACTTTAAATAAAGGGCTTTTCCTATATTATGTTGTCTTACTTACTTCCATTATTTGGCATTAAATTATATGCTGTCACGTAATTTTCTTCTCTTGCTGAACTTAAATATTTATTTCCACTCCTCCAACCAATCCCCATAGGCACAGAGAAGAAGCAGAATAATGCTGACAGCAACTTTAGAGGTCACTAGTCCAGTCTGGCACTCTCTTAGTTTTGTGACTTGCCCAGGATCAAACCCCCACACCGTGTTGTACTGCTCCATCAGTGCTTCTTTTTCAGAGCATCTTGTCCATGGTTCTTCTCTTAGGTAGTTATTTTTTGGTAACATGTTGTAGTCAACTCACCTCTGCACTGCACTTTGGACATCCATCACTGTAATTTTTTTATGTGGCATTCTGTGACTGACAGTTATATAGCAAAACTGGAAGAATGTTACTGTTAAAATGATGAGTTTTTACTGGAGTCAACATGACTGGTCTATACAGTGCAGATTCTGTACTTTTTTAGTTTTTGAAGAACAGGGCAGTTACTCTTACCCAATTCTGTTGTCTCTCTCTCTCATTCTCCCCAGGATTCCAAAGATCGCTGATAGCACTTCAATAATCACATCTGTTAGTGTCCTGGGCTACATTCATCTGGGTTTGATGGCATTAATGGCGGATAGGTACTCTCTTATGGTCTCCTTACTAACCTTGGGAGTCAACTCGCCCTCTCTTAGCCATTTTTGCTCTTTTTCCATTCCAAAGTTGATGCCCCTGACAGAGAGAGCAGCAAAGCAAGAGGTGAACTGTTAAATCTCTCTGGCTTTAGTTATCACCATCCCTCTATCCCAAGCAACGGTTTCATCCCTTAGATAAGCTAGCTGACCTCTGACTCATAGTTTTTGAGTCCAAGCCAGTGAATTGGAGTAGAGAGCCTCCCTCAGAATCTAATCCTCCTCCTCTTAATCTTCATTAGCTTCAGCTCATTCTACATTTGGCTGTCTTGATTTTATCCTTATCAGATGGTGCCATAATTTTACATTAGTCTTTTACTCTCTGGCCTTACTTCAATCTTCTTTATTTTTTAAAAAGTTGGTCACTTAGGGAGTTCCATCTTCATTCCCTTCACTGTCTTTATACTATCTCCTCTCTCTTTTTTCTCTTCTTCACAATGGCTTATCTTTATTTCTCCAAAATTTTGTTCTTGAGATCTTCTCATCACTTCTGGCATGATCTCTTCCTCTACAGAATTTTTGATCATGAAATCTTGCATGTTTTCCCTGAATCTTTTGAAAAGTATTCACCTTATATGTAAGATAAATGCTAGATTATTATTGGTTTTCTTATAAATCCTCAGAGAAGAAAATGGCAAATCACTCCAGTAGCTTGGCTGAGGAAACCCCAAATAAGGTCATAAAGAGTGAGATGCTGAAATGATGGAATGACAAATCATACATCCTTAGATGAATTGTTTACTGCCCTTAAGGAGATTATGATTTCCACCATCATATTGTGTTCATCATTGATGTTACTGTCTAAAAGTAAAGTTTCATTCGTTGGTTCCTCTACTTTTTGAAGAGACAACTCCATCAGTGAATGCTAAAAATATTTTACAATCACTGAATTCCAGAATGGAACTTCTGTTCAGAAGTCACAGAAATACATGAAGTCACAGAATACTCGAATATGAATCCTCTCAACAACACCCCTTAGAACTGATCAGCCTCCTGCCATTTAAACAATTGCAGTGACTGGAATTCACTACTATTCTTTGATTCTAATTTTGTCCCCTTCCTGATGCAACAGTAACAGATTCCCCTCCAGACTTTCTCTATCATGTTCCAGAAGCCTCTTCATTCTTCAATCTAGCCCTGGAATTCACCTGTTCTAAGTAGTCTCTGCTCCTGAGGCTTTTCCATCCAAGTGAATGGTTCTTCCCAGAATCTCCATTTAAGGAAGGCACCCGGGTAGTTTTGTCTTTGTTCCTCTGCGTGCTCTCTTTCAGATTTTCTCTACCAAGCTCATTTAATGGATTGTCTCCTATTTCAGATCTTCACCACTCTCTCCTTTTAATTTTCCTTTTCTTTATTATCTCATTAGAATGTAAGCTCCTTGAGAGAAGCAACTGTCCTTTTTTCTGCTTGTATTTACATTCCTAGCTTTAGCACAGTGTCTGATACAGAGTAAGCATTTAATAAATGTTTGTTAATTGATTTGCAACCCTCGGGCTGCAGGTTGACATTTTATTTTTTCCCCTTCCAAGGGTTTATTTAGTTTGATCTCATGTGGATACAAATCTGGGGAGTTGGGCAGAAATGCAGATGGACGTGACCTATGATTTGTACATATGTCCCTTCTCTTCTCTTCCCCCCACCATTTTCCTTTGTTGCAAAGTCAGGTCCAGTGGGAGGGAATACATAGTATAAAAATAAAAGGCATCCACTAAAAAAGAAAGAAAATGAGTCAGTCTAGAGGATGCTTAATCCTTTATGGCCCCATATCCCATGACCCGTATCTGGCAGCTTTTATGGGATGGATGTCTTTGAAGGACACTCAGTGAAAACAGGGGCTCGAAAGCCAGGATGCTGCAGGTTCCCACCAGCTTCTCCTTATCCCACAAGGTGGCAGTACGTGCCTGAAGGATGGTCTTCTGCAGCTAGTACAAACCTAAGAACAAGAAATGGCTATTTCCCCAGCAAAGACACCCTGGGGGAAGTGATGATACCAGACACCATAAAAGAATGCAATAGCTACCCAGAGTGCTTGGGGAGGAGCTGAAGAGGGACTGGGGACTAACAAGATATGAAGGTCAAACTGCTTTATTGACTGAGACTTGGAAAAGTAATTGTTTCATATGGGGAAATGATGGGAGCAGGGCAGAGGAAATGCGCCAAGATATTTGGGCTTATTGACTTGATTTATGGGTCATTTTGAATGAGCATTTATACAGTGCCTACTCAGTGCCATGCATTGTACGAAGGGCTTTACATAAGCTCCTTACCACACTGGGAGGTAGGTGCTGTTGTTATTCCCTTTGTACAGCTGACAAAACTGAGGCAAACCCAGGCTCACAGAGCTAAGTGTCTGAGGCTGAATTTGAATACAGGTCTTCTGTCTCCAGACCCAGAGTTCGGGCCGCTGCATCGCCTAGCCGCCATTTTGTATTAGCACAGATTCTTCTACGTGATTCTCTTCAGCAATGAGATGATTCAGATCAGTTCCAATGATCTTGTGAGGAAGAGAGCCAACTGCACCCAGAGAGACTGTGGGGAATAATGAGTGTGGTTCACAACCATTCTCACTCTTTTTGTTGTTTCCTTGCATGTTATTTTCTTTCTGGTTTGATTTTTTTTCTTGTGCAGCAAGATAAGTGTATAAACATATATGCCTATATTGGGTTTAACTTATATTTCTACCATGTTTAACATGTATTGGACTGCTTGCCATCTTGGGCGGGGGGATTGGAATACAAGGTTTTGAAAAGATTAATAGGAAAGAATTATCCATGCATATGTTTTGAAAAATAAAAAGCTTTAATAAAAAAAGATAGATTCTTTTAGATCTTTTGGTGTGAAGGAAGTTCAGGGTCATCTTTGAGGCAATGAATTTTCTAACCCTGAGCATCCGAGCGCCCACTTATCATAGATTTTGTGGACTAGGGTTTCTAAGGTGGCATTGAGGATCTTGTCAAAGGGGAAAGGGGAATTAAATAACCTTTAATTTTATTTCCTATGTGTACTGGTTCATAAGGATTTGTTTCTTATAGCATTAATTAGGGTATTATGGGAAAGATTACTGAAAGTAGAGTTGGAAAAGAAACAAAATGGTGGAAGAGACTTCTCCCTGGGGTCTAGCATAGATCAGGTACCTTCTAGATCCCCTTCCAGCTTTACACGTCTGTGATTCTAGGACTGACAGAAATCTTTGGCTCTCTAGATTCTTTTGCTTCACCTTAGTCCAGCAGGATATGTGGAAATGCTCAGAAGCCCCAGAATTTTTTTTTTAATTTTTAAAAATTAATTTTATAGTTATAACTTTTTTTTGACAGTACATATGCATAGGTAATTTTTTACAACATTATCCCTTGTACTCCCTTCTGTTCTGATTTTTCCCTTCCCTCATTCCACCCCCTCCCCTAGATGACAGGCATTCCCATACATGTTAAATGTGTTATAGTATATCCTAGATACAATATATGTGTGCAGAACCGAATTTCTTGTTGCACAGGAAGAATTGGATTCAGAAGGTAAAAATAACCTGGGAAGAAAAACAAAAATTCAAGTAGTCCACATTCATTTCCCAGGTTCCTTTTCTGGGTGTAGTTACCTCTGTCCATCATTGATCAACTGGAAGTGAGTTGGTTTTTCTTTATGTTGAAGATTTCCACTTCCATCAGAATACATCCTCATACAGTATTGTTGTTGAAGTGTACAGTGATCTTCTGGTTCTGCTCATTTCACTCAGCATCAGTTGATTTAAGTCTCTCCAAGCCTCTCTGTATTCATCCTGTTGGTCGTTTCTTACAGAACAATAATATTCCATAACCTTCATATACCACAATTTACCCAACCATTCTCCAACTGATGGACATCCATTCAACTTCCAGTTTCTAGCTACAACAAAAAGAGCGGCCACAAACATTTTGGCACATACAAGTCCCTTTCCCTTCTTTAGTATTTCTTTGGGATATAAGCCCAGTAGTAGCACTGCTGGGTCAAAGGGTATGCACAGTTTGATAACTTTTTTAGCCCCAGAAATTGTTAGGGGGCACTTAAAATGAAGAATCAGGAGTGAAGCTTACTTGGTCATATTAATTCACTGTGTGATCTGGAAAAGCCCTTTCATTTTCTCATTAAAAAACAAGCAATGTTGGACTAGACGGTTTCTGGAGTCCCTCATAAATACTAAAATGCTAAGAAGCAATGTAACCTTCCCAGCCCTTTCAACCAATGGGATCATTAGCTGGCTGAGCCAACTATCAGCAGTTGTTGTCATTGCTTATTGACTTTAGTTGATTATTATATCAAATTATAGCCCTGATGCTGATTGATGGTCAAGCCAGGGGATTTGGGGGGATTGGGATCTTCCTCCCCAAACAAATCCCTCTATGCAGAAGGGAAGGGGGGAAGAATAGGCAGAGTTTTCTGTTTGATGCTAGGGAGTTTGGAACAATGAAGAATGGAGAATTCTGGAGTATTAGAGCCATATATAACTAGCTCCCAAGATCTGGTTGTTCAGTTTTCATTGTGAGCATTATGCTTTGGAAATCAGCAAATGTGTTTTTTTTTTTTTGTTTTGTTTTGGTTTTTTTACTTTTACCAGATCCAAGTCTTTATGTTTATATTTTGGTTTTTATTCTATCATAGTGAGAAAAAATTAGAAAATTAGAATCCTTAGCTTCCTTCAAAGCTCTAACTATAGTAGTCCTTCTTTAATTCTTTTTTTTTAATTTTAATTTTTATTTTTTTTATAACATTATCCCTTGTATTCATTTTTCCAAATTATCCCCCCCTTCCCTCTACTCCCTCCCCCCCCATGACAGGCAATCCCATATATTTTACATGTGTTACAATATAACCTAGATACAATACATGTGTGTAAATACCATTTTCTTGTTGCACATTAAGTATTAGATTCCGACGGTAAAAGTAACCTGGGTAGATAGACAGTAGTGCTAACAATTTACATTCACTTCCCAGTGTTCCTTCTCTGGGTGTAGTTGTTTCTGTCCATCATTGATCAGCTGGAAGTGAGTTGGATCTTCTCCATGTTGAAGATTTCCACTTCCATCAGAATACATCCTCATACAGTATTGAAGTGTACAGTGATCTTCTGGTTCTGCTCATTTCACTCAGCATCAGTTGATTTAAGTCTCTCCAGGCCTCTCTGTATTCCTCCTGCTGGTCATTTCTTACAGAGCAATAATATTCCCTAACCTTCATATACCACAATTTACCCAACCATTCTCCAACTGATGGGCATCCATTGATCTTCCAGCTTCTAGCTACAACAAAAAGGGCTGCCACAAACATTTTGGCACATACAGGTCTCTTTCCACTCTTTAGTATTTCTTTGGGATATAAGCCCAGTAGTAGCACTGCTGGGTCAAAGGGTATGCACAGTTTGATAACTTTTTGGGCATAATTCCAGATTGCTCTCCAGAATGGCTGGATTCTTTCACAACTCTACCAGCAATGTATTAGTGTCCCAGTTTCCCCACATCCCCTCCAACATTCATCATTATTTGTTCCTGTCATCTTAGCCAATCTGACAGGTGTGTAGTGGTATCTCAGAGTTGTCTTAATTTGCAGGAAATCAGCAAATATGACAAATCAGGGGGTGACACTAATTTGATGATTCTCTGGAAAGTGACAGAGGAAAGTTTAACTAATATAGATTTGACTTTAAATGCCCGCTCCACACACAGTATTTTTGAGCTGGTTGTAGAACTGCTTCATGCTATTTATTCAGCATTGGGAGGTCCCCAGCTCTGGACTGAGACAGCACGATGTGCACTGATGTCCCAAGAACTCTGGACAACAGCCATTGGTCACCGTAGATAGACTCTCCAGAAGCCCCAGACTACTGTTTGGTGGTGCTTAAGGGCTTCTTGGGAGTTAAGAACTTTGGCTCAGACCCATCTGCTAACTATGGCAGGAGCACTTTACCCTACTCTTGCCCCATTCATCCCCCCCTGCCAAGGAGTTAGCAGGCAGCTACTCCAGCCTGCTCTAATGCCAGTCAGAAGATTGCTCCTGTTCTTCCCTTCCTTCCTGGGTCTGCTCTGCCTTTGTTGCATGACTTCTGGCCCCTGGGAATACTTGCCACTTGGCCCACACAGGCAGCCCTTCCCTGTTATAGCTTCATATCTTTAGGGCATCTGGAGAAAAAAGAGAAACCAGGTGTGTGTGAGGCAATGGGCTAAGGGTGAGTGAGAAGGTTTGAGAGTAAGGGTGGGAGGAAGGAAGGGAAAGGAAAGAAGTGGGGAAAGACTCTGCCTGATGGCAGGGAGAGAGAAGGGTCCCCAGTTCCATCATGCTCTGAGGGAATCCAGCACCAGAGTGCACCGTGAGGAGCCAGGACTCCATATGATCTTCTAGCCGATAGGGCAGTTCTACTCATTTAAAAGGTCTGAAAGATCTAGAGTCATTTCCCACTTCATGCAGGAACTTCCCTGAAGAGCCAGTGACGGGATGGTCCAGGCACGGCTGTTCTCAAGTTATTTATGGGTTATTTGTGAGCCCTTCACCATTGCTTCTTCCTGTCTTCATGGGCGGCCTGGCGTGCTGTAGATTCATAGCCAGACTTGTCTTACAAGGTTTCCTTAAGGGAAAAAAAGAAGGGAAAGAGAAGGAGGATAGCTCAACACCTTTACTCAGAGCCTCAGAATTTGAGGTCCCCTTCCTAGATGGAATTGAGGGCTCAAGAGGCAGGTCCTAGGATCAGAGTTTAAACCAAAAGTCCTATCTCACAGGTTACATGAATAATATTGACTTTGAGTTTACCAGAAATTAATCCTAGTAATAATGCTGATAACCATGTTTCTATAACACTTTAGGACTTATAAATTGCTTTCTTTACAAGTTTGTACAGTTGTAGGGACTAGGGGGGGCTGTTTTTGGTCTGGGCCTGTGGTCTTATCAATCTGGAGAACTCCCAGCATGGAAGTTCCATGCTCTGATGCAGAAACAGCAGCTCTTCTATGACTTATGGGGAATGGTATAATCCAAGGCCTCTTCAACTTTTCCCACTTGTGACTCTTTTTGCCCAAGAAATTTTTAGGTAAACGTGAACATATAGGTATATAAACTAGGTGTACAAATCAGACATTTACTAATAATAAATCAGTTATGAGACCCCATAACTATTGGAGTAGAAAACGGCAAACCACTCCAGTATCTTTGCCAGGACAAACCCACCGAGAGTATCATCCGTGGGGTCATGAAGAGTTGGATACGATTGAACAAGAACACGAAATATAAAGAAGCCAAGAAAAATGTCGTAAGAACCAGAACTAAAGGTGAATGTTAGAACTCAAATGGGGTTCTTAACCTGGTATGCACAGAATTCATAAGAGATTTAACCCCATATGGGATTGCAACCCAAAGTTTAAGAAGCTTTGGTTTAATCCACTGAGAGATTAAATGACTTGCTCACAGCCACATATCCAAAGTGTATTAAAAGCAGAAATCTGTGTCTTCCTGACTCTGAGGCATTCTATTCATTATATCATGCTGCCTCTCACTATCACCATTCCAAAGTTACAGAAATCAAGGTCCAGAGCACATTAGTGATTTTTCTAAGTTAACTTAGGCAGTAAGGATGACCAAGCCTAGAACCCCTGTCTGTGGCTTTATATATTATTATTATTATTATAGCTTTTTATTTACAAGATAGATGCATGTAGTTTTTCAGCATTGATAATTGCAAAACCTTCCATTCCAATTTTTCCTCTCCTTCCCCCACCCCCTCTCCCAGATGGCAGGTAGTCCAATACATGTTAAATATATTAAAGTATGTGTTAAATATAATATATGTATACATGTCCATACAATTATTTTGCTGCACAAGAAGAGTCGGACTTCAAAATAATGTAAATTAACCTGAAAAGGAAATTAAAAAAATGCAAGCGGACAAAAACAGAGGGATTGGAAATGCTATGTAGTGGTTCACACTCATTTCCCAGAGTTCTTTCGTTAGTTGTAGCTGATTCTCTTCGTTATTGAACAAATGGAACTGATTTGGTTCATCTCATTGTTGAAGAGAGTGTGGCTTTATATTTAATACTCTTGCTAGGACAAGGAGATAGTGAGGTAGCTTCAAAGGACCACATGCTCACCCTGAGTCACCCTGGGGATTAGGGAGGTTAAGTCCCCATAATCTCTGTCCTTGTCACTCACTTCCAAGTTATCCAGTTCCATGACACCATCACTTATATGAAAAAGTAGATAGGTATATATATATGTGTGTGTGTGCATGTGTGTGCGTGTGTGTGTGTGTATAATAAAGAGTACACTTGCTATGAATTGTTTTGATTGGGGTTCTTAATCTTTTTTGTGTCATGAATTCCTTTGGCAGTCCTATGAAAGCTATGAATCTTTTCTGAGAATAATGCTTTTAAGTAATGGAAGGAAATGCTCAATTTCAGTTAGAGGTTAATAAAAACAAAAATGGATTTTCCCCCCTCCTAGTTTTTATCTGAAATCCCTGAAACTCTTGTGAGTCTGTATATTCCAAGTTAAGAACGCCATTCAAATTCTAGCAGACTCACCTTTAGTCCTGATTCTTAAAACATTTTTCTTGGCTTCTTCTTTATATTTCGTGTTCTTATTCAATTATGTCCAACTCTTCATGACTCCTTGGATGATACTCTCCGTGGGTTTGTCCTGGCAAAGATACTGGAATGGTTTGCCATTTCTTAATCCGGTAGAGTAAGACAAATAGAGATTAAGTGACTTGTGCAGAATCACAAAGTTAATATGTGTCTGGGGCCAGATCTATATTCAGATCTTCCTCATTCTAGACTCAATACCCTTATCATTAGGCCATGACCTAGTTGCTTCTATTTCTGCTTCCTACACTTACAATATTCCTAGAAAACTAAAATGAGGAAATTCTGGACTCTTATAAAGACTTAAACTAATGGCCAAATTTGTGAGCATGAAGTTACCTCTTCAAAAAACTTTTATAGATCTGAGGACATTCCTTTATAATGTCAATATTAATTTAAAAATTGAAATATGTATTTTAATCAAACAGCACAAGAAAAATAGTGTCTGTTTCCAACAAATTTACAAGTGTAACAGTAAGAACAACAAAAAACTAAGTGTACAAATAAGTATGTCTAAACAAGACACATAAAATAAATTGGAGACCATCAACAAAAGGAAGGTACTGACATTAACAGGGACCCAGAAAAGCTTATTGAAGTTGGGATTTTTGTGGGGGAAGGAAGGTGGGGAAACAGAGGGAAATGAGGAGTGAGAGGATTTCTGCTGTGGAAAAATTAAGGAGATGGCAAATGGGACCTGATTATGAACAAGCCAATTTTTATTTGAACCTGGAGGTAATAGTGAGCCCCTGGTTTATCAAATGGGAGAGGGGTGTGATATGGTCAAGCCTGATTTTAGGACATTCAGTTATCAGTCCATCAATACCAACATAATGACCAAGGGCACGTTTCCACCAGGATGAAGCATGCCAGTCCGGTTTCACTCATTTTCTCATTCTCTTCTGAGAGTATATATCCACCAATCCACCCCACCCACAGTCTGTTGCCTTTCTTCACTCTTCCCCCCCCACCATGGCTAAAGTGAAGAGTGAGAAAAGGGATGAGGGGGCTGAGAGAAGAAATTTTAGGATTGGGGTTCAGTTTTCTGGTTCCTCTATTTCTCTGCCTCCAGTCCTGTAGATATCTCCAAGAACAGTTCAAGAATATTGGAAGAGAGTTAAGAGAACAAAAAGTCCTTTAAGAGATTATTGAATTTAATTACAGGAATTAAAACTTGCTACACTAAGGGCAAAAGTTGCCAAAAACTTTTCCTCCAATCTACTTATCAAAATACCTCATAAATTTTGACTGATGTAAGAATGTCATATATATTTTCTTCACTCCTCCTGCTGTCCTTATAGATCATAAAATTTTCTTTCTTCATCTTCCTTCTTCTTCCTTTGTTTTCCTTACCTTCCTCCCTTCCTTTCTCTTTCTTCATCTCCTCTTTTCTACCTTTTGGTTTTTCTTTCCTTTCCCTTTCCTTTTTCCCTCCCTTCCTTAATTTGCATTTCTATGATTATTAATGATTTAGAGCATTTTTCATAAGGCTTAGACTTCTTAGATTTTCTTTCTATGAAAACTGCCTTTTCAAATTGTTTCCAATTGGAGAATTGCTCTTATTCTTACAAATGTGGATCTGTTCCCTATTTAGTTTAGAAATGGGATTTTTTAACAGAAAGACTGGCTGCTAAGATACTCCCTACCATTTACTTGCTTGTCTTCTAATTTTAGAAGTTTTTATGGAAAAACTTTTAAATATTTTATAATAAAAATTGCCCATTTTACCTAAGGTGATAAGTCTGCCAATCAATCAGCATTTATTAGGCACCTACCATGTACTAGGCACTGAGAGAGACATTGATCCTCTCTCTTACTTGGTCATGAACTCTTTTCTTCATTTATCTGAAAGGTAATTTCTTTCTTGCTTTTCTTATTTGTATAGGTAATCACTCTTTAGATTATGTATCCATTTGGAGTTTATCTTGATAGAGTGTTATTTGATTGGCATGATAAGTTAATTTAAGTAGGAAGTTCATTTTTATTATATTGGCTTGGCCAACCTGCCCCCCTCCGAATTTAAGCCAGTTGGATGGTTTAATACCTTTGTCTCTACTTACAACATATTATCTTCCCCCAAGACAATGGAGTGGGATGTGCGTGTGTGAGAGAGAGACAGACAGAGAGACACAGATATGTGCCCCACATGAGCAAAGAAAGGCCAGAGGTTACAAGGTCTCCTTGTGGACTTCCCTAAAACACAGGTGACCAATGATCATTTCTCTACTCAACAGTCTTCGGTGCCATCTTGTTGCTTCTGGGATAAACTACAAAATCTTCGGCTTGGCACGAAATGCCCGACAGTATGGATTTCAGTGGATGTGGTAGTGGGGCAAAGGATTACTGGTGAAGGCAGCAGTTCTTTATCAGGTGGGAGGGCATGGATGCATTATGCTAATTCAATTTAGAGGAATATTCCCTCCAGACTTCTTGTATGGGTTTCCCTCTGATCTGAGCATTGCCCACTGTGGATAAGATTATTTTTTCCCACTGCTTTGTTCTGTTGTAGATTGAAATACCTTTTGGGTTTTTAATGTTTTCTCAGCGGTAACCAAGAAATAATAGAATATTTGCGGAGAGGACATTTGCTAGTATTTTCGTGTGTTTATATAGGAAGAGATTTCAGAGGAGAAAAAAAAATAAGAAGGAACCTTAGGTTGAATGTTGACTAGAAGGAAAAATAGCCTGCTCCAAGACTAGTGAGAGGCAGCTAGGTGGTGCAGTAGATTGTGTTGAGTTCAAAGTTAGGAAAACTTGAATTTAAATCCAGTCGCAGAAACTGCCTAGCTGTGTGAACTTGCATAGGTCACTTAATCTCATTTGCCTATAGATTGGTGATCCGCTGGAGAAGGACATGGCAAGATATTTAAGTATCTTTGCCAAGAAAAGCCCAAACAGGGTCATGACTGAACAACAACAATGTTCCATTATGCTGGTTCCAGAAGCAGAAAGAATGCCATTGTCTGCTCCGTCCTGCCAAAAGGATCCCTCACTTTGCCGAGCTTACGCTTATGAGAAGATGACCTCTTAGATAGATATGTGAAGGAGCTGTCTTTTCAATTATCATGTGACTTGATTGCATATAGCAAGGGGTTTTCCTGCTTCTGGTCTTTGTCCCCCTCCATTTCCCCTTCTGTATCTGATCATTCTATCCCTGTTGAAACTTTTCATGGATCCCCATTGATGACTTGGTAACAATCACTTTGTGGGTGGCATTCAAAGCCTTCTTAAACCTGACTCCCTTTCTCATCCTTATTTCTTTCGCAGTATTCCTGGTTGATTTAATGTGGTTTGAGATGCAGAATGTTATAGTAGAAAAAATACTGGGTTTAGATTCATGGCATCTGGATTCAAGTTTACCATAAACCTGGGTGAATCCTTAAGACTAGATGACCTCTAACTCTGAATTTGTCATCTTTGTGTGATTTGATTTGATTATGAAGCAGTGTGACATCATGGACAGGATGCCAAATGTAGAGTCAGGAAAACTTGGGTTCTCAACCCACTCCTAGTTGTCAGGCCCCAGCTAAGACACCTGCACTGATCCTCAGTTTCCTCAATCGTAAATCCGTAATCTGGGAGTAGGTCTGCCTCCCAGTGGTATTCCAATGGCGGTCCTTTTTAAACCCTGAACTTCTAGAAGTCATCGTTTTTCCTCGTTTTGTCCGGCACACTACACAGCCTAAATAACTTCCCCAGATAGACCTTGCACTTTACCACCTTACTGCTTTTGTCTGCCCTGTTCCCTTAGCAAGTAAATCTGTTCCAACTTTCAAGTTGATCCTGGCTAAAATGTCATTTCTCCAAGTTTTCCCCCCAGACAAAAGTGATGTCTCTTTCTCCTGAAATCCCAAACCCTTTTGTTCTTCTCACAGTATATCCATACCCTGATTTCTTTTTTATTTTTTTAATTTTAATATTTATTTTTTTTATTTTATTTAGAATTTTTTTCACAGTATATATGTATGAGTAATTTTAAAAATAATATCCCTTGTATTCATTTTTCCAAATTATCCCCCCCTCCCTCCATTCCCTCCTCCCGATGACAGGCAATCCTATACATTTTACATGTGTTACAATAAAACCTAGATACAATATATGTGTGTAAATACCACTTTCTTGTTGCACATTAAGCATTAGATTCCGAAGGTGTAAGTAACCTGCACACCCTGATTTCAATAACAGTCACTGGCCTCTCGTGTTCCTGACCAGTTAAAAACTCTGGGAGGGCGGAAGCCATGAGTCTTCAGAGCTTCTACATCTCTTACTTGGATCTTTTACAAATATTATGTCTCTCAAAAATAACTGAAGGAACAAGGGAATTATGAACTCTTGGAGAAAGAAATGAAGCAACCATTTAAGGCGGATGAACTTGAAATTTGTACAGAGCTTTTCAAGATCAAAGTAAAATGAGTTATGGTTGAAGTGCTTGGTACCGTCTCATAATGTCATGGCCAAAGAAGTGTTTCATCATGAGGCTTTTCAGAGAGAGCAGAAGGGACGATCGTTTAGAAATCTGGGAAGCTCTCCCCTTCTCACCCACATCGCAATCACTCATTGTGACTAATGTGAACAGGTTGGTGATGGAGGGAGATGCCAAACATTAAACTCAGAGCCAGGACAAGATAGACTGGGTAATCCTGAGGTGTCAAGATGGTGAAATGATCTTTTTGCTTATGTCAAAACTCACTTTCAGCTTGGCCATCTTGAAGATAAGAAGCATGGAAATAATAATAATATTAAATATTTGTATAGCATTTTAAAGTTCTCAAAGTATTTCACATCCATTTTCTCACTTTATTCTCACAATAACCCTGGGAGATTATTGGGGCATGCTATGGTAGCAGGACCCAAGGGACTCTCCATCTCTGAGATGCATAAGGTAGTGCTCTGCATATACTAGAAATTTACTAAGTATTTGTTGAATTCAATGGAATTAAATGGACTATTAGAGCTGGGAGACATCTTAAAGATTATCTAATTCAATTCTATTTTACAGATGGAAAAACTGAGGGACTGAAGGGTCTTGGAATTCTCCTTCAGTTCCCAGCCTTTTCCTTTCATTGTTTATTCTAGCAAGTGATAAGATGGACTGATATATCTTTCATTTCTTTCCTATAGCTATATTCACTCTTTTAAAAAGCTGAATATGGTATTTCCCCCCAATTACACGTATAGTCGTCAGCATTCATTTTTTATTGAATTTCACATTTTTCTCCCTTTCCCTTCCTCTTCTTTCTCCTCTCCAAGATAGCAAGTAATAGGTTATACATATACAGTCAGGTTAAACATATTTCCATGCATAGGTTATATTGCTAAATCAGGTTAGCTATGCACTACATTCACTCTTTGGTGAAAATATGAATGGGTCCAGGAAAAATGAGAAGTGTGCCCCCAGTTTCTCCCCTCCCCCTCTTCATCTTTCTCCCCTTTCATAGTTCACACTATACACACCATGTCTTTCTGTTCTCTTCCCTGTCCCCTTTCTCAAAATCTGCTTTCAGGAAATAGTCTGTTAGCATTCATTTACATCTTTGCATAAATTTAAGCCTGTGTATTATTGCCTCTCTCAAGACATTTTTAATTTTCTCTGGAAAATAATCCTTTTGTTGTGTAATTGAAGGCTCTTCTTCCTCCCCCCCCCTTCCCCTTCTCCAATGACGTCCCCCTTGGGTAGTCTGAAGGAGGATGGTGAATGGATTCCAGAAGTGAAAAGGAGAAACCATAATCGAGGAGTTTCCTGACCCCAAAAGGAGATGGTTTTTCTTACTTTTTCTTATGGTTTTTCACCAGTTGAATTCATGCTTCTTCTCTAAAGTGAGGTCCTCCATCCTCCATGACCCTTGGGCTTGTGACACCCTTTCCTTTTGGACTTCTAGCACTTTGCTTTGAAGCTTCGTAACAGAAAAATCATAGAATCACAAGGTCTTAGACCCAGGGGTTATCTCATCCAAGCGTGTCTCTTTATGGAAATTGAGAGATGATAATGAACGACTTGGGAGAAGGTCACACAAAAGAACCATAATCCCAACCGTCACCTAGTATGTATTACTATTCATTCTTGTCATCAGCATAGTGTCTCAGCCTGTTCCCACATCAGTTATAGTTTCCTGAGGCCAGGAATCACGTCTTCCCTAGACTTTATCTCCCCTCGCACCCAGCATCTGCAGTGTGTTAATAAGCATTTGTTGATCAGTCCGTTAATTGATAAACTACAGAACATGTTTTAGTTCTATCAAGGTAGGAATGGGCTGATCAGCCACAGTAGAACACAGTACCCTCAGACCCCCAGTCCTTTGTTCCTGATCTTCAAGTAAGCTGAACTCATGGACTCATAGATCTGGAAGTGAAGGGGACCTCCGAGGCTAAATCGGTCTCTTTTTCAAGTGAAGAGATGGAGAGCTGCCAAAGTTAAGGTCACCCTGGTGGTGAGTAATACAATGGGGAGGCTAGCCCTAGTCCTTGACCTCCAAACCTGGAGCTCTTTCCAATATAAACAGATGCCAGGCTAACTTTAGGAGTTATCTAATCAACCAACCTCCCATTCAGGGACTACTATCAAAGTAATTGCATTGGGCTGGCACTTAGGGAGCACAAAGCAGCGGGCCAGGGTCTCAGTCTTAAGCAGCTCAGGATATTGTTGGCTTTTGGCCCCCATTATTCACGTGCCAGAGGAGGATGAGAACTTGGTGGGTTGGGATTTCAGGGAAGGCTCCCTGGAGGAGAATAGCATTTGATCTATGCCCCAGACAGGCAGGCCAAGCATATCGTTCCACCCTTCCATGTTTCTTACCTGGACCCAGTGTCACATGGAACATGCTTGTGCTGGAAAACCAATAAGTTCAGATCTACACAATCGAGGCTCTTGTTTCATAAAAGCCCTAAGCTACCCACCTCCTTTTTATCTGCTACATTGCCCCTGATTGCATTGCCCAGGTGTTTTGCCAAGCAGGATGTGCCAGGACAGGGTACTGAAAGGAGGAAAGAGAGTTACTTTCATTTGTAGCCAATTTCAGTCACAGATCTTTATGTCAACGGAAGACTTTTATGAATACTCATCAGTACAAGAGAAGGGGAGAGAGAGAGAGGGAAGGAGAGGGGCAGAACAAGAGAAGGAAGAGGGAGAGAGAAACAGAGAAATATACACAGAGACACACACATGGAAACACAGAATCTCTTCCCTCACAAGTGCTGGTTTCTACATGTCTCCTGAGATTCGAGGGCATTTATGAAATGTTGCTGAGGAATTCTTCCCAACCTTCAGTTTCCTTGCATGAAGCTTGATCTGTTCTCTACAAAGCTGAGGAGACAAGAACAATATGATGGGGCCATCCTGCTTTGTGAAAAGACAGGGGATGGTTATATTATCTTCCTTTTCTCAGTTGAATTAGATTTAATCGCTCAGTTGTTTTTAGTCACTTCAGACTCTTTGTGTGACCCCATTTGGTAGAGGTAATGAAGTATTTTTTGTCATTTCCTTTTCCAGCTTGTTTTTACAGTTGAGGAAACTGAGGCAAACAATGACTTGCTCAGAGTTATACAATCAATGACTGAGGTAGAATTTGAACTTGTGAAAATGAGTCTTCTTGACTCCAAGCCCAATGATCTATCCACTGCCCCAGAAGCTAGATTGGGAGATGGGAAAAATGACAATAGATATAATAAACTGATGACCACATGAGTCAGGTTAGTAAGGGGGGAATCCTTAGCCGAGAATGGGTGAATGAGTCTTGCCTGCTCCATGGCTTCCTCTTGGCTCGTCCTGCTCCCCTCCACATAGATAACCTTTCACATATCTTAGTGTGAATCTCAAACTCCAAAGAATAGTAACACTTGAAATAGGTTATTTTTTGTTCATGAAGGCAGATGTTTTCATTGAGAAATTCAAGGCCTTATTTTCCATGTAGCCATTAATCTAACCTCCCTGGGTAGCTTTTGAATTCTCTTCCATGTCCTAAGCTTGGATGCATGCTTGCAGGATTCAGACAGGGTATGGGGACAAAGTGCCATGGCCATCAGGGACTGGACTGTAGAAGCCACTTTCTTTATTTCCATGGAGTGAATGAAAATAGGAGAAACTTGTATTGTTCCATAAAACTCTCCCAGATAAATCTAACTTGGTTACCTTCCTCACCCCAAGACCCAGATAAATGTCTTGCCTGTGGTATGCCATCATGCCCAAGTTCGATTGGTGATCCAATACTTGGGGCAAAGGTAGCCTGGCTACAGATTATTCCAGTTACACATATATACTCCTAGAGGGAAGGTAGCAGGATGGGGAAATCAGGAAACAAGGCTTTGAGTCCTGACTCTGCTCCTGTTTGACTTGGAGAAGGAGTTCTCATTTCCCCTGTGTAAGATGAGGCAAATGGACTTTAAAGTTCTTTTGTATCTTATGGTCCAAACATCATGGGCTAGAAGGGACCTTGAAAGGCATTTTATCCATCTACCTCATTTCATTTCATTTTAAATTTTATTTTACAATTATTTCTTTCACTTAATAAGCATTTTGATTTATTTAATTTAAGTACACATTGTTTTCTAAATTATGTCGCGAGAGAGAAATCAGAGCAAAAGGGGAAAACCCATGGAAAAGATTAAAAAAGAAACAAAAAAGAAATGAATATAGTTCTTTTTCTGGATTCAGATGGCATTTTCTGTCCCAAGTCTATTGGGATTGCTTTGGATCACTAGCCATTGAGAAGAATCAAGTCTTTCTTAGTTGATCATTGCACTTTCTTGCTGTTGTGTACAATCTATTCTTGGTT
This sequence comes from Sminthopsis crassicaudata, assembly GCF_048593235.1. NCBI lineage: Eukaryota > Metazoa > Chordata > Mammalia > Dasyuromorphia > Dasyuridae > Sminthopsis > Sminthopsis crassicaudata. The sequence continues at coordinate 7,668,692 of NC_133622.1, forward strand.
CTGCTTGTTTTGCTCAGCATCAGCTCATATAAATCTTTCTAGGTATTTCTACAGTCAGCTTGTTCATCATTTTTTATAGAGCAATAATATTCCTTTACCTTCATATACCACAACTTGTTCAGCCATTCCCCAAATGATGGGCATCTACTCATTTTCCAATTCTTAGTTACCTCAAAAAGAGCTGATATAAATATTTTTGCACACGTGGATCCTTTCTCCTTCTTCATGATTTTCTTGGGATTAATAGCACTGCTGACTTAAAATTATGCACAGTTTGATACCCCTTAGGGCATTGTTTCAAATTGCCCTCTAGAATGATTAGATCATTTCGCAACTCAACCAACAATGCATCAGTGTCCCAGTTTTCCCACATTCGCTCCAACATTTATCATTATCTTTTCCTGTCATCTTGGCCAATCTGAGAGGTGTGAGGGGGTACTCCACAGTTGTTTAAATTGCATTTCTCTAATTAATAGTGATTTACAGCATTTTTTCATATGACTATAGATAACTTTAATTTCATCATCTGAAAATTATTCATATCCTTTGATATGAATATTTATTCAATTGGTGGATAATATATAAAGCATTGTGTCATATTTGTAAGAATACATTTTAGAAATGAGACCTTTGTCAGAAATACTTGCTGGAAAATTTTTTTTCCTAGCTTTTAACAAGTATTTTTTCCCTTTTCCTTTCTTCCCTCTACTCCCACTCCTGCCAAGTAAAAAAGAAAGAAAAAGGGGCAAATGTTTGTAGTCAATGAACTCAAATGTCTGCATTGCATGTGTCCATGGATGTGTCTCATTCTGCATCTTGTCCCATCACCCCTCTCCCAAGAGGTGCCAAGAGATAATATGCATCATCATTGGTCCTTGGAAGAACTGTGGTCTGTCATCACATTGAAACTTACCTTTCAAAGTTACTTTTTTCCCCTTATAACCTATTTTATTCTGCATTTCCAGTTCAAAGATCATTAGAAATTATTTTTCTTTCTAATGATTTTGTCATATAGATTGCTCTGGTTCTGCCCAATTCACTGCATCATTTCATATTAGTTTTCCATTTTCTCATTTTTATGACCCAATAATTTTCTATTTCATTTATGTACCAGAATTTTTCTAGCCACTTCCCAATAGATGGAAACCTGTTTATTGTCCAGTTCTTTTGCTACTAAAACAAATTCTGCTGTACATATTTTTAATCATATGGGTCCTTTTCCTTTTTTTTTTTTTTTTATTCCATTGACAGTACAGGCCTCATGGTATTATTATTAGTCAAAATGTATGCAATTTAGTGACTTCCTATAATCTCTGTACTTTATAGATGAGTAACTGAGGCACAAGGGTCAAATGAGGTCCAGGATCTAGGGTTTAAGTTCAGATCCTCTGAGGCCAAAAACAACACAGGTTTTTACTGGACCACATAGATTTTTACTGTAACATATTCAACCATTTCTTAGATTGAAATTTTGTTTAATTTATGAAGATTTCCCTCCCTTCCCCTTTAAATTATTTTGCATATAAGAATCTGAGGATAAATAAATCCAGGAAACTTTGAAAACTTTATGGAGAAATCGGTCTAAAGCATTGGGCACTGCATGGAAAAAGCTGACCTGGGTTTATTGGGGGAAGTCTATTTAAATCCAACCAATATCTATTAAACACCTACTCTATATAAGGCATTGACCTAGGAAATAGAGATGAAAAGATAGAAATGACCTATGTCCTTCATGGTTTAGCTAAGCCTCCTACAAGACTTGTTCTTGATCTGGTTTGGAATCCAGCTTCACTTATTCCAACTTCAGTATTCTTCCCACTGCATCCAGACTCTGATACTCTCTAAATGCATGGCCTTGAACAAGTCATCAATTTCCTCTTTTATAAAATTGTACTGTTGTTGAATCACTTCAGTCAAGTCCAACTCTTCATGACTCTATTTGGGGTTTTCTTGGTAAAGATACTAGAGTGGTTTGCCATTTCCTTCTCTAGCTCATTTAACAGATAAGGAAACTGAGGCAAACTGGCTTAAGTGACTTGCCTAGGATCACTAGCTAAGTATCTGAGGCCATACTTGAACTTAGAAAGTCTTTCTGATTCTTGGACCAGCACTCTATCTACCATGGAGCCAGCTATTTGCCTTCTCGGAGATAAACCATTTTTGTACTAATTATTTTGTAGTATTTTTGGCGAGGAAAATAGTTTGTAAATATGAAAATACTTTCTTTTTTTTTTCTTTTAATAGTTTTTATTTATCAGATACATGCATGAGTAATTTTACAACATTGACAATTGCCAAACCTTTTGTTCCAATTTTCCCCCTCCTTCCCCACCCCCCCCCAATGGCAGGTTGACCAATACATGTTAAATATATTAAAGTATAAATTAAATACAATATATGTATACATATCTAGTTGTTTTGCTGTACAAAAAGAATCGGACTTTGAAATAATGTACAATTAGCCTGTGAAGGAAATCCAAAATGCAGGCGGACAAAATTCGAGGGATTGGGAATTGAAAGTACTTTATTAATGAATTACTGTTATTATCTCATAGAAGTCAATACAAATTTGACTGATTTTTTTTAATTGAAAAAAGTAAGATCTTTATCAACTCTCCAACTCAACCTAGTATTTAAATATCCAAGAAATGACACTTAAATCCTTTGTTGATGGTTGATGTTAAAGAATTGAATATTCTTTTTTTGAATTGGGCCCTACATAAAGATATTTTCTTTTTTTTTTTTTCTGCAGAAAGGATTGTCTAAAAATATGGAACGCTTTTCAAAATGCATTCATTTCCAAGAACCCATGCAACATTACAGAACAAGATTATCAGCCACTAATGGCGTTGGCTGCTCATCCTATACCTTGTAATAAGGTAAGTCACTGTTTAAACTTTGTAGATACACATTTGTATCCTGAATCACTCTGGTCAGATCTACTTTTGTGTTATTAATGAAGTCATTTAAAAAGAAATATTAATACTCAGCAAGTAAGAAAAGGCAGCAGCACTGATGTGGTAGAAGATATCCCAAAGACTATGCTCACCTTCACAGGGTAGGCCACTCTGTGCTAAAGAAGGCCTGGGGTAGATAGGCTTGGATACGGGTTGCCTATAGCAACAGGGACTTTCATGACATGATCTTATAAGGGATGAAATACTGTCCAACCACCGGAGACGTTTTGTACTGCCATGGAAAAAAATGTAAGTTGTAATTTGGAGAAAGCCACCTTGATTTAAGAGCCACTGCAGTGAGGAATTGTAGCAGAAAAATAATTTTATGACCTGACAACAGATACTATAGTTATCAATAAGTAATTTATCACCGCACTAGAGCTTAAACATCAGGGGAGAGACGATGCCTTATGTGATAATAATAACTCACATTTGTATAGTGCCATAAGGCTTTCAAAGGACCCAGGTAAGTGAGAGAAATAATACCATTTTTGTTATATTGGTGGAGATTTTGAGACTAAGGGTTTTCTAGCTGGTTTGAGTGTCTAGATTTGAACTCATCTCCCAAGTCCAAGGTGATCTGGTTAGTTTCTGCTGTCTTACATAGAGAAGGACAAAGCATTAATTAGGTCTGGGATGACTACACAGTATTTTTGTTGTTGTTGTTGTTGTTGTTGTTTTTATTTCCCTTATATCTAGCATGGGACCTTATATACAGAAGGGGCATAATGAAAATTGGAGGAATAACAGCCTCTTTAAATCCTCCCTTATTCCTGGCCACTGTACTCCCTAAAACTTCTAAAGAGTAGGCTTTCCTCTGCTTCAAGTTAGCTATAGGATCTCCCTTCCACTGCGGCATTCCTCTTGTCTACCCTAGACTGCCATGATATCTCCCCCTCAGAGATCTCTTAGCACTTAGTGTCCACATCTCCCTTCTGATTTATTGCCTCCCCATGTGCATTTATTTAGTTTTTTCCCTTCAAGCAGATTATAAACTTTATGAGGAATCAGGTTTTATACTTCCAAGAGAAACCTCTGCATCAAAACCAGTGCCTTCCACCCAACAAATGCTCAGTCACTATTTGTTCTTTTACAGGGACCAAGGACCCTAGTAGGTATTAGTGAAGGCAGTTATATCGACATGTGATTTGATGGTTGGGACAAGACTCTCTTTTCCAGGATTTCCTCCCACAATCATCCTAGAGGAGCACATCTTTTTTTTCTTGGCCTGAATTTCTGAGCTTTAGCATTAAACCACAAGGAAAGGGCCACCTCCAGAATACATTCAAATGTATTTGGGTCCACTGGGAAGGAAGGAGGATTGTTTGGGGAGCAGTTGGATGATCTAGCCCCCTCTCCCATAAGTGTAAACTTTGTCACCTTCCCTGAGGTAGGTTTTGGAAATGGCAGGCACACAGTGGAGGTAAGAGTGGAGGGAAAAAAAAAACTCCAGATGGAGGGCTGTGGCCAATTTGGGGAACCAAGTCAGGGAGAGCAAGCTTTAGATGAAAAATAGCTCTTCCTGGGTATCTGGAAAGAGGGGAAAGAAAGTTTTTGGGAAAGACAAATTCCACTCACTTTCTGCTTTTTCCTTGGGCTATCCTGGCTTGGGATCAATCATCTGGCAAATGTGTGACCTTGGACAAATGACTGAGCCTGTCTTGGTCTCAGTTTCCCCATTTGTAAAAGATAACAGTATTTACACCACTGCACTCGCAATGGTTGTAAGAAAAGTGCTTTGAAAGCTTTAAAAGCACTACTTAAATACGAGCTAAATTTCAATTTAATATCAATAATTTAATATCAACTGAAAGGATCAATAAGAGAAACTGATGCTCCTTCTTTTCAAGGTTGGCTCACAGGAAAGATTCCTATCTTCTTGACTAAGAGAAGTATATTGCAAAGTGACCCAGGTCATACTCCTCCTCTCAAGATTAGGGATCCAGCTGGCTCTGGGGAAAAAATAAGAGAGGTGACCTTGTCCAGCCCTCCTTCACTTCAGTCTAGTTCACTTGCATGTCACGGCCTCACCTCCCTTCCAGAAAGAAGGACAAACAACAATAACAATAGACTTGGGAAAACATGTAATATGTGAAGGATCTGTGACTTCTTTGTTTATAGAGTTCCTTCTATTAAAACCCCCAGGATCAGCACATTGCAACCCATTTATCATAAAGAAGCCATGTCTTAGAGAATTGCCTAAATCATTTAGAAATTAATTTTTTTCAATGCTGTTTCTTTTTTATATATATAATTATAACTTTTTATTGACAGAACCCTGCATGGGTAATTTTTTACAACATTGTCCCTTGCACTCACTTCTGTTTCGACTTTTCCTTTCCCTCCCTCCAGATTTAACACATGTTAAATATGTTATAGTATATCCTAGATACAATATATGTGTGCAGAACTGAACAGTTCTCTTGTTGCCCAGGAAGAATTGGATTCAGAAGGAAAAAAAATAACCTGGAGAGAAAAACAAAAATGCAAACAGTTTACACTCCTTTCCCATTGTTCCTTCTCTGGGTGTAGCTGATTCTGTCCATCATTGATCAATTGGAATTGAATTAGCTCTTCTCTATGTTGAAGATATCCACTTCCATCAGAATACATCCTCATACAGTATCATTGTTGAAGTGTATAATGACCCCTAGTTCTGCTCGTTTCACTCAGCATCAGTTGATATAAGCCTCTCCAGGCCTCTCTGTATTCCTCCTGCTGGTCATTTCTTACAGAACAATAATATTCCATAACCTTCATATACCATAATTTACCCAACCATTCTCCATTTGATGGGCATCCATTCATTTTCCAGTTTCCAGCCACTACGAAAAGAGCTGCCATAAACATTTTGACACACACAGGTCCCTTTCCCTTCTTTAGTATTTCTTTGGGATATAAGCCCAGTAGCAGTACTGGTGGGTCAAAGGGTATGCATAGATAACTTTTTCAGTATAGTTCCAAATTGCTCTCCAGAATGGCCGGATTCTTTCACAACTCCACCAACAATGCATCAGTGTCCCAGTTTTCCCACATCCCCTCCAACATTCATCATGATTTGTTCCTGTCATCTTAGACAATCTGGCAGGGGTGTAGTGGTATCTCAGAGTTGTCTTAATTTGCATTTCTCTGATCAGTAGTGATTAGGAACACTTTCATATGAGTGGAAATAGTTTTAATTTCATCATCTGAGAATTGTCTGTTCATATCCTTTGACCATTTATCAATTGGAGAATGGTTTGATTTCTTATAAATTAGAGTCATTTCTCTAAATATTTTGGAAATGAGGCCTTTATCAAAACCTTTAACTGTAAAAAACATTTTCCCAGTTTATTGTTTTTCTTCTAATCTTGTATGCATTAGTTTTTTTTTGTATAAAAGATTTTTAATTTGATATAATAAAAATTTTCTATTTTGTGATCAATAATGATCTCTAGTTTTCCTTCCTCCTCCACAGGTCTGAGATGTAAACTATCCTGTATTCCTCTATATTATTTATAATCTCATTCTTTATGTCTAAATCATGGACCCATTTTGATCTTATGTTGGTGTACAGTGTTAAGTGTGGGTCCAATCATTAAGAAATTAAATGATATGTCCAGGGTCACATAAGAGTAAGTACTGAAGGCAAAATTTGGACCCAAGTTTATCCACTGAGCCACATTTCCACTCCATATCCAAGAGCAGAGGTCCAAATGCAATATGGTGGGTATGTGATATACTTTCATTAGGGCTTACAACCATATATCTGTTCTGATTATCTCCCTTTGGACTGCCTAAATTCTCCTTGACTTCCTACTGTGGCAAAGGGGAATTTAGAGGATGCTCCACAAAGTTTTTCTCCAACCACAGGATCGCAAGTGTTGTGGAAAACTTAACTAGCCATGTGGTCTTGAGAAACTTACTTAATTACTTCTGTTCTCACAGAATTTTAGATATGAGATAGTAGGGATTATCTTGTCTAAGTCCTCATTTTATAGGCAAAAAATAAAAATAAGTCAGGCTCAGAAGGGAACCTGAGTCACTTGGGACAATACAGCCAATTCCTAATAGGGGTGGCATTGAATAGCAGTTGCCCAGTTTTACAGAGCAAAAAGGATTGTTAAAAAAGAAGAAAGACCTGTTTAAGAAGATATAAGAGAGCTTAGGAAAAAGGGTTCCTAAATACAATTATTCCTGGCTTTTCCCCCAATTCCACAATCTGTCATCTTTCATAGTCAAAAGCCAACTAATGATGAATATTACAATCTCAATGTGTCATAATAGCATCAAGAAGAATAGGTTTGAATCCTACAAATCACTTCTCTGCCTCAATTTACTCATCAATAAAGAGTTGGACTGGATGATCTCTGAAGTCCCTTACAGGATTACAGCTGGATCTCATAGTCCAGATTCCCCTTTATAACATCTATGACTAATACTTATTTAACCACTCTACCTTAAGACTTCCCAAGTCTAATTGTGTCAAATAACAATAATACTTTACATTATGTACTTTAAGATTTGCAAAGTGTTTTACAGATATTATCTTATTTAATCCTCACAACAACCTTGTAAGATGGGTACCTTATCCTATTTTAGAGATGGGGAAACTGAGGCACAAAGAGGTTAACACTTTGGGTCACACAGTTTAATAGTGCCTAACTAACTTGAACCAGGATATTCCTGAATCTTTCTTGTGCAAAAAGAAAGTTATTCTTAAGTTGAACCAAAATCTGTTGTCTTACACAATGCCTTTATATTTTTTTAGGACCACAATCATATACTGTGAAGTCTCCAAGTTCAATATTCTCAGTTGCTCAAACTTTCCTCTTAGAATATAATGATCTGATCCCTTCACTGTCCTAGTCACTCTTCCCTGGGCACTGCAGAGTTTGCAATATCTTTCCTAAGAGATCCAGATAGAAAGCCATTTGTCTATATGAGACCTGACTGGCGGAGAGGGCCAGATAGATAATGAGAGACCAACTGCTCCTTCTTTTTTAGACCCTGCTTTGGAGCAAGACCAATGAGCTGGCTCATCGGTACACCAAAGTCCGGGGCGATCTGCTCACTCTGGAGGACACGTTGCTGGGTTACATGGCTGATGGACTCATGTGGTGTGGAAGCCCTTCAAGTCCAGGTGAGAGGTTTAACATTCTCATTAAGAATACTCAAAATGAAAGAAGTCCAGGTTCTGATATTATATAAGATCAGTTTGTGAAAACTGATCTTATATGAGCCCATCTCTGGAAATATTGATACTTTCTGTGGCCCTACAAGATTACTTTCCTCAAAACAACCCTGTAGGCAAGTAGTCTAAGTATTATTAACCCATTTTGAAAATGAGGAAATTGAGATTCAGATAAATAAAATAACTTTTTGTTGATTCCTCTGTCAGTGTTAGAGCCAAGACTCAAAATCAGGTCTTCTGATCATGAATCCAGTGTTCAATCCCCTGTCACAGAATTGTTTTGAATCTTAGGTCTTTAAGTGGCATCCAGTTTATTTGTGCAACTCCCTGTGTTCTTGTAAAAAATAGTTTTCATCTTTCTCAAAATATGTTTCCTGAAAATCCATTTTCTCACCTTGCTAACCCGACTCTCAATCACCCAGGATTCCTTTAACTGAATGTTTCTCTACTCTAGACATTTTGCTCCTATATTCTGATTTCTAGAATACTTCCTCTAAGAAAATGAGTACTTTAAATTTTTAGAAGGTTTTTTGAACATTTTGTTTTGAGCTATTCCCATAATTCAGAATCATCTTGTCTTCGAGATGGAAGAGATCATTTAGCTCAACCTCTTTGCTTTACAGTGAGATACTGAATCCCAACAAGTTAAATTATTACTAAGTCTCTCAGATTCTGCAACATTGTGTTGCCTCCCTTGTCTTTTATATTTTCCTCTTTTATTTTGGAGTAGCTTAAGGGGGGAAAGTGAAAGAGGCTGATTAACCATCATGACCCTCAGCAAGATATTTACCCTGTGACTCAGTTTCCTCATCTATAAAATTAGAGGGTATTATTGATGATCCCCAAGATCCATTCTAGCTCTAAGGATTTTTCCACTTTTACATGATCAAGTATTGAGCTTTGATGTGTTTTTGTGAAGGAACTTCAGGTTTCGGTTTGTTAAATGAAAGCTTTTTGTTACCATTTTTTTGTAAGGCAATAAGGATTAGGTAACTTGCTCAGGGTCACACAGCTAATGTCAAGTATTTGATGCTAGATTTGAACTCAGGTCCTCCTGGTTTCATTACTGGTGCTCTATCTACTGCATCACCTAGCTGTCTCAAATGAAAGCTGAAAAAAGTGCTGGAGTTTGGGAATTGGAGCTTCCACACCTAGCAAAGTATGGGGAGTTAGGGAGGATTGACATTCATTCTATATGGAAGGGAAATGCAAGACCTAAAAAGGTGAGATTTTCTATTAAAGGAGGAGCCAGAGGTGACTTTTTCCTTTTTCATGATTCAAACCTAACTTCATAACCCCATCTGAGATATTCCCATTTATTTCTGTGTTTTTATTATCCTGATGCCTCCTTCATTTTTCCATGTGTCACAGCAAATGCTGTTCTTAATAAAACCTGGCAAATTAGAAAATAACCAAAGTGGGTGGAGATGATTTATAGCAACAATAAATCCAGTTAACAAAATTGAGAATTGAAAAACATTTCCAAGCTTTTTAATGAGAAATGTTCGATGGTTGATTAAAAGTTCACCGAATTGCAATTATCTGGTAACAAACTCAGTTTTTTTTTCTTCTGGTTTTAGGGAAATAAAATGAAATATTTTGATTAAATGGTGTAATTGTTTATTTCCCAACTTGAGAAATTGGCTGCTTTTTATGTTAAAAGATATAATTATCTACTTCCATATTTCAATTGATTTTAAAATAATTTAAATTTCATTTTTCAAAGAGAATTATTTCTATCTTCCAGTCTGAATTAAGTACAAATAAGAAAGTTATTGGAATTTGTAAGAGTACAGAGTGATATATCTGCTGGTAGATCACATCCCTAAATTTTTTCATTTAAGGATTATATTTCACCTTCTATCAAAGAAGGTTTTCAGGTATTTTTTTATAGCTCCTACGAGTATGAGCTAGCCACCTTAGACATTCTTGTCCATTTTCCTCATGTGACAGGGAAAGGATAACTGGCTCAGGGCTACAGCTAGCAAGAAACAAAACTGGGATTCAAACAGATATCCTGACACTAAATCTCTTTGCCCATACATTCAATATTTTTGCCTGATATTATTGAAAAAAAGAACAAGAGTAATTCACATTTCCATAGATTTTCAACATTGACTGTGTTCCATAGATACTATGTTATCTTTGTTTTTTAACCATTTTTCAGTCATGTCCAACTCTTTGGGAATCCTTTTGGGGTTTTCCTGACAGAGATACTAGAGTAATTAGCCATTCCCTTCTTCAGTTTATTTTACAGAGGAGGAATTGAGGCAAATGGGTAAGTATTTTGCCCAAGGCCACGTAGCTAATAAGGGTCTGAAACCAGATTTGAACTCGGGGCTTCTTGGCTCCAAGTGGGGTACTCTAACCATGCGCCACCTTGCTGCCCAAATGTCTTCACTTGCTAAAGAGAGGGAATAGATTCAAAATGGTTCAACACTTGGACTAATAAGTATTGTGGAGATCCTGACCCAGGTCTTCAGATGCCAAATCTAGCCTTCCATCCGCTTGGTTTGTAAATTTTTTCTGTCTTTACTGTGTTATGAAACATGTTTTGCAACCTCCATTATTCTGCATAAAATGTCTTTCAGAAATGAACTATCAGTCTTGCCCACACTGGCTTGAATGTGCCAACAACCCCAACTCAGTATATTGGAAGATGGCGTCTAGAATTGTAAGTATTTTGTAGGAATCTTAGCTTCAGAAGGTAATATAGAGAGCCTTGGACTTAAAAGATAGTAGGTTTAATTTTGAGTCCTGATTGGGATGCTAACAAACAATTCTGGCCAAATCCCTTCAGAGCCCCGATCTCCCCATCTGTGAAATGGAGCCGATCCTATTTGTCTAACCTACTTGGCAAAGTCACTGTGAGATTACATCTTTGTAAGATATAAACTATAATATAATTGCAACTGTGAGGAGCATAAATTTAGCGCCAGAAAGGACCTTATCGATGGAGGTCCAGAGAGATTAAGTGATTAATTAGTCCAAGTCACATGGATAATTGGTGGGAGAGCTTAGATTTGTGGAGTGCTATGCTCTGCAAATCGTGTTCTCCTTTAAATGACCACTTACCAATGGCAGATGTCAGTTATGTTAGTGAATTATTGTTACCATCTAATGTGGATTACTCTTCCACGCTAATCACCCATAACCATTTTCGTCTGTCCTTCCTGGTATAAAGATCATTCTCTTTAGAAGAGAAAAGCAAAGCAAAATGGTAGCTCAATTTTGTCACTGTCATCCATGGCAATTATCTCATCTACCTTTTGCTTGCTGGTATTATTTCTTTCATCTTTTTCCCACCCACAACCCAGCTAAAACCAATAAGACAAGCAAACAACCAAACCCAAACCATGCTTTCTTGTCTTTACTATTCATTTCCAGCCTCAACTCATTCTGGGATTTTGAATTCCTGGTGCTATTCTTGCTGGGAAGTACAGTATGCTCTTCTTTCACCTTCACCCTCAATTTAATTCTTTTGCTTCCATTTTCTAAGCACATCATTTACCAAATGAATTTTGATATTAACAAAATCTATAAAGTATTCCTTTGGTGATTTGGTAAACCTAGCATTAAAAATGGAAATTAACTCTGGCAATATTTTAATCTTTGTCATATTAGAATGACCCAGTGATGAACACTAAATGTTCTTTGAGGTATTTAAATTGTTTTGTTTTTTTTATCATTGAGAAGTATTTTGTGCACGAGCTTATGCAAGCTCATGTGTTTTGACGGATTGTTCTCTAGATACTTTGGGCTTTTTGTAATTATTTAGAATGGGATTTTCCTTACTATTATTGCTTCTTAGATTTTGTTAATATTTAAAAATGCAGTCTTTTTTATTATAACTTTTTTATTGACAGTACATATGCATGGGTAATTTTTTTACAACATTATCCCTTGCACTTACTTCTGTCCTGACTTTTCTCTTCCCTTCCTCCACCCCCTTCCCCAGATGGCAGGCAGTCTTATACATGTTAAACATGTTATAGTATATCCTAGATACAATATATGTGTGCAGAACCAAACAGTTCTCTTGTTGCACAGGAAGAATTGGATTCAGAAGGTAAAAATAACCTGGGAAGAAAAACAAAAATGCAAGTGGTCCACATTCATTTCCCAGTGTTCCTTCTCTGGGTGTAGCCGATTCTGTCCATCATTGATCAATTGGAACTGAATTAGATTTTTTCTTCGCCAAAGATTTCCACTTCCATCAGAATACATCCTCATACAGTATTGTTGTTGAAGTGTATAATGCTCTTCTGGTTCTGCTCATTTCACTCAGCATCAATTCATGTAAGTCTCTTCCAGGCCTTTCTGAAATCATCCTGCTGGTCATTTCTCACAGAAAAACGATAGTCAATAATATTCATATACCACAATTTATTCAGCCATTCTCCAGGTGATGGGCATGCATGTAGTTTCCAGTTTCTGGCCACTACAAAAAGGGCTGCCACAAACATTCTTGCACATACAGGTCCCTTTCCCTTCTTTAGTATTTCTTCGGGATATAAGCCCAGTAGTAGCACTGCTGGGTCAAAGGGTATGCACAGTTTGACAACTTTTTGGGCATAAATTCCAGATATGCAGTCTATTTTTGAGGGTTTATTTTTTCATCTGTAATTTTACTGAAGCTATTAATTATCTAATTAATATCTTTGCTGATTGATCTCCTGGGATTTTTCCAAGTATGACACCATATCATTAACAAATAGATACAGTTTTAGCTCTTTTCTACCTACTTTTATTATGCCTTTTATTTTTCTTCTCATTTCATATTTCATTATTGTTGCTAGTATTTCCAGAATTATATATATTAAAGGCACTCTACTTTGTAGCCTTAGTTTTGTTAGTATATGATTGTGCATAATAGGTTCTGATTATTATATTTAATTCTTATTGTTTTGTTATGATTTTATCTTAGCTATTTTATTGATTTGACTTACTACCCTCTTAATTTTCAATCACATTAGCTAACGATTTGTTAATTTTATTAGTTTTTTCCAAGTCGTAGCTTTTAGTTTTATTTCTGGGAGGTTTTTTGGTTTCCACCTTATGTATTCTTCAACTAATTTTTAATATCTTCTTTTGCTTTTATTTTAGGTTTGTTTATTTTTACCTTTTTATTTTTTAAAATGAATATGTATTCACTACTTCTCTTTTTCTTTTCTGTCAGTGTATGTTTATAAGATATGATTTTCCCCCTGAGGATTGCTTTAGGTGCATATTTTAAAATGAGCTGGGCAATCCATTCCCTGTGGTGCTACATCAGTTTCTTTTGTCACCTCCCCCTTTTCTGTTGTCAGAATACCACTTTTAAGAGTTTTCCATCCCTCTCATTCCTAATCGACTATTCTTTTTTTTTTTTTTGGACACTGTTCTCACCAAATCTAGAATGTGTATCAGACTATATCCAGATTTCCTGTCTCCTCCAACACAAACTCTGTGATAGAGTGGTCACACACCCTTTTGTTCCACTTCATTTCTTCTAAAGGAAGTAGTTCTACCTATTGGTTAGAATCAGATCTAGAATAACGGTTCCCCTTGTGGCAACCTCTACCTATTAAAGATGAACTAGCAAATTAAGACACAGATGCATCGGTAGTTGAGTGTACTGATGCACTTTTGTACTCACAACTCCTGAGGTGGGGGATGAGGTTGGTGGAATTCTTGGGCTCAGGATTTCTTAGATTGGCAGATTAAATCAATCATATACCTGCACCAAGTTTGTTATTACTATGCTGAGCACCTTCTAGCCTGGAGAGAGATAGGGAGACCTAGTCTAGAAAAATTAAACAAAAACAAAATTAAGAAAAGAACCATTATATTGGTGTTTAATTTTTAGTAGTGAGATGTCTGTTCTTTTTTGAATAAGGTTTCTCTTTCCAAAGTTATATTTCAGACTGAGTTCAAATTGCCTCCATGAATTAGGAAATCTAGTTCACTCTATTTATTGCCCATTTTCTCCTTATGTGATCGTGAGCTCCTTGAAGGCACAGATCATTTTTGCCTTTCTTTATGTCCCTAGCATTCAGCACAGTGCCTGGCATGTAGTAGGTATTTAATAAATGCATTTATTGACTTGACTTACCCTAGATTTTTTGTGTAGAAATCTGATGCCAGCAGCTTCATTGTTCATTTTCTTCAATATTGACTCTTCATACTTCCCCTACTATTCACTAAATCATGTACTCACTGCTGTGTAACGTAAAAGGGGGGAAAATATTAACATTTCAAGTTGGAAGAGATTTCAGTACTATGACATCTCTGACAAGTAGTGACCCAGTCTCTGCTTCAAAGACCTCCAGTGAAGGGGAACCCAAAACAGCTTGTTGCATTTATAAATTGCTTAATTGGTGAGTTTTTTTCCTTTCTCTTTAAATCTAAATCTGTCCCTTTACAACTTCTACTAAATGTCCTCCTCTCTGGGGCTGGGGGAGCAAACAGAAAAGGTATCATACCTTTCACATATGACAACCTTCCAAATGTTGGAAGAGAGCTAGCATATGAAACCTCCTTAGTTCATTCAATGCGGGCTTATAGAAAAAATTTCTTTATATCAATTTAAAGAGCTTTCATACAAACAAAACTAATGCAGACAAGATTAGAAGGGAAGCAATAAACTGGGAAAACATCTTTATAGTTAAAGGTTATGATAAAGGTCTCATTTCCAAAATATATAGAGAATTGTCTCTAATTTATAAGAAATCAAGCCATTCTCCAATTGATAAATGGTCAAAGAATATGAACAGACAATTTTCAGATGAAGAAATTTAAACTATTTCTACCCATATGAAAAGGTGCTCCAAATCAGTACTGATCAGAGAAATGCAAATTAAGACCACTCTGAGATATCACTATACACCTGTCAGATTGGCTAAGATGACAGGAACAAATAATGATGAATGTTGGAGGGGATGTGGGGAAACTGGGACACTGATGCATTGTTGGTGGAGTTGTGAACTGATCCAACCATTCTGGAGAGCAATCTGGAACTATGCTCAAAAAGTTATCAAACTGTGCATACCCTTTAACCAGTAATATTATTACCACTTAGGCTTATATCCAAAGAGATATTAAAGAAGGGAAAGGGACCTGTATGTGCCAAAATGTTTGTGGCAGCCCCTTTTCATAGTGGCTAGAAACTGGAAATTGAATGGATGCCCATCAGTTGGAGAATGGCTGGGTATATTATGGTATATGAATGTTAAGGAATATTATTGTTCTGTATGAAATGACCAGCAGGATGATTTCAGAGCGTTCTAGTTACAGGAACTGATGCTGAGTGAAATTAGAAGAACCGGAAGATCATTATACACTTCAACAACAATACTATATGAGGATCAATTCTGATGGACGTGGCTCTTTTCAACAATGAGAGGATCCAAATCAGTTCTAATTTATCAGTAATAAACAAAACCAGCTACACTCAGCGAAAGAAGGCTGGGAAATTAGTATGGACCACAACATAGCATTTCCACTCCTGTTACTGTGGGATTGTGTTTTTGTTTTTCTTCACAGATTATTTTTTACTCTCTTTCTAAATTCAATTTTTCTTGTGTAGCAAAACAACTGTATAAATATGTATACATATGTTGTATTTAAGATATTTTAACATATTTAACATGTGTGGGACTACTTGCCATCTAGGGGAAGAAGTGGAGATAAGGAGGAGAAATGTTGGAACAAATTTTTGCAAGAGGCAATGTTGAAAAATTACACATGCATATGCTTTGTCAATAAAAAGCTATAATAAAAATTTATAACAACCCACGGCCAATAGGATGTCAGGGGCACTCCAGGAGAAAATCTTCCAAGCTGACATTGAATTTTAACAACTATTCTCTGATCAAGACTATTCAAAATCTATATAAATTAGTGTATTACCTAGCCATATTCTTTCCATATTTTTCTTTTAAAAATGAGAATTTTCTTCAATTTGCAAGAATTTATTTTCTGTCCTTTCACCATCTTTTTGATGAGAATAATGAGAATGTACAATATGCTTTTCTTAAATGTATTTAAACTGGAACTATTTCTGGTTCTGTGTAATCATCACATCCTTTTCTTTTTTTTCCCCTGAGGCAATTGGGGTTAAGTGACTTGCCCAGGGTCACACAGCTAGGAAGTGTTAAGTGTCTGAGACCATATTTGAACTCGGGTCCTCCTGAATTCAGGGCTGGTGCTCTGTCCACTGCACCACCTAGCTGCCCTCATCCTTTTCTAAATGTTCATTCACTAAGAGAATTTCTTAAGGATCTATTCTAGGATTTTCTCAAGAATTAATATCAAAATTATTGGAATACCTATGATATCAGGCAGATAATATCCTTTCTCATCAGATCATACTAATGAGAATTCATGTAAATATGCTTTTGCTCACCCTTAGATTTTCCTTTGGACAAGAAGCTAGAGTTCCCATATTTTATTCCATTCTCCAAAAATTCTCATATACTTTTTTTTTAAGCTTTTTAATTTTCAAAAGATATGCATGGATAATTTTTCAAGATTAACCCAAACAAATCCTTTTGTTCCAATTCCCCCCTCTCCCCACCTCATCCCCAAGATAGCAAATAACCCAATATATATTAAATATGGTAAAAATCTTTCTTAGAGAGCTTTTTACTTCCCATATCTACCTTCCTTTCTTCCTGTAAGAATAGTGCTAAAAACACCACCTGTGCCTCTGAATTGTGTAAGGATGGGTTTTTTACCCCATGACTACATGGTGCTTTACAGAATCCTTTTGGTGATATAATTTTTTTCCCAACAAATGTCACTAGAATACTCAGCAAGCTGTGGCTAACTACTTCTATTGACATCTACTTCCTATAATCAGTTTCTGGAGACCTCTTACCTGGTGCATGCACATCATATTTCTTGTAGCACAAAAGACTGTCTTCTCCCAGGACAGTGTACTTCTTTCTCTTTTGTCTCTATTAGCTTAGCTCCAAATTAGTTAAAAGATGCGTTCTTCTTTCCTTCCTTATCTGTAGCACATTTTTTTGCCTTCAGCTTTCTGATACACAGGAGCATTTCACTCTATCCTTTATTCCTTTATATTTCATTTCCCCATTCATTCTTTTTGATGACCTGGAAAATAGAAATTTGTTCCTTTCACCCTGTCACCTTCTTCTAGAGGGTGACATGATGTTTATATGCATATTGCATAAAGATATCATACACTCTATAGGTTATCACCAAATTCCCTTGAATTTGCTCAAAGTCAGATCCAATTCTATCACTTCATTTTGCCAGCTCTCTTGGCTAACCTTTGTTAGGTAAACTTTCTATTTTTGTGCCTGTTCATTGGGGTAGGTCTTCGGGTCCTATAGACACTGGGGCAAGGTTTGATTTATGTGGAATAGACTTCTTACCTTTTCTGGTGAAAGGACAGAACAGCCTGCTTTCATTTGCAGTTGGTACATTCTTACAGTTCTCTGATAAAAACCAAAACAGAAGCAATTCATGTGCAGCAGTTCTATTATCTCTTTAGATCTTCCCAACCTTGCTGCATATGTTGTCCAGTCTCCAGCTATTTCTTTCCTGGCCACTAGACTTAACATTAAAAAACAACAACAACAACAAAAACACCAGAAAACAAAACCCAAAACAAAACCTGGTCCATCACAAACATTCTGAATTGCTGCCCTTGTAGACTTGGAAGACAATAGTCAAGCTGTCCAGAAGGCCGCAGGGCTGCTCTGCACTCTATCTTGCCAGGATTTTTACCTGATGTAGAGAAGAGTACAAAACCCCATTTTGCCCTAATCCAGACCCTTATTCAATTCATTGCCTCCTTATGAAAGACAAACCTCTAGTAGCAAAGGGGCTGGGCTCAGAGATGTGACAAGCAACATCACAGCCTTTTGTTTTCAAGCCTCAGTTTCCCCATTTGCAGGGTTATGAGTATCAAATGAAATAATGAATATAAAATACCATATGAATGTCAAGTAACGATGATAACAGTAACTACAAATTCAGTTTATTTATTCAGCTTCCTACTTGGGTAAGGACGTCTTTCTCCAAACCCTTGCTCTGATGCTTTGTCAGGGTGTGATGGTGACCCAAGTTCTCAAAGGCTCTGCCAGCAAAACAGAGATTCATCAAGTTCTGGCATCTGGAAGGCTTTGGGGCCAGGCCGAGGGGTGGACTATGTGTCTGTCATCCAAGAATCAGCTTACTTCTGCTCAGGCAGGCCCATCCCAGGGCTGGCCTCAGGGGGACGGCATTTTTGGCCACAGTAGTCATTTAGAAATATTTTAATAAAACTTCATTCATAAGTTTCCCAATCTCCTTTAGGTGAGGAAGTGAGCACACTAATGAAATCGAATGTCCTTAATGAAGTATCCAGAGCGTTATATTAGGTCATGAGGTAAAGGCAAGGAAATAATTGCCCTCTGTAAGCCTACAGATGGATGGGTGGGTTTTGCCTTCCAGAATAACTACAACGGATAAAGTATCAACCCTGAAGTCAGGAGGACCCGAGTTCAAATCCGACCTCAGACACTTAATACTTCCTAGCTGTGTGACTTGTCACTTAAGTCACTTAACACCAAGTGCCTCAGGGCAAAAAAAAGTATATGTATATATATATATGAATATAAAAAAGAATAACTATAGTACAAATTATTTTTGATTGTGAAATCCATCTATTCAACTATAGGCTTGCAGATAGCAAATAGGACATGATAAATGCATGAGACTTAGTACATATTAAAGAAAAGTGAGGTCTCTTGGGGAAAAGATAATTAAAAACTCCAGGGTATCATAGCTTTCTGGAAAGGGTGGAATCTGTCAGCTCTAGCCCTTCTATTTCATGGAATACAGAGCAAGACCACCAAGGTTTAATGCTCTGCTAATCACTAGAAATGTGATAGTCTGCAGGTTGAAGAGCCTCATTTTTCTTATCTATAAAATGGGAATAATTCTTGTACTACCCTTAAGTCAGAGAGATCTTGAGCTGTGGAATTGCCCAACCCAGTGGCTTCTTTTTTTGTAACTGTTAATTATGTGTATTATATATATATCCACAAAATCCATAAAATGTAAGCGCTAGAAGGAAACTCACATAATCCAACTCTTCATCTTCCAGAGAAGACGACTGCAGTCCGCATTGGTCAGACTTGTTTCCAATCCCAGCTGTTATTTCTTCTGATTTTCAGTCTAAGGCATTATTATTAGTGCATCCCGCATTCTGGGGTTCTGCCCATTCTCCACTCAACTCATTTAAAATAAAATATAATGTCTCCGTGTTTGAATCTGGGGGCAGGGGGAGATGTGGACAATGAAGATGGGGGAGATGCGGACAATGAAGATGGGGGAAGATGAGTTTCGTCTAGGATGAAGTTGGGTTTTTTGGGGCCCCATTTGACATTTTCTTGGCCAAGATACTAGAGGAGTTTGCCATTTCCTCCTCCCCTTAGTTATTTAGACCGATTTAGTGACTTGCCCTGGTTCACCCAGCTGGGAAGTGATCTGATGATCCAGGAAGATGAGTCTTCCCCCAGACTCGATACTCCGAGCACTATGGACCCAGAGACCCCAGTCTAGAGCTTAAATGGAGTTAAACATCAACTTTAGATTCAGGTAATATATACTGACTCATTATGACAGGAGTAAAAAGTGATTGGCAATGTTGGTATCAATTTACGTTGTCCTGGGTTCTCTGGGGTCTGGGCCTTTGCCTCCTTTTGCCATTACAAGCCACATCCAGGAGGGTAGGACATGTGAGAAAAGACAATGGAGTGAAGAGAAAAAGTGCGAGGAGTTAGATTTAGAAGAGCCAGAAACCTCCTCGTCCAAGTTCCCGAGTTCAGAGATGGGTAAACTGAGGTCAGGAGAAAGCATGCTACTCAGTCAGGGTCACATGACTGCTAAGTATAAGAATGGGCAATCCAACACTTTCTTCCACCCCCCCTTTTTTTTCTTTCTCTCCCCTTCTCCTCCATTCTTTTCCTCATTTCCCCTCCATTTCTTTTTATGCTATATTATATTGCCTTTAAATTCTGCTTTCCAAAACTTCCCCAGAATCCAGAAAAATGGAAAATATTGCTCTCTGACCAAATTAGAACAAGGAAACCCATGTGCAATTGTTCATTTGCTAAAGGAATCACCATCTTTGCTTACAGAATTTGGGGCATAACAAATGTTACATTTCCCAAGACTTCTCTGGGAGGGGCAGATCCCCTTGGCCATTTTCCTTCAGAGGGCAGTGCCATGTTGGACCTGACTATCATCATTGCCAGTCTGGTGGATGTGAGCCCTGGGGACGGAGCATAAATGCCCGTGAACATCTCCATCCACCATAGCCACCCAAAGGCAGGGGCCAGGACCGGGGCCAGACTCGGCCGTGTCCCATCTCCCGTGTTTAACCAGCGGGATCCCAAAGGCAGGGCCCCAGACTAGACCCGGCCACGGCCCATCTCTGTGTTGAAGTCAGTGGGTGTTGGCAGGGACTCCAAACTCAGACTGCTAGTCTCCCTCTGTGGTCCATACTGCAGCCCCCCACATCCTGAAATCCTGGGATCATCCTGGGACAGTCAGCTGTTCCTTCTTTCAGTCCCCACACCCCCCAGCAGCGCTCGGCTTCCCCTCCTGTCCTCTGATCTCCCTGTTCAGAGTGCCCAGCTCGTTCTCCGTGAGCTCCGGGGCAACCTGAACCCCCTCCCACTCAATAATGGGGCCTTGTTCCAGTTTGCAGAAGCAGCCTGTGGGGTGGTCCATGTGATGCTCAATGGCTCAATCAGCCAGCCCTTTGGAAACAGCAGGTACCTCGTGTTGTGAGGGGGGCGCAGTGTGTCCGTGTATGTGAGGATGTGGGTGAGTGGACGAGAGGGAGGGTGTTTGTGCGAGTGAGTGGACGAGAGGGAGTGTTTGAGTGTGCGAGTGAGTGGACGAGAGGGAGGGTGTTTGTGCGAGTGAGAGGACGAGAGGGAGGGTGTTTGTGCGAGTGAGAGGACGAGAGGGAGTGTTTGAGTGTGCGAGTGAGAGGACAAGAGGGAGTGTTTGAGTGTGCGAGTGAGAGGACGAGAGGGAGTGTTTGAGTGTGCGAGTGAGAGGACGAGAGGGAGGGTGTTTGTGCGAGTGAGAGGACGAGAGGGAGGGTGTTTGAGTGTGCGAGTGAGAGGACGAGAGGGAGTGTTTGAGTGTGCGAGTGAGAGGACGAGAGGGAGTGTTTGAGTGTGCGAGTGAGTGGACGAGAGGGAGGGTGTTTGTGCGAGTGAGAGGACGAGAGGGAGGGTGTTTGAGTGTGCGAGTGAGTGGACGAGAGGGAGTGTTTGAGTGTGCGAGTGAGTGGACGAGAGGGAGTGTTTGAGTGTGCGAGTGAGAGGACGAGAGGGAGTGTTTGAGTGTGCGAGTGAGAGGACGAGAGGGAGTGTTTGAGTGTGCGAGTGAGTGGACGAGAGGGAGGGTGTTTGTGCGAGTGAGAGGACGAGAGGGAGGGTGTTTGAGTGTGCGAGTGAGTGGACGAGAGGGAGTGTTTGAGTGTGCGAGTGAGTGGACGAGAGGGAGTGTTTGAGTGTGCGAGTGAGTGGACGAGAGGGAGTGTTTGAGTGTGCGAGTGAGTGGACGAGAGGGAGTGTTTGAGTGTGCGAGTGAGAGGACGAGAGGGAGGGTGTTTGTGCGAGTGAGAGGACGAGAGGGAGGGTGTTTGTGCGAGTGAGAGGACGAGAGGGGGTGTTTGTGCGAGTGAGAGGACGAGAGGGGGTGTTTGTGCGAGTGAGAGGACGAGAGGGAGTGTTTGAGTGTGCGAGTGAGAGGACGAGAGGGAGTGTTTGAGTGTGCGAGTGAGAGGACGAGAGGGAGTGTTTGAGTGTGCGAGTGAGAGGACGAGAGGGAGTGTTTGAGTGTGCGAGTGAGAGGACGAGAGGGAGTGTTTGAGTGTGCGAGTGAGAGGACGAGAGGGAGTGTTTGAGTGTGCGAGTGAGAGGACGAGAGGGAGGGTGTTTGAGTGTGCGAGTGAGTGGACGAGAGGGAGTGTTTGAGTGTGCGAGTGAGTGGACGAGAGGGAGGGTGTTTGAGTGTGCGAGTGAGAGGACGAGAGGGAGGGTGTTTGTGCGAGTGAGAGGACGAGAGGGAGTGTTTGAGTGTGCGAGTGAGTGGACGAGAGGGAGGGTGTTTGTGCGAGTGAGAGGACGAGAGGGAGTGTTTGAGTGTGCGAGTGAGAGGACGAGAGGGAGTGTTTGAGTGTGCGAGTGAGAGGACGAGAGGGAGTGTTTGAGTGTGCGAGTGAGTGGACGAGAGGGAATGTTTGAGTGTGTGAGTGAGTGGACGAGAGGGAGGGTGTTTGAGTGTGCGAGTGAGTGGACGAGAGGGAGGGTGTTTGAGTGTGCGAGTGAGAGGACGAGAGGGAGTGTTTGAGTGTGCGAGTGAGTGGACGAGAGGGAGTGTTTGAGTGTGCGAGTGAGAGGACGAGAGGGAGGGTGTTTGAGTGTGCGAGTGAGAGGACGAGAGGGAGGGTGTTTGTGCGAGTGAGAGGACGAGAGGGAGTGTTTGAGTGTGCGAGTGAGTGGACGAGAGGGAGGGTATTTGTGCGAGTGAGAGGACGAGAGGGAGTGTTTGAGTGTGCGAGTGAGAGGACGAGAGGGAGTGTTTGAGTGTGCGAGTGAGAGGATGAGAGGGAGTGTTTGAGTGTGCGAGTGAGTGGACGAGAGGGAATGTTTGAGTGTGCGAGTGAGTGGACGAGAGGGAGGGTGTTTGAGTGTGCGAGTGAGTGGACGAGAGGGAGGGTGTTTGAGTGTGCGAGTGAGAGGACGAGAGGGAGTGTTTGAGTGTGCGAGTGAGTGGACGAGAGGGAGTGTTTGAGTGTGCGAGTGAGAGGACGAGAGGGAGGGTGTTTGAGTGTGCGAGTGAGTGGACGAGAGGGAGTGTTTGAGTGTGCGAGTGAGTGGACGAGAGGGAGGGTGTTTGAGTGTGCGAGTGAGAGGACGAGAGGGAGGGTGTTTGTGCGAGTGAGAGGACGAGAGGGAGTGTTTGAGTGTGCGAGTGAGTGGACGAGAGGGAGGGTGTTTGTGCGAGTGAGAGGACGAGAGGGAGTGTTTGAGTGTGAGAGTGAGAGGACGAGAGGGAGTGTTTGAGTGTGCGAGTGAGAGGATGAGAGGGAGTGTTTGAGTGTGCGAGTGAGTGGACGAGAGGGAGGGTGTTTGAGTGTGCGAGTGAGTGGACGAGAGGGAGGGTGTTTGAGTGTGCGAGTGAGAGGACGAGAGGGAGTGTTTGAGTGTGCGAGTGAGTGGACGAGAGGGAGTGTTTGAGTGTGCGAGTGAGAGGACGAGAGGGAGGGTGTTTGAGTGTGCGAGTGAGAGGACGAGAGGGAGGGTGTTTGTGCGAGTGAGAGGACGAGAGGGAGTGTTTGAGTGTGCGAGTGAGTGGACGAGAGGGAGGGTATTTGTGCGAGTGAGAGGATGAGAGGGAGTGTTTGAGTGTGCGAGTGAGAGGACGAGAGGGAGTGTTTGAGTGTGCGAGTGAGAGGATGAGAGGGAGTGTTTGAGTGTGCGAGTGAGTGGACGAGAGGGAGTGTTTGAGTGTGCGAGTGAGTGGACGAGAGGGAGGGTGTTTGAGTGTGCGAGTGAGTGGACGAGAGGGAGGGTGTTTGAGTGTGCGAGTGAGAGGACGAGAGGGAGTGTTTGAGTGTGCGAGTGAGTGGACGAGAGGGAGTGTTTGAGTGTGCGAGTGAGAGGACGAGAGGGAGGGTGTTTGAGTGTGCGAGTGAGTGGACGAGAGGGAGTGTTTGAGTGTGCGAGTGAGTGGACGAGAGGGAGGGTGTTTGAGTGTGCGAGTGAGAGGACGAGAGGGAGGGTGTTTGTGCGAGTGAGAGGACGAGAGGGAGTGTTTGAGTGTGCGAGTGAGTGGACGAGAGGGAGGGTGTTTGTGCGAGTGAGAGGACGAGAGGGAGTGTTTGAGTGTGAGAGTGAGAGGACGAGAGGGAGTGTTTGAGTGTGCGAGTGAGAGGATGAGAGGGAGTGTTTGAGTGTGCGAGTGAGTGGACGAGAGGGAGGGTGTTTGAGTGTGCGAGTGAGTGGACGAGAGGGAGGGTGTTTGAGTGTGTGCGATGTGAGAGGACGAGAGGGAGTGTTGAGTGTGCGAGTGAGTGGACGAGAGGGAGTGTTTGAGTGTGCGAGTGAGGACGAGAGGGAGGGTGTTTGTGCGAGTGAGAGGGAGTGTTTGAGTGTGCAAAGGGGAGGGAGGGAGGGAGGAAAGGGAAGGAGAGGGAGGAGGGAAGGGAGGAGAGAAGGAGGGAGGGGAGGGAGGGAGGGAGAGAGGGAGGGGAGGGAGGGGAGGGAGGGGAGGGAGGACAGGGAGGGAGGAGAGAGAGGGAGGGAAGGGAGGGGAGGGAGGACAGGGAGGGAGGAGAGAGAGGGAGGGAAGGGAGGGAGGAGGAGGAGGAGGACAGGGAGGGAGGAGAGGGAGGGAGGGAAGGGAGGAGAGGGAGGGAGGGAGGGAAGGGAGGAGAGGGAGGGAGGGAAGGGAGGAGAGGGAGGGAGGGAGGGAAGGAGGAGAGGGAGGGAGGGAGGGAAGGGAGGAGAGGGAGGGAGGGAGGGGAGGAGAGGGAGGGAGGGAGGGAAGGGAGGAGAGGGAGGGAGGGAGGGAAGGGAGGAGAGGGAGGGAGGGAGGGAAGGGAGGAGAGGGAGGGAGGGAGGGAAGGGAGGAGAGGGAGGGAGGGCAGGGAAGGGAGGGAGGAGGGAGGAGGGAGGGAGCGGGAGGGGAGGGGAAGGGAGGCGAGAGGGAGGGGAGGGAGGGAGGGTGGGAGGGAGGATAAGAAGATGATAATATATATTGCTCTATAGCAATGTATACATTTATCGCTCACTGTCACCTCCCCACCCCCTCCCACCCTCCCACCACCTACCCACCCCCTCCCACCACCTCCCACCACCTCCCACCCTCCCCACACCTCCCACCACCTCCCCACCACCTCCCACCCCTCCCACCTCCCACCACCTCCCACCCTCCCACCACCTCCCACCACCTCCCACCCCTCCCACCTCCCCACCCTCCACCACCTCCCACCACCTCCACCACCTCCCACCCTCCCACCTCCACCTTCCCACCACCTCCCACCACCTCCCACCACCTCCACCACCTCCCACCACCTCCCACCCCTCCCACCACCTCCCACCCTCCCACCACCTCCCACCACCTCCCACCACCTCCCACCACCTCCCACCCTCCCACCACCTCCCACCCTCCCACCACCTCCCACCACCTCCCACCCTCCCACCACCTCCCACCACCTCCCACCCTCCCACCACCTCCCACCACCTCCCACCCTCCCACCACCTCCCACCACCTCCCACCACCTCCCACCACCTCCCACCACCTCCCACCACCTCCCACCTTCCCTCCACCTCCAACCTCCCAGAGAGGGAGAGGGAAGACATAGAGGGAGAAGGAGGAGACAGATTAAGAGAGAGTGGGGGATTGAGAGAGAGAGAGAAATAGAGAGATTGGGAGATTGAGAAGCAGAGAGATTGAAAGAGACAGAGGATTGAGAGAAACAGATAGAGATTAAGAGACAGAGATTGGGAGATTGAGAGACAGGGAGAGATAGGCAGAGATTGAGACAGATTGGGACACAGGGATAGATTGAGAAAGACAGAGAAGGATTGAGAGAAACAGAGATTAAGAGACAGAGATTGACACAGATTGGGAGATTGAGAGGCAGAGAGATTGAAAGAGACAGAGAAAGATTGAGAGAAACAGAGATTAAGAGACAGAGATTGACACAGATTGGGAGATTGAAAGGCAGAGAGATTGAGACAGATTGGGACACAGGGATAGATTGAGAAAGACAGAGACGATTGAGAGACAGATTGAGAGAGAGATTGAAAGAGACAGAGAAGGATTGAGAGAAACAGAGATTAAGAGACAGAGATTGACACAGATTGGGAGATTGAGAGGCAGAGAGATTGAAAGAGACAGAGAAGGATTGAGAGAAACAGAGATTAAGAGACAGAGATTGACACAGATTGGGAGATTGAGAGGCAGAGAGATTGAAAGAGACAGAGAAGGATTGGGACACAGGGATAGATTGAGAAAGACAGAGACGATTGAGAGACAGATTGAGATTAAGAGAGAGATTGACACAGATTGGGAGATTGAGAGGCAGAGAGATTGAAAGAGACAGAAGGATTGAGAGAAACAGAGATTAAGAGACAGAGATTGACACAGATTGGGAGATTGAAAGGCAGAGAGATTGAGACAGATTGGGACACAGGGATAGATTGAGAAAGACAGAGACGATTGAGAGACAGATTGAGAGAGAGATTGAAAGAGACAGAGAAGGATTGAGAGAAACAGAGATTAAGAGACAGAGATTGACACAGATTGGGAGATTGAGAGGCAGAGAGATTGAAAGAGACAGAGAAGGATTGGGACACAGGGATAGATTGAGAAAGACAGAGACGATTGAGAGACAGATTGAGAGAAACAGAGATTAAGAGACAGAGATTGACACAGATTGGGAGATTGAGAGGCAGAGAGATTGAAAGAGACAGAGAAGGATTGAGAGAAACAGAGATTAAGAGACAGAGATTGACACAGATTGGGAGATTGAGAGGCAGAGAGATTGAAAGAGATTGAGACAGATTGGGACACAGGGATAGATTGAGAAAGACAGAGACGATTGAGAGACAGATTGAGATTAAGAGAGAGATTGACACAGATTGGGACATTGAGAGGCAGAGAGATTGAAAGAGACAGAAGGATTGAGAGAAACAGAGATTAAGAGACAGAGATTGACACAGATTGGGAGATTGAGAGGCAGAAAGATTGAAAGAGACAGAGAAGGATTGAGAGAGACAGAGATTGACACAGATTGGGAGATTGAGAGGCAGAGAGATTGAGAGAAACAGAGATTAAGAGACAGATTGACACAGATTGGGAGGCAGAGAGATTGAAAGAGACAGAGAAGGATTGAGAGAGACAGATAGAGATTAAGAGACAGAGATTGAGAGATTGAGAGGCAGAGAGATTGAGAGAAACAGAGATTAAGAGACAGATTGACACAGATTGGGAGATTGAGAGGCAGAGAGATTGAAAGAGATTGAGACAGATTGGGACACAGGGATAGATTGAGAAAGACAGAGACGATTGAGAGACAGATTGAGATTAAGAGAGAGATTGACACAGATTGGGAGATTGAGGGGCAGAAAGATTGAAAGAGACAGAGAAGGATTGAGAGAGACAGAGATTGACACAGATTGGGAGATTGAGAGGCAGAGAGATTGAAAGAGACAGAGAAAGATTGAGAGAAACAGAGATTAAGAGACAGAGATTGACACAGATTGGGAGATTGAAAGGCAGAGAGATTGAGACAGATTGGGACACAGGGATAGATTGAGAAAGACAGAGACGATTGAGAGACAGATTGAGAGAGAGATTGAAAGAGACAGAGAAGGATTGAGAGAAACAGAGATTAAGAGACAGAGATTGACACAGATTGGGAGATTGAGAGGCAGAGAGATTGAAAGAGACAGAGAAGGATTGAGAGAGACAGAGATTAAGAGACAGAGATTGACACAGATTGGGAGATTAAGAGGCAGAGAGATTGAAAGAGACAGAGAAAGATTGAGAGAGACAGATAGAGATTAAGAGACAGAGATTGACACAGATTGGGAGGCAGAGAGATTGAAAGAGACAGAGAAGGATTGAGAGAAACAGAGATTAAGAGACAGAGATTGACACAGATTGGGAGATTGAGAGGCAGAGAGATTGAAAGAGACAGAGAAGGATTGAGAGAGACAGAGATTAAGAGACAGAGATTGACACAGATTGGGAGATTGAGAGGCAGAGAGATTGAAAGAGACAGAGAAGGATTGAGAGAGACAGATAGAGATTAAGAGGCAGAGAGATTGAAAGAGACAGAGAAAGATTGAGAGAGACAGAGAAGGATTGAGAGAAACAGAGATTAAGAGACAGAGATTGACACAGATTGGGAGATTGAGAGGCAGAGAGATTGAAAGAGACAGAGAAGGATTGAGAGAAACAGAGATTAAGAGACAGAGATTGACACAGATTGGGAGATTGAGAGGCAGAGAGATTGAAAGAGACAGAGAAGGATTGAGAGAAACAGAGATTAAGAGACAGAGATTGACACAGATTGGGAGATTGAGAGGCAGAAAGATTGAAAGAGACAGAGAAGGATTGAGAGAGACAGAGATTAAGAGACAGAGATTGACACAGATTGGGAGATTGAGAGGCAGAGAGATTGAAAGAGACAGAGAAGGATTGAGAGAGACAGATAGAGATTAAGAGACAGAGAGATTGAAAGAGACAGAGAAAGATTGAGAGAGACAGATAGAGAGAAACAGAGATTGACACAGATTGGGAGATTGAGAGACAGGGAGAGATTGAAAGACAGATTGAGAGAGGGAGAGAGGGAAATGGGCTAACCCTGTGGGAGCTTACCTTCTGGATCACTGTGTCCTAGAAACTTTATTGTTCAGCCTTTTCTGTCTCCTTGAAGCTCTGGGCCACAAAAGTTCCAATTCCTGTACCTCATTACACCCCATGCTCCCTGAAGTGCTATTTCGTTATAATTGATGAGTCCCACAACAAGCAGCTTCCCGGTGCAGGGAGGCCGGGGACACAGCTACAATGCCCGAAACAATCCCTACTGGCAGGAATTTGCCATGCTAACAGGGGAGACACTCCCCTAAATCCGTACAAATAAATTAAAAGGAGAGTTTGAGGAGGGCCCTAACACTTAGACACAATCCAAAAAGGGTTCAGACAAAAGATGGTTCTTGCTTTGGGGCTTGAAGGAAAAGAGTTTCTATTAGGTGGAGAGGAGCAAGCCCCCGATCCAACCCAGGGCTCCGTTAACTGAAAATCGGAGGGTCCTAGCTTTCCGTCCTGGCCTCTCTCCTTTGGAGGTGTCCAACTCCTCGCGAGGCCCCAAACCACATTCAAATGTATGGGAGAAACAAAATAACTAAATGCACGTTTGTATATTACATTTCTATATAAATTATAAAACAGGATCATGGAAAAATAAAGAAAAATGAAAACACAGAATGTTAATTTGTGGTTCTCTGAAGCAGCCTGTGGCCTGAGGGGACAAATATCTAGTTGAGTCTCCTCCCTGCTCTAATTCATTTCTCTTACTTTATTGATGAGTAAACTCGGGCCCAAGACTGCCGGATGGATCTAGGTAGTGACGGAAAGATTTAAACCCAGGCCCTGCAAAGTCCTGCCCCCTTCCACGCTACCAAATCCCACTCCTGTATTTAATTGCTCTATACTTAGTCCACGTGTGCGAATTATGTTTGCATCTCTGCACCACGAAAGGAGGGGCTGTTTCTGAAACTTGACAATTGTTTTTCCCAAACAGTGCTGGGCGCAGAGTAATCTCTGCTAGCACTTTTTTTCTTTTTCCTGAACTCTTTCTCCCTTCGCCAGCATGTAGCTGGAGGACTAAGATCAATAAATAATTGTTGATCAATTGATCAAATGCCTTTCTCAATATAGAGTTAATTTGGAAGAGGAAACATCTTTCATATTACTCTCTTGGAGGGCCTTGGGTAAAAAAATAAAGTGCATAAATGAGCATTATAGAGTCAAGCTGTGAATAGATGATACAAGTTCTCACAAGACAGGCTGCTTGGGAGGAGAACGAGGGCCTGTCAGTGATTCATATAGGAAATGCTCTCGAAATGCCTGAAGGAGGATGATGGGAAATGGGGCTTCAGGGCTAGAAATAAAGTGTGTATATGAATATGTGCACGGATATGTTTATGCACACACACTCTCTCTCTCTCTCTCTCTCTCTCTCTCTCTCTCTCTCTCTCTCTATATATATATATATATATATATATATAACACTTATGCGTGTATATATAAAAAACACATTTATGGGTGCATATATATAAATAAAACATGCTTACTTGTGCATTTATATATATAACACACTCTTACATGTCTATATAAACCACTTGTGCATATGTGTATATAAAACACTCTTATGTGTGCATATATATGCACATATCTATAAAACAGTTATGTGTGCATATATATAAAACACACTTATACATATATATATAACACTTATGCGTGCATATATATAACACTTGTGCGTGCATATATATAAATAACACACACTTGTGTGTGCATATATATATAACATTTCTGTGTGCATATGTATGTTTAAAATACTGTTGTGTGTGGATATATATATATATAAAACACCTTGTGTGTGCATATATATAAATAAAAGACACTTATATGTGCATATATATAAAACACACTTATGCATATATATGTATATATAAAACACTTATGTATGCATATATACAATACTTATGAGTGCATATATATTTAAAACACTTATGTGTGCATATATCTAAATAAAACACACTTGTGTGTGCATATATATAACACTTGTGTGTACATATATATAAATAAAACATTCTTGTGTGTGCATATATATAATATTTATGTATGCATATATATAACACTTATGAGTGCATATATATTTAAAACACACTTGTGTGTGCATATATATAAATAAAACAAGCTTGTGTGTGCATATATATAAATAAAAGACACTCATGTGTGCATAGATATAAAACACACTTGTGTATATATATAACACGTAAGTATGCATATATATAATACTTATGAGTGCATATATATTTAAAACACTTATGTGTGATATATTTAAAAAAAAACCTTGTGTGTGCATATATATTTAAAACACACATGTGTGCATATATAACACTTGTGTGTGCATATATATTTAAAACACACTTATGTGTGCATATATATAAATAAAACACTTGTGTGTGCATATATCTAAATAAAACACCTTGTGTGTGCATATGTATTTAAAACACACTTATGTATGCATATATATAACACTTGTGTGTCCATATATATTTAAAACACACTTATGTGTGCATATATATATATAACACTTGTGTATGCATATATATAAATAAAAGACACTTATGTATGCATATATATAAAGCACACTTGTGCATATATATATATAAAACACTTATGTATGCATATATACAATACTTATGAGTGCATATATATTTAAAATACTTATGTGTGCATATATTTAAATAAAACACCTTGTGTGTGCATATGTATTTAAAACACACTTATGTGTGCATATATATATATATAACACTTGTGTATGCATATATATAAATAAAAGACACTTATGTATGCATATATATATGTATATATATATATACAATATTTATGAGTGTATATATATATTATACTAACCCTAACCCTAACTCTAAATTTAAAACACTTATGTGTGCATATATATGAATAAAAGACACTTATGTGTGCACACATATAAAACACACTTGTGCATATATATATATATGTATAAAACACTTATGTATGCATATATATATATATACACAATACTTATGAGTGCGTATATATTTAAAACACACTTATGCGTGCATATATATATATATAAAACACTTGTGTGTGCATATATCTAAATAAAACACCTTGTGTGTGCATATATATAAATAAAATACACTTGTGTGTGCATATATATAACAAAACACCTTGTGTGTGTGTGCATATATATATATAACACTTATGTATGCATATATACAATACTTATGAGTGCATATATATATATATAACACTTGTGTGTGCATATATCTAAATAAAACACCTT